>NW_022589710.1:53219031-53578670 GCF_004348235.1 Phoca vitulina
AAGGAAGGAAGGAAGGAAGGAAGGAAGGAAGGAAGGAAGGAAGGAAGAAAGAAAAAGAAAGAAAGAAAAAGAAAGAAAGAAAGAAAGAAAAAGAAAGAATAAGACAGGAGATTGGGGGAAGAAGATAAAAGAGGACTGAAGTAAGGAACAAAGCATAGCAGATGACTAGAGAAAATAAATAAACACAGGAGGGGGCATTATGCTCTGCAAAGGGCTTTTAGCTATTTGTGACAAATCTGCCTTTACGTGTGGTTTGTCACCTCCTGAAAAGGGCAATATGAATTAGGAGACAGAGACGAGGACATAATTATCTATCAGAACTAATTCTGGGTGATTTTTATGAAGTCTTCTCCTTATTCTCCCCTCCCCAACCAACTTCCTCCTCCTCTTTATCTCCCTCCTCCTCTTCATCCTTCCCCTTCTCCTCCTTCTTCTTCTCTCTCCGCCTTATTTCTCCCAAGACAGAAAGGAGACGTGTATTGGTTCACAGCACTGGTTTTGGGAGCCATAGGGTAATAGATCTGAAAAAATCAGCTCTTCCACAGGTATTATTTTCTGTACACTTTCAACATCTGGATTCTTTATTTTTTTTCCTTAAAAAATGAGTTAGAACAGAACCATCATATTTAGAGCATATTTGAGGCACTTTAAGTATTGTGATATAAAATAAAATATTTTAAAAATTACTATTTTCTTGTAAATTCACCAAGTTGATTATCTTGTATCTAGGAAGAACCTAGTTTGAGACTACTTTCTGGTTACTGGAATAAAACAGAAAAACAACTTGTTTCCTCTTCTGTATACATACATACACACACAATGAATATGTATACACATATATACCACATGTACACATGTATACACATATATATTCATATTTCATTCACAGGCTAGTTATATTTGTCTTATAAAACCTAATGTTGCTATTTTGTTAAAATGTTCCCCTTAAACATTTATACATTTGATTCTTTTTGATTTCTAGGCAAAGGCTTATAAAATAATATTGTGTTGTTTAACAATTTCCACATTTTACATTAAGAGATTGATTGTTGGAAAACATTGTAAAACAGTCATTTTAGAGTTAATATGAATGTTGCTGCCCCTTAATTTTCTTAAAAAGAATATTCACTATTAAGTTAAAAGGCTTTTAAAATGTGTTTCTTTTTTTTTTTTTACTACATATCCATGGGATGCCAAATTTTCTTCATATACCTCAACCAAAACAAAATATTAAAACAGCAAATGCAGAAGATATGACAATCCAGTTGTCTTATTAAAACATATATTGAAGAAATTTACACTAATGTAAAGAAAAACTATATAGCAATTCTTCTCACTAAATTATTTTTTTTATTTTGGAAAATGTAATTATTTTTATAAGTGTGTTTTTATTCTTACATCAATGGTGTTATTGTTATTTCAAAAGAGTTATTTTTCTCTGTTTTGATTTATAGTACAATAAGTATTGATAAATTAGAATATTATTTTATATCTTTGGGCATTTATCTTATATTTAAAAAAAAAGGAAGGTTGGACTAGATTTTTTTTTCTCAAAATGTAGCCTGAAATGATCTATAATAGACCTACTTGAAGTACTTGTCAAAATACAGATACTGAGACTTACCCCAGACTCACCAAGTCAGAATCTATGAAAGAGAGGTCTTTCATAAGAGGTACCTTGGAGGTTTTTCTGGTTCTGTTAAAATTTGAGTGCTATCTAGCAGATGACCTCTGTTGATTTTGCTCCAGGTAGGTGAACACCAGAATCTTTGAACCCCCAGCTATTGCAAGAGGAAGCTGGATGCCTAGATTACCCCAGGCTCCAATACCATCTATACATTTCTCCTTTACAGGGTTGGCAGACAAAAATAGAGTACACCCAGTTTAATTTGAATTTCAGATAAACAATGAATTCTTTCAGTATAAATATGTTCCACACTGTATTTAGGATGTATATATTTTTTTCATTGTTTATCCAAATATTGTGTGGAACATATTTGTCCTATTTTCTGTTTGTGTGCTTTGTGTGCTAAATCTGTCAGACCTATCACTTTCCACCATTGCTTCCAGGTGGTAATATCCATAAATAAACTAAGGGAGACAATATGGGAAAGTCTTACCCACAAGATTTATTAATTGCATAGACTTAGGGTTAGGTGGGAAATGGCTAACCCAGAAACAACCTTATAATAACAGTTAAGCCTTTATCCATGATCTCACACTCTTATAAGGCAAACCCCTCTAAAGTTTCCCCAAATTTCTTTCAGAAAGAATCTCCGTGGAGCTCACGTGGCTCTGTTTCCAATTACTGTTTACTTCATCTCACTATAGTATTTCTCATTTTAAAGTCATTGGCATATTGGAAGCAACCTCATTACCAGAGCAACTGGGAGTAGAGAATGTGCAGTTTAATCTCTAATGAAGCCTTTGTTCCATTATGTCAAAATTCACCTCTGCTTTTAGTTGTCCTTACATGTGTCATCGTAAGAATGTAAACATTTTGGGGCTCCCTTTTATTTTGTCTGCCTCTCTAGGTCTGAGTGACCTCTGTTCACGCTGGTAATGTTCTGGGCTCTTGCTATTTCTACTAACCGATATGTTCTCCTCTTCCAAAAATTCAAATTTCCGTCTGAACTGCCCACTCAACAATCTTTATAACCTTTTCTGATTCTAGTGCTTTCTGATTCTATTTGCTGCACAGGAAAAGACTGTTCTCAGATTTCTTTGTCAAAGGATTCTGTTTTTAAGAGAGTTGTCAAGAATAAGATAATGCCCTAATATCAACTTGCCAGTTAATATTTGCCTTTCTACCAACATCAGCTGTAACTGAACAACCTGTAAAAACGGTCTTTCATTTTTATTTATTCTCCATTGAGTAGAGGGTGGTTCTGATTTTCTAATATCTGACATTCTTCTCAAATGACTTTCAGAGCTGATTTCTACTTTGGCAATTGCCACACCAGGTTTCCACGTATAACATGGTGTTTGGCCTTGTTTAGGGTCCAAATGAGAACGAAGATGCTGCATTCAAAAACTGAAGTCACATCCTATGCTAAAAAGGGATGTTCTCCTGAATTTCAAAAGGTAAGTGTTCCTGTTTCCATTCAACCCAGAAACTTAGACTAGAACTTAACTTTGGGTAACATCTTACTAAAAAAATTCTAGTAAATAACTTGAGTGGGAGATATGTTTGTTATTGGTGAATTATTTCAGATTTTTTTCAGGTAATTAATGGACTACTTCCAAAAAACTCCAGATCTATTTTTTTTAAAACTGATGGTTTCAATTAATGCAAAGAAAGTATCAAGTTCTCACACCAACCAGGTTGCAGAAAATAAATAAATAAATAAATGAACCATTTATATTTGTCTACATTGTATAAGATGATTCTCTAGCTGAGCTATGTTGTTTTCTTTAAAACAGAAGTATATTTTTTCTTTTTTTTATTATTTATTATATAAGCATCTGTTTCTGCTGTCATTACCCACACTTGTCTGATAATCATTGTAGACTTCTTATAAGAACAGTATTTTTACCGGGTTTGTATTTCTCTAGGCTTATTTTTTCCTCATACTGTAAAAATAAGATTACAAGAATATTAAAGGGAATTTTGAGAGAAAAAAATCACATTCTTAATCACATAGCAAAATTATTTTTATTTATCTAGAGGGCTTTTCAGTCCTTTTTTTTCGAACAGTATGTTCTTATTTGTTATAGTTTACAATAAAATTTAGTGCATGTTTTAGTTTTGGAAAATTTTTACTTTATATGATTATTTTAAGAATCACATGGCAATAGGGCGCCTGGGTGGCTCAGTTGGTTAAGCGACAGCCTTCGGCTCAGGTCATGATCCTGGAGTCCCGGGATCAAGTCCCGCATCGGGCTCCCTGCTCTGCAGGGAGTCTGCTCCTCCCTCTGACCCTCCCCCCTCTCATGTGCTCTCTCTCTCATTCTCTCTCTCTCAAATAAATAAATAAAATCTTTAAAAAAAAAAAAAGAATCACATGGCAATATAAATGTGAATGTATTCGGCATACTGCCTATCAGATAGGTATTTAAACTGATCTTTGAAACTGTGACTCTAAATTAACTTTTTTTATATTGTAAAGTATATAATATCTAATCAAGATGGTGCCTCAAAACTTAGGTAAGACTTTGTCATTGTAGATCTTTTCCTTTTCTCCCCCCCCCTTTTTTTTTTATTACAGATAATGATGAATGAATGTTAGCCTTTTTTTCTTTCTATGAATTTTTGAGACTGGGATTCCTGTATCAGAAGATCTGAACACTGGGCTATCAAAAGATTATACCAGTTCCCATTGCCATCAAAATAGTTATAGCATCATCAGATTATCAGGATAGTTTCTTATTAACCTAAAAACTGATATTAAAAAAAAAAACTGTAAAATATTGTTTATTTTTATTGTCTCTTTTATTTCTTGCATTACCATGAAGGCCAGACCTTTTCCAAAATTCTATGTGCAATTTAGTTTTTATTACTTATTACTTATATCTGTTATCTGTTTTCATCATTTCTTTTTTGTAAGTTTAAGTTATAGACAGCCAAGGGTTTTGGCTGGAGGTGGAGAAGTAATACAGTTCGGTGGATCCGAGAGAGGGTTGGCGGGACTGAGAGCTCCAATGGAAGGTGCTCAGGGACCTCACAGGGCACCATGGGAGTTGATGGAGTCTCCAGTAATACGTAGCTGCCAGAGACTTTGCCAGAAATGGCAGATGAGGCATAGCAGTGGAGAGAGGATGATGGTCAAGTCACAATTCCCACTCCAAACACTTGTGTCTTTAGGTACATTAGCCAGTCATTTCTTGTTGTCCATATTTTTTTTTTTTAATTGGATCCCTTAGGAAAGCTAAATCACACTGCCAAACTTTTCTTTGACTAAGATTTTTCAAACTATGTCTCGTTAAAAGATCTTTGGTGGAAAGAAAGGAAAGTGAGAAACCTAAATTTAGTGCCTTGGACACTATGTTTAGCCTGAGAATGTTCACAATCCCCTTTGCCTCATAAAGGAAAATCAACAAACAAACAAACAAATAAAAAAATAGATACGCAGACAAAACATTTTTATAAATCCTTTGGTGGGAGGTTGTGGCTGTGGATTCCTCAGAAAAGAAAAACAATTTGAGATACTCACTTCCTCCTAGTGCCTCTTCTTCTTTTCTCCCTCTTTATTTTTATTGCCATCAATTTAAAAACTCAAGATAAGAAATATATATATATATATATATGTATATATATGTAATCTATTTCAGATAATTATCATAAAGTGGTTGACCTCTGTTATCTGTGCCAAGATAGAAAAAGAGACTGAAACCTGAATACTTGACAAGTGAACCCAAGGAAGTGATAGCAGTTTACTATTTTGAATAGAAAAGGGTATGATGAGTTAAGCACCAAAAAGATATAGATAAGTCACGAATTTGCATGTCATCCTTGCCCAGAAGCCATGCAAATCTTCTCCGTATCATTCCAATTAGTATATGTGCTGCTGAAGTGAGTACAAGATATAGATATTTCAAAAAATACTATATTACCACCCCAAGCATCACCTAATAATTAATTAACATACACTTGATTCATGCTCACAATCTGCTTGTGTATTAGTAAGTTCATTCTGTTTTCCTGCATATGAAAAGTGGGAGATGCAAAGCAGCTTTCCTTTCTCCTGACTTTTAACCAGGCATGATAAGTAAAGTACAATAACTGGACTTTCCAATGTCTCCTGGCTCTTTGAGAAAAAAAGCAGCGTTAAAAGAAATAAATTAATTTAAAATGGAGGGGGAATTGATTGCAAAATAGAGTGTAAAACTTTACTTAAGAGCTATTTCTACTCATAGCATTTTCTCTGCATACTGTAATAGAGTTTTAGTTGCAGTAATGGTTTGCTTACGGGCAAGCAATTAAGCACCTGCAGTCACTCCACAGGATGTAGATTTCACATGAATAGCTATTTTATAAATAAACAAATAGAAACTCATATATGTAATGGCAAAGGCAAACACTGCTTGGATTTTAAGTTTTAAAAAGACAGTTCCACACTTTTTCGAAATCATTTGTTTCCATATATAATTGCATTCGACTCAGCCTTTTCATTTTCCACATGAATAATTAATAATATCGTTATTATCCTTACAGTCCTCTATTGCAGTTTAACCATAAGAGGGCTGTAATGAGTCACTGCATTAAGGTAAATATAAGCTACATATGAGCCATGCATATAGTCAATGTAAGCATGCAGTTTCTCAGATGTGGACAGAAGTTTGTTTTGATTATCCATCCCCTCTTCATAGGTTTGGTGGTCCGTCCTGGGAGAGCAGGGTTACTGCTTCAGGCCCCCTCATATGTTCTCTGGATCTTGAATTGCTCCCTGTTTTAACATGTCTTCTGCAGCATATGGAGCTCTTTGCAGTGTATTCAACTTGAGAAACAACTGATCTGGAATTCAGCTCTGACATGTACCACCTAAGTGACCCTACTACATTAGCTGCATGACTTTTCTATTTTTTTTTTAAGATTTATTTATTTATTTATTAGAGAGAGAGAGCATGAGAGGGGGGAAGGGCAGAGGGAGAAGCAGACTCCCCGCCGAGCAGGGAACCCGATGTGGGACTCGATCCCGGGACTCCAGGACCATGACCTGAGCCGAAGGCAGTCGCTTAACCAACTGAGCCACCCAGGCGCCCATGCATGACTTTTCTAAGCCTGAATATCTTCACGTGAAAAATTGGGGATAGAAATAATAATCACCTCATAGGTGAGTGTAAAGAATCTTCGCTCAGACAGTGGGGTAATGGGACTCACAAGCAGGACGTCTTCTCTGAGATTCAGCTAAGAGGTAACAGTAAGCTGCCCTTACACTAGCCTGGGAGTTTGTGACTTCTCTGTCTGTGATTGATTTGCTCTGGGCCCAAAGTGCCTGAACCTCAACTGTCTGCAGTAGAGCTGGGCAACTGGGCTGGAACTGACAAATGGTTTCACCAAAACCTGTGGGTAACAAAAAAAAAATTAGTTTATGAGGTTTACATGACACAGTCTTGTAAGACTTAAGAAGAGCCAAATCATGCTAGGAGGGAAGAGTGTATAAAATAAACTAGTGAAAGACAACAGATTTCATTAATTTCATAAATTTAGAAAACGTAACATATAGTTTAAAGCATGTGAAGGTGTACAAGTTGTTTTATTTGGAGAGTTCTCAATTCTCAGATTTTATGCAAATAATGTATTAAAATAAGACTGAAACTTTAGCAGGTAGGATTGTAGAGCAGTGAAAGCCTAGACTTCGGCAACAGGTGTATCTGCTCTTGAATATCAGGTTTTGAGACTTATGGAAGTTGCTTAGCTTATCAAAGATCACTGTCCTCATTGGTAAAAGAATGATGATTACAGTTGGCTTAGGGTCAGCAACAAGTCACTTAGCAGATTATCTACATGGAATTAAATTTTAAATTTTAGATATAATGTTGAGACAAGTAGGAAATGAAGCTAAGGAGCATGGGAGATGGTGACAGATGAAATTGAAGGTCTCCTGGAAAGACATTGGTTTCTAAAGATAAATTTATAATAACTCAGAAAAGGAATTGCATCAGACTTATAAAGGTTGGAATGTTCTTAATTCTGCCCAATTTCCCCCAAAGATATTTATCAAACTCTACCCCCAAAAAATTGAGTTCTGAATTCCTTAATTCTGATTTAAAAAATCCTTTTGATTTACTGTGTTAAATTTAAGGCAAGATTTATGAAAGGATAAAATAAGAATTTCGTATCATAAACTATAATGCAGTCTCACGTTAGAATAAGGTTTGTGGTTAGTTATTGTTGGTCCTTGTTTAATAGATTAATATTTGCTATATAGTATAAAAATTGATTTTATGTAAGATAAATATGGCATTTGTGGTAATTTCTATATGGAATACCAGGTCTTTATTCTAGTCACGGTTAAAATGTAAAATTATTTCTAAAGGAAATCACAGGTACAATTTATATGATTCTGACCTATTGTGAACTTCAGGCATATGATCAAAAGCAGACAAGGGATCTTACTTCTAGAAGCCTGAGTTTTAGATTTGAAAATCCAAAGTGCTGTAATATTTTCATAAAACACAGCTCTATCACTTACCTTTACTTTGATTGTATTGTACATGATAATACTAGATAAAACGAACTATTGTATTCAGAAAACATACAAAGCAATGACTTTAACTCCTGTTTGAGATTTACCTCCTACACATGGATTTTTCTGTGCTGTTTCTTACCTAAAGGCTGTATAGGGCTTGCTTTCAGCAACAATCTGAGCACATCTCCTTCCTACAAACAACAATCACAATTGATGTTGACACACCTCTTGCTGTCTTTGCTGCTTCCAAAGGAATTCAACAAAAGCAGGAGAGATTAATGAGGGCAATTGAAGCTCATATTAGACCACATGCACTCAAAAACTTGCCAAGTTTAAAGTCAAATTAGGAATTGACATTAAATCTTGAAATTTGGTTGTAAAGAATAGGATAGCAACTAAAATTTACAGCAGAATAAAATGTTAGAGTCCTAATAAATGTTCAAGGAGAATATATACTCTAAAAGAGTAGATTCATTCCAAGGTTACCTTAGATATCATAGAAACATTTCTATAAGTTTCTACATAAAAAGTGGAGAAAGAGAATATTTTAACAATTCATGGAAAAAAATTCTCTTAAATAACTGAAAAACTACCTATAGTTTTGTCAATTATAATATGGGTTCTAATTATGAGACACCGATAGTCATTGTAATACAAATGGAATTGTGAAATGTATAAAAAACAAGTAACATGCTGTATCCAAAGCAGGAGCACCATACTCAAGAAGAGACTGGCCATTTTTCTACTAATTCATTTCCTGCTAGATCCCATGACATTTAATAAATACCAGAATCCTAGAGTCATACCTACCTCACCTACACATTATAAGCCATCAGATGGTTAGATGGGAATGGCACTAGTTAGATGCAGCAAGAGCTTATGTTTGATAGCAATGCACAGAGAGTTGATCTTTCAATAACTTCAATAATTTCAATAAAGTAAAATAAGAAAACTTTATTCGGACTGTCAAAACAATTGAGAAACCTACTTTAACACCACCTCCACCTCCCAAATTCTAGAGCAATTTATCCTCTAATATGCTCAAAGCTAGAGTGGATCATAGATACAGTAACACTAAATTAAAATTGGGTTCAATTCTCATAATAAAGTAGCTGCCTCTGGTATTTTTCAGAGCATACTGCAAGAAAGCTCCCTATACTCTGCATCATGCAGATCTGTCTAAATAGAAATCGGAGTGGCCAGAGTTATAGAAATTGATTTGATGAGAACTGAGAAATATTTGACATTGGAAATGTGAGCAATTGTTGCATAAAGAAATTAAGAACTTTCTGCAAGTAGTGGTGAATGTCTTGACTCCAGGATGTGGCCTTTAGCACAGACAGACAGACAGGGACAAACTTTGGCACCTCAGCAAAGCAGTGAGCAGAGCAAAAAAGAGCATCAAGCTAGAGATATTTCATGGCACCTGGCTAGTAACGAAGAGATGTGGAGTTCGGTGGAGTATCCCATTTATTAAGAAGCACACATGTAGAATTTGCTATGTGGCAGGCACTAATCTAACCTCTTTAAAAATATTAACTATAATTGTCCTCATAACAACCTATGAGATGTTTTGCAGATGAGAACCCTGAAGTACAGAGTGGTCAAGCAACTTGCCTAAGGACACAGAAACAGTAAACGGTGTGCTCAGGGTTGGGAGCCAGACACTATACCTCCAAGTTGGTGCTGTGTTGTCAACTACAATGATGAGTACTTGCAGAAAGTTCAGTGGGACTCTTTGCCTCAGTCTCAGCAAAGGCCTCAACTGTAAGAGAAGAAAAAAAGAAATTAGTGCAAGTGCCCCCACATTTCAAAGAGGGGCCCTGTGCAAAAATTCTAAATCAATCAGGGTAGATTAGGTTAGGCTGCCATAAAGAGTGACCCTCCTTCCAGTGGCTCAACCACAGAAGAATGTTTCTTGCTCAAGCTATAGGGTATCAAATGTTGACTGGGGTTTCTCCATCAGCAGCTCTACTCTGAAACCAAAGCTGGGGGCAAGACCTTCATCCAGAACACTTGTCAGTTGTCGTGTCAGAGAGAAAGAAGGCCCTGGTAGGTTTTGCATCCGTGTTTTATGTGCCTACATGTAACAATGGTCACTTCTACTTACAACTTTTTGGCCAGAGTTAGTTTTACAGTCCAACAGAGGCACCAGAGGGACAATTCTACCATGTGTGTGGAAAGGTATGGAGAGAGGGAACCACGTGAAAGAGTTGGAGAACAAGAATATTGTGCAAATAGCAGTTCTTACTGCCACTAACAGGCTAGCTTAAAACTCTGTTTTAAATACTTGACTCTTCACCTACTCAATGATTTGAAAGTATTCAAGTATAATGGTCAGGGACATTGAAACTGGTGAGAGAATATCCTTAGAAGTTGTTGGAGTGTCCTGGCATTTTCTTTACTGTCTTCCATGGAGAGAGGAAAGAGATGTTCACCTCCCTCACCTCAAATCTAAGGGACCACTTGCAGAGGTTAGTTTGTGTCTTCTGGAATTTGGGGACCCACTGAACTGATGCCTGGGTCACAGCTGAGCAATCACGTGACTAACTGCAGCTCCATTCTGCAGAGTAGATGATATTTGCTTCAATTATGGGCCACGATGAAAGTTTCCTGTGGAATAGAAAGAAGAGGGAGAGAGATTGAGAAACAGAGACAGACAGAGGGAAAGACATAAGATTGAGAAAAAGACAAAATGAAACAGAGAGAGACAGAGAAAGGGGGCAGGTGTAGGAGCAAGTGAGTCATTCTAGAGCCTCCTTCAAGTGCTTTTGCCCAAGAAAGCTGCTTGGAGGTACAACATAATACCCCATGAAAGCAAGGCTGAGAACCATGATCACCAGGGGAAGCCCTAAGCAACCAGCGAGAGTGTGTGTTCCTTGTGAAAAGAACTCCCCTAAAATGGGAGGAATTCTGTGGAAACCAAAAAGCATCCCACAAAAAAAGTCAGCTTTAAACTCTACCTAGCCCATTTTTCTCTCTTCATCTCCTACCATGGAGTGGTCAGAACACAGGGAGAGATTAAGAGTGAGGTGTGCACGTGAAAGGGGTGAGGTAGCCAAGTGAAAAACAAAGGCATGCCCACATTTCCTACTGCAGGACTCCCTACCTATAACAGGCCTGAGCTGTGGAGGGGGGCGCCTGAGGA
Organism: Phoca vitulina; assembly: GCF_004348235.1. Taxonomy (NCBI): domain Eukaryota; kingdom Metazoa; phylum Chordata; class Mammalia; order Carnivora; family Phocidae; genus Phoca; species Phoca vitulina. Next base: position 53,230,312 of record NW_022589710.1, read on the forward strand.
GAGAGGAGTCACAGGATGGAATGTTAATTCTGAGTGGGGTTCAGAATTATCTTATGGCCCTAACCCTGACATACTAATCACAGAACTGACGTTGTTAGTGACTAAAGTAATTGGAAAACAATTATCCTGAGAATGAACAGATAACCTATGAAGTACCAATTTCAGAGAATGTTCATGCTCTAGTATTAAGTTTGATTCTTCTCAATAATCCTTTAGTTATCATTATATTAAATAACAGACCTAAATATCCTGACTATATGGACCCCAACACTTCATAGATCTTTTAATTCTGATTCTCAGAGTGGGCTGGCCTACAACTGACCCTCTTGAAAAACTATATAATATTTCTCAGTGTGTAAAGTATAATTGAACACACACATGCGCATTGAATGTTTTATTTATCTTATTTTCAAATTTTGAAATAATATCAAACCTACAGAATATGTGCAAGCACAACAAAGTCCTTTTTCTTCCTGAACCAGGTGTGAGTAAGATGATGACATAATACCCACTACTCTCAAATATTTTGGTGTGTATTTCCAAGCAAATAAAGACACTCTCCTCCAAAAACCATAAAATTTCTATCAAAATCAGGAAATCAGCATCAGTACATGGGATGTTAATTTCACATGTCATCTTTTTTAATCTATGGTGCCCAGTTGTTGGGTCAACCACTGTTTAGATATTGCTATGAAGGTGTTTTATGCATGTGATTAGTATTTACTATCAGTTGACTTTAAGTAATGGGCATTAGTCTGAGTAATGTGGATGGACCTCATTCAAACAATTCAAAGGCCTTAAGAGCAAAATAGAAGTTTTCCAGAAGAGGGAAATCAGCCTCAGAACCAGTTTGAGTTGCTTGAGTTGCCAGCCTGCCAGGCTTCTATACATATTTCAGAGTGCAGAATCCCCAAATTATCTGCAAATTCCTTAAAATCAATAAATAGCTCTCTAATATAAAATACATAATATAAATGTATAAAAATCTATATAATATATATAGTTTTACTAATTGTCCAATAATGGCCTTTACAGCACAAGGATCTAGTTCAGTCATATGTTGAGCTTATTGTCAAGTCCCTTAATCTGCCTTAATCAGAAACCGCATCTCAGACTACTTTGTCTTTCCTGACCTGGATAGTTTTGAAGATGACAGGCCAGTGACTTTGGTGAATGTCCCTTAATTTGGGATTGTCTATTATTTCAACAGGGACTGGTTTAAGTTATGATCTTTAACAGGATTATCTCTGAAGTGATTCTTTGTTTTTCTCATGGCATCTAATCATGGCAGACAATATTGATTTGTACCAGTCTTTATAATGTTACCTGCTTCACTTGATTAAAGAATCATCTGCCGGTCATCTCCATTGAAAAAATACTCATTTTCCTTTGTAATTAATAAGCAATTGTTGACAGGTAATTTGGGACTATGTAGATATCCCAGTCCTCACCAAAATTTCCATCTATCATCTATGTATCTATGTATCTATCTATGTCTCCATCTATGAATCTATGTTTATCTATCTATCTATCTATCTATCTATCATCTATCCATCCATCTATATCAGGTGTGTTCATGTATTCCTATTTATTCAGTGGATTATAATCTGTTACCAACTTTATTTTGGTACTTAAATTGTTCAAAGTTGACCAGGAGGAGCCTTTCAAAATGTCTTCTTTGGCCTTTTGGTACTAGTTATCTTTTATCGAGTACTTCCTTAAATTCTGTCAAGATGTTTAAGACTCATTTGCATTTTCCCTATCTCAGCCATGGAATCCATTTTTCTGAGGAGTTGTAGACCCAGTTATATTTAAAAATCAAAATCTTGGTGTTAGGTGAGCTCACTGCCTTTGGGGTATCATGGCTGACAGTCCCTCTCAGTGGTCAGAGGTAGAGGATATGTGTATGAAATATATGAAATTTGTGTGTGAGGCTCATGTGCCTACATCTGAGTGTCCTTGTTTCTCCTCTTTTTTTTCTATCAATAAATATATAGATGTAAACAAATAGAGAAGGAGAGAGAGAGAGATGTAGCTTTATATCAATATTTATTTCTTTATCTCCATATGCATATCAATATTAGGTGTTCACACTTATACCTCCAATTCCAATCCAACACCACAAGATCAACTAGTCTTTTAATTTTCCTCATGCTAGATAACCCTTCTGTAGGGACATTTTTCTCACCCAGTTGGGCACCAAGATTCTCTCAGGACACCCCTCTGTGAGTACATACTCCTTACCCCACTTAAAGTCTAACATCGTGGGGCAAGCCACTGTTGCTGCTACCCCCTATACCACACGTGGACATTCTCTTCACCCTGCTCAGGTTCTTACTCTTCTTACTACCCTTATTAGGTTGCCCTCTGATGCGGATGCCTGGAATCTAACACTATGTTCTAGGCTGCCATCATTCCCAACTGGAGACTATTCTCACCCTCATTGGGCTTTCTGCTCACATTGGGCCATCATAGTGCGACTGTACTCATCCAAGTCTTCCTCATGGCTATGGATGGGAATTGTTCAAGAAAAGAAGATAAAGGAAAAGGGGAGAAAATGAAGAGGAATAACTAGAGAGAAAGGGCCCAACCGATTATTTTTTTAAAGATTTTATTTATTTATTTATTTATTTATTTATTTATTTATTTATTTGAGAGAGAGAGGGAGAAAGAGAGAGAGAGAGCAGACAGGAGGAACAAAGGGAGAGGGAGGAACAGAGGGAGAGGGAGGAGCAGAAGGAGAGGGTGAATCAGACTCCCTACTGAGCAGGGAGCCCTATGTGGGGCTCAATCCCAGGACCTCGAGATCATGACCTGAGCCGATGGCAAGCGCTTAACCAACTGAGCCGCCCAGGTGCTCCCCAACTAATTATTTTTAATTACCTTAAATGGTTCTTTGAAAATTAAAGTCTTACAGAGATCAATGGAACAGAATAGAGGGTCCAGAAATAAACCCAAGATTTTATTGTCAAATATGACAAAGGAGGCAAGAATATACAATGGGAAAAAAAAGTCTTTTGAACAAGTGGTTGGGAAGACTGGACAGCTATATACAAAAGAATGAAACTGTACTACTTTCTTACACCATGCAGAAAAATAAACTCAAAATGAATTAAAGATCTGGATGTGAGACCTGAAACCATAAAATATTTAGAAGAAACCATAGGCAGTAATTTCCTTGACATCTACTGTGGAAACATTTTTCTAGATATATCTTCTTTGGCAAGGGAAACAAAAGCAAAATTAAACTATTGGGACTACACCAAAATAAAAAAACTTCTGCATAGTGAAGGAAACCATCAACAAAACAAAATGACAGCCTACTGAATGGAAGAAAATATTTGTAAATGATATTTCCAATTAATGGGTTAATATCCAAAATATATAAAGGACTTATGCAACTCAACAACAAAAAAACCAAAATAATCCATTTAAAAATGGGCAGAGGATAAATAGACATTTTTCCAAAAAAGACGTACAGATAGCCAACAGACACATGAAAACATGCTCAAATCACTAATCATCAGGGAAATGCAAATAAAAAACACAATGAGATATCACTTGACACCTGCCAGAATGCCTAAAATCAAAAACACAAGAAATAACAACTGCTGGCGAGGATGTGGAGAAAAAGGAACCCTTGTGCCCTGTTGGTGGGAATGCAAATTTGGTATTGCCACTGTGGAAAACAGTATGGAGGGTCCTCAAAAAATTAAAAATAGAATTACCATATGATCCCATAATTCCACTACTGGGTACTTAGCCTAAGAAAACAAAAACACTAATTCAAAAAGATTTAGGCCCCCCACTATGTTTATTGCAAATTATTTACAATTATTTACAATAGCCAAGATACAGAAGCAACCCAAGTGTTCATCAACAGATGAATGGATAAAGAAGAAATGATCTATCTATTTATATATATATCCATACTTGGTAGGAGTCTTAAGGAAAAGTGATATTACTAGTTAGATGGATTTAACTAGCCTTACAGAGAGACAGCTCCCTTCTCTGGGGCTGACTTTTAATATTTGTAGAGGGAAGGTGTTAGACTTTGTGATCTCAAAGACCTTTTCCATCATTAACATTACTTTGATTTGAGGATCAAATAAAAAGCAATTTATTTTCCTCCCCTAGACTTTTTTTTTTTTTTTTTTTTAGGAATAGGTACATCACCCAGTAACAATGCATTCCTTGTCTTACTAACTAATAGATCCATTAAAGAAAGGGTTGTGACCCAGAGCACAGGCCACCTTATATTTCCATGAGAAAGCTTTTAAGCACTAAATTTCTACATGTATTATTTACTTTAACTTCCCATCTCTCATGGAACCAAGCATGACCTCTGTATCCTAACTTCTCCATCACCCATGAGAACACTTTTATGTGGCTAGATTTAACTTTTTAATGTAAGGAAAAAGTGTTTTGCTTAAAAAAAATCCTGGGATTGTTTTACAGTTTGGTTTTTTTTGTGTCCTGATGAGCAGATTTCTCCAAATTGCAAATCTAGTCACATTATTCATAGTGAGGAGATCACCAATTACTTTTAAGATTTAGCCTCAAAGAGGCTTGATTTTTTTGTCAGCATAATGGAACTCAGAAGCAAAGGGAAATCAAATTGTCTTTGAGAGGAAAAATATTTGTGGCATAGATTGTGGTAGAAAATACAGTCCTCTTCAGGGTAAGAAGTATCTACTTTGCTTTAGATTGGGATTTTCAAAGTAATCAGCTGCTGTCTGTGTGTATAGACAAGGATGAAGGGATAGGAAGGAAGAAACGAGAATTTGCCATTCATAGCTGAGCAGGGTCCCTTATGGAGTCAAACACAATGCAATAGGGAGAGAGTCCAATGGCCCGCACAACCTCAGAGGAGGTTCGAAGCTGTTGCTGGATTTCCCCATGGTCTTAGACAGCTTTAGGCATCAAACTTGTAGTCTTTCCATCATAGAACTACATTTTGTTTTGTTTTCAAAGCATTTGTTTTCAGTCCATTAGATCACTTGATTTAAATTTGAATAAATATTTCAGGGATAAGAATCTGTGGACACCTTCACCATGTGAATGCTACAGGATCTTCTAGGACTTGAGCGTTCACAACTAACAATGGGCACCGTGGAGTCTTCTGCACCACAGCTTGGAATCTGGGAAATGTGTGAAACTAAACACAATGTAATGGGGTCAGGCTTTCAAAATACTCTCTGTATTTATTAGGACAAAGTGATGTTTCACATTATAAGGAGAAAATTTTTTTTCCTCCTTCTTTCCTGCTCTAACTCTTCTATAGCCGATGTGAATGTATGCAAACTCTTTGATATATTTAATGGAACAAAAGGCAGCGGTCTGGAGACCCCCTACACCAGACTACATAACTAACTGCCCTGAATGCTTTAAGAATGTTGAAGTATATTTTATCCAATGATGGTTTTGATGACCTAGAATATCCTTTCTGACCTCTAAGTGGATGTATTTGATTTCTGTGTGTGTGTGTGTGTGTGTGTGTGTTGGGGGGGGTGTTAAAACAAATGGAAACCTTATAATTTATTAGCTTCAGCTATTAATATAAAATATATTACATATTTTTTAAGATTTTATTTATTTATTTGAGAAAGCACAAGCAGGCAGAGCAGCAGAGGGAGAGGGAGAAGCAGGCATCCCCGCTGAGCAGAGAGCCCGACATGGGGCTCGACCCCAGGACCCTAACCCCCAGGCCCCGGGATCGTGACCTGAACTGAAGGCAGACGCCTAACCAACTGAGCAACCTAGGCTCTCCTACATATTTTTTTAATTTTTAATTTAAAAATTTTTTTTTTAGTAATCTCTACACATAACTCGGGGCTCCCTCGAACTCATGACCCAAGATCAAGAATTGCGTGCTCCACCAACTAAGCCAGCCAGGCTCCCTAAGATAGTTATAATTTTTTATCCATAAAATATTGTGAGCACACCCATTGTTAAATATAAATTTACTAAGATAGAGTATACTTGAGTATTTTTCTACTTCAGAAAAAACATCACAGACCTGTACCTCTGAAACAAATAATACACTATATGTTAAAAACAAACAAACAAACAAACAAAAACAGAAAAACCAAGAAGCTTTAAAAAGAAGAGATACTAAGCTCTGGTCCCAAATTGAAATCATCATGTCAAAATCTACTTATACTTCCTGGGATATTGGTTCTCTCTCTCTCTCTCTCTCTCATTCTCTTTAATCTGATGTTAGTTCTATGCGGGATAAAATCACACTTAAATAATATCTCAGAAAGAAATATATAAAGTTATCTTAAAAGACACAAATTTACTGAAGCAGAAAGGAAAACTTCCTGCCTCATACAACCTCACCTGGGAAGTTCGAGGTAAAGCTAGTCCTAAACAATCACAACAAGAGATATAAAAACTCAAGCCAGATTCACTCTTTCTCTCACCCCTGATTTTCTCTGTGGTTTGGCTTAATCTTCTCCCTCTGTAGATGGGCTTCTTTCATTTTCACAGATTCCATGCTGAAGCCACAAACCTGAAGTCACCACACACATCCTCATGAAACTGGTATTATCAAGCAGCAGGAAAATTATCGTAGTTGTGTATTGGCATATCTCTAAAGCTGTGTGCTTGCTGAATTCAGAAGCCTGGAGACCGAACTAGTGCTACCACCATGAGCTCAGAGGCAGAGTTTTTAGGACAATATGTCAAAAGTCCTCAAGAGTTTGGTATATGAACCAAAGTAGCAGATTTATATATGAACCAGAGAAGAATAGCTTGTGCTGGAAAGGAAAAAAAAGTGAAGATAGTGTATCCTTCACTCCCACGGTTTAGCAGGGGAGAGATACAAGATCTTCCTGTCTGTGAAGCAATAGGCTGAAGCAATAGGCTGGTATCTCACCTTAGAGGACCGCTTGACCTGACCTGTGCCGTGGCCTGAACACAACCCACACTTGTGCCCCAGGAGAATGTTACCAGCCAAGAGTGAATAACAACAACATCAATCAAAGAAAAAAGGCGTTAGTCTCTTTCTCCAATCCTTTATCATCTGTCCTAAAACTGGAGGGGATGGGAGAGAAGAGGCTATGGGTCAAATGAGACTTAAGAGCAAAGAGAAAAGCATAGAGAGAATATTAACACAGAATAACTTCCAAATAGGACTCAGGCAGACTCATCAAAATTGGCAGAAAGTCATGGAGCTATGTTCTGCTTACAGTATTGTCAAGGGGAGGGCAATGAATATTAGGCAGAGAATCATTGAAGACAGTGATAAAACAATAAATAAATAAGGCTCCTTGTGGTGTACATTCCATCATGGTGACCAACACCTGGACTGATGGTCCAAAACTCTAGCTTTATAAATACACGAAGGACCACACACCACCCCCCCGAAGTTTTGATGCTTAGTCTCTGATGGTCACCAGCAGATAAGATATTGTCTTCTTCCTTTAACCCCAACTAAGAAAATCCTTGAAACCAATTCTGATTAGCCCACTTTCATTCAAAAGTCCACTTGAGTGCATGGTACATCTTGTATGGATGAGCACCCCCTATTCTCACATATTTAGAACTGGGAGAACTTCCTCAAAGTGAAGAGACTGCTAATCCCCAAGGAAGGAAGAGTTCTGAGCAGATGAAACTCTAACTGCCCTTGCCCATTGCCTGAAAGAGAATACTACAGCTTTTATAAAGAAGTGAGCTCACTATAGAACACTTCTCTGTTCAAAATCTCTTATTTTAGTTCAATTAACACTTTCCTCTGGTCTTTCTTCAAATCCTTTCTTTCAAGTCATTTTGCTTATATTCATGAGGTATTGTTTATTGAAACAAGTTGAATTATTAAATTAGAAAAAAAGACATCTCAAGGAAACCATATACAGTTGACCTTGAACAAAGTGGGAGTTAGCGGCCCTAGCCCTGTGCAGTCAAAAACCCATGTATAACCTTTGATCCCCCAGAAACTTAATTACGAAGAGCCTGCTGTTGACCAGAAGACTTACCTATAACATAAACAGTCAATAGACACATATTCTGTATGTTGTATGTATTATATACTATATTCTTTCAATAAAGTCAGTTAGAAAAAAGAAAATGTTATTAAGAAAAGCATAAGGAAAATACATTTATAGTATTGTATTGCATTTATTGGAAAAAATCTGCATTATAAGTAAACTGACACTGTTCAAACTGTGTTATTCAAGGACTAACTGTATTTTCTTTTTCCTTAGGACTTTTCTTAATCCATGAAATTGTCCTTATAATTCTCTCTACTTTTTTTGGAACACCTTTTTCCTAGAATATTTAGTTTCCCATCAAATCTGTAGGGCCATGACATAGATTATGCATACTGACAGTAGGTGTGTGTATGCATGTACGCATAAACTTAGATGCATATGCATACATATTTATACACATACACAAATATAGAGACAGCCATATCTTCTATGTAACAAGCAAGCAGAGGAGTTAGACTTCACTCTTACTATAGGTTGTGTACCACAAAATTACATTTTTAGATTTTCTATTTTCCATTTGCTGATTTCAGATAGAGAAGTTTTTGTGATTTCAGAAAGAGAATTGCTTGAAAATTTTTGCATTCTTCTTTGTACTATTCTCTATTATTTTAATTATTTAATTTTTTGTTAATTTGTTATATTATAGATCAGGTATTATGTCAAAAAATTTCTTTGGTAGGTGGTTTCTCTTGTAATGTATCCAAGTCACTTTGAAATCAGACATTAAGGACCATGTGGGGGTCATCTGAAAACCAGAATTATCTTCTCAATTTCAGTTCTTAATGCGATGATAACACTGGAAGTAACCATTATGGTTTCTGTTTTACTTCATGTTAGCCTCACCGATTCCTGTCGGAAAACATTCTTGCTGCCATTTGACTGGATATTCTATGTTCACTTCCAAGGACCATACACTCTCCTAATAAAAGCTCCTCTCCTACCAGCAAGTCTTACCTTCGTGAAAGCAGCTCTTGAATGTTCATCGCTCCATACCATTACTCTCCGAGTGACGGGGTTAAAGAGAATGACTTTCTCAATTGCCACCTTGTCCTAGCACATCATTCCAGGGAACATTTCCACTTTCCTAACTCACACATTTTTGAAACTATATTATGTGCATTGTAATGATTCATAGTTAGCTGAATTTAATCAGTGTAGACTCTGCAACTGTCTCATCTTGCAATATGTATACTTTGATAGACACTGACGATGTGGAATAAATTCCTAGAATGCAGGGAAGCAGAGATTTTTGAAAATTTTTATCTGACTGTTTTGATATAATTCCTAGCATACTTGCACGGGCAAAGAGGTCCTTCATAAATGCTTGGGAATATTTATGAGCTCAGATAACTAGTGTTATAGAGTGATAGAGCTCGATGTGTCCTTAGAAATCTGACCTCAGCACTTTCAGTTTTCAGAAAAGAAACTAAAGCCCATAGATATTAACTTGCTTTTTTCAAAACTTGGGCAATAACCTGCTGGCAGAGGAAAGATGAAGGCAGAGACGGCCTCACTTTCATCCAAAACCCTTTTCCCCTCACTAAACCATGCTGCCTCTTCATTTTCTAGAGTCCTAGCTAATTCTGAACACATCCAGTGGAGGAGAAAATGAGGCAATTTGTCGCTTGCCTTCTCTAGATTTATAACATAAGTATCTAGACACCGTGGTTGAATCTGTAAGGTGGATAAAACTTCCAGGGGACACAATTCCATGAACGTGCATTGAATGAATTACAGAGAAAGAATGCTTATTTCATTAAACATCTGAAGTTATTTCCTTAATTGAACCACTCTCTTGGCAGTGTGTGCTCCAGCCAGCGGATCTATGAGACTGGCACTTGCGTCCAGGGAACAGTGACAGCCTAGCACAAGAGAATGAGTAATATTCAGATGCCTTCAGAAGTAATATAGAGGCACTGATCATGAGCACTTCTGGACCTACTGGGTCCACCTGGTTTGGTTTCCAGCCCTTGGCCTCTGTTGTCCCCACTTTCTACTCTTTTATTTCCCTGGTCATGACTTCCCTGCCCCTTTCACTCCAGCCCATTCCTAGTTGACTTCCTTTCACAGTTCTTCTTCATTAGGAACTCAAATCACTTCCCTCCCCATCCTCCTTCTTTCTGTTCCTTAATGTCTTATCACTTGGCTGATCTACAAATATCTGTAGATTGTAAACTCCCTGAAGGCATGGATGAAGACACTTTTGTTTCTGGTTCCAATACAGTCTGGCTCCAAATAGATGCTTCATAACTACCTTTAGGTTGATGAATAGTTAATGTGTCATGAAAATTAAAATATTTTGGTATTTAAAAAATGATCCAAGAGGAATATGCTAATAGCTTCACTCTAAAGCATTGATCTCTGGGGGAAAAAAATGGATGTTGAGTTCCCTGTACCATTCTGAAGGATAAAGATTTTTTGAGTGTGGAGTAATTTGACTATAATTTCTCCAATCATACCATGAAGGTGGCCTCCTAATGTCCTAATATAAACCTGGTTCCAGTAGTAAGAAGCCCAGAAATAATATCACTGGCCAAGGTACCTAGGGAGAGTGCTATACATGATCCACTTCTCAAGACAATAGTTGACATTTATTTTTCCTCTCATTTTCTTTACCAGGAACATGAAAATAACTCCAGAATCTTTGGGTATAAAGGAAAGGACCACAGAGATCATTTAATCCTAGGGATCCCTACCTCGTTCTTAAAATCCACAGGGCCCATAAAGCTCTGCAATATTTCAAAAACCCTGACAATGATATAAGCTAACAAGATGTTTTTACTTTTGACTGAAATCATAGAACTCCATATGGTAATACTCCTTATACTAGCAATTTTGAGCTCAGCAAATAGTTCTGATTGATAGCCATATGGTTTTTTATTCAAAATAAAACTTAGGGGCGCCTGGGTGGCTCAGTCGGTTAAGTGCCAGACTCTTGATTTCCACTCAGGTCATGATTTCAGGGTGGTGGGATCCAGCCCCACATTGGGCTCCCTGCTCAGTGCAGAGTCTACTTGTCCCTTTCCCTCTGCTCTCTCCCTGCCAAATAAATTAATAAATAAAATATTTAAAAAATAAAATAAAACTTAAATATATAACTTACAACCCAATAAATAAATAAATGAATATTTAGAACTTGATAATTTTTTTTTCCATTTTTGATACCTATTGGGCAGGAGGTGGGAATAACATATGTGGTTGTTGGAGGAAGGTAACTTTTGGAAAACAGATTTAGTTCACACTCTTCAATTCATTGATGAGAACAGTCGACTCTGGAATTATTAAATGACTGGCCTTGTGTGCCAAAGAAGTAAAGAGCAGCCCTAGGACTTCTTCCTTTAGGATGACACTATTCGTCATTCACACATCTGCCTCAATATGATTCAAGAAACTCAGTGTGAGCTATTTCTCATACATACTCAATCCTGACATACTTATAAAACATTCCATAGGCCTTCTGGAGTTATCTCATATAACTAGGCCATATTTGCTTGCACCTTGAGGGTTTTGAAACACATCTACGAATCCCAATGAGGTGTGTTCTTTGTTGCTTTGTGACCCAGTGATGGCTTATTACTTCAATACTCCAAACTGCCTACAGAGACAAATGGCTGAGAGCTTTTCGGGCTCTATAGTGTGTGCTACACCAGATAAAACATGTTTGTGATACGGGTTAAACCTTAACAGTCTCCCTGCAGGATTACACTCCACTGTTTCCACTAAAGGGAAAGAGGAGATTTTAGGTATAAATGCATATTAAGTGTTGAAAAGACTTTTAGTGAACAGGAGCAAAACAGGTTTAGTAATATAACAAACCCTAGCCAGCAGCAGCTTCAGAGACATGCACACTGGATACTTCAGACTCAGAAAACTGTACAAGTGTAATGCATGATTTTCAAATACAAGGTCACTCTGACAGTTACTCTACAATGAGCTGAAACACTAAAGATCACTTGACTTCATATTTTTGGTGAAAACTGAAAATTATTTCTCAATTTATTTGTATTGTGTCTGTATTGTATTTCTCAATAGATTTAAAAATTCCAAAAGAAACGACACACTTTATTCTATCGCCCAAATATTCAGCTCATGCATTACCTCTTCTCTGAACACTTTCTCACACACACTTCCACTTTGAAAGTCTTGTTGTAAACATAGCCTCCCCCAAGTATTTTTTTTTTTTTTTTTAAGATTGTATTTATTTATTTGACAGAGAGAGACACAGCGAGAGAGGGAAGACAAGCAGGGGGAGTCGGAGAGGGAAAAGTAGGCTTCCTGCCGAGCAGCGAGCCTGATGCGGGGCTCGATCCCAGGACCCCAGGACCATGACCTGAGCCAAAGGCAGATGCTTAATGACTGAGCCACCCAGGTGCCCCTCCCCCAAGTATTTTTTAAAGGTTTTATTTATTTTAGAGACAGAGAGAGGGAGGGAGGGAGGGAGGGGAAGAGCAGAGGGAGAAGGACAAGCAGACTCCATGCTGAGTGCAGAGCCTGACAGGGGGCTCAATCCCATGACCCTGAGATCATGACCTAAGCCGAAATCAAGAGTCAGATGCTTAACCAACTGAGCCACCCAGGCATCCTCATAATCCCCCAAAATGTGGATTGTACTTATATATTTAGTCAGAGGCAAGGAATTGGATGACACCCGGCATCCTACTTAATTATAAATTATTTTTGGTCATTGGCTGGATTTCTCATGCCTACACACAGTATCTGGCCAAAGGCAGGGGCTCAGTGAAGTTATTGGAATTGTTGTCTATAATATAAAGGTAATTTGGTATAGTAGAAAATTTGGTGGGCTTAAAATCAATGATTTGTTAAGGGGAGTCTTTGAGCCTACCACCTTCACAAGTAAGTGCAACTTCCTAGTGAGATGTCAGTCCGTGTTAGTCAGTCTGAGAGCGGTTAAAACCAACCTTGTTTTATGAGTAGAATTGTGTCTCCCCAAAATTTATATATTGAAGTCCTAGCACCCAGTACCTCAGAATGTGGCCTTCTTTGGAAATAGGGTTATTCAAGATATGACTAGTTAATTTGAGACCATTAAAAGGCGTCTGTAACTAATATGACTGGTGGTCTCACAAAAGGGAAATTTAGAAACAGGCATGCACACAGGAAGAATGCCATGTGAAGCTGAGGGCATAGATCAAGGTTATGCTTCTATAAACCAAGGAATGCCAATGATTTCCAGCAGACCGCCAGAAGCTAGAGGAGAGGCATGGAACAAGTGTTCTGTTGTTGTTGATTTTCCACAGCTCTCACAAGGAACCAACTCTACCCATGTCTTGATCTTGGACTTCTGGTTTCCAGGACTGTGATACAATAAGTAAGTTAGCTGTGCATGGGTAGCCTCAATGTTAATGGGAAGCCCAGCCATTTGATGCTCCAATTTCCTTAACATGAGTCAGTATTTTGCCAACTTGATAAATGTTGGATCTATTCATTATGTCTACAGTTTAGCCTATTAAAATGACAGAATTTTCAGAACAAGATACTGTCTTTCCATCCACTTAGATGTGCTGATGTAAGGGTAGTCCTTCCTGACTCCACAAAGAAGAACCCAGTCTCCTGGAAACCCACTTATTTGAGAGTCATGCCATCAATCATTTTCTGACATCTTCATTTAGCAAATCCTGTCTAAAATAACAAAGAAATATAAGTCTCAATTCCTTTTGGCTAAACATCCTTTCTTTTCTTTTATATTCTATCTGGAGAGAGGATACAAAGTGCATCATAGCTTTCTTGAGCTTTATCCTTACACGGCAACATGTTTCTCTTTGTAAAGAATGACTCATCTAGTGTCACTTCTGGAATTGAAAACTCAGTACTTAATCAAAAGAATATTGTAAGGTATTGGGTTCTGCCTATCTTTGCCACCGATACACTGTATGACCTTATATAAGCCACTTAAGTTCTAAGGGTTTTAGTTTCTTCAGCAGGAAAATATATATAGAAAGGGTTGGAACAAAATACCTCTAAACCTACAGCCTTTAAAAATGTCTACATGAGCAATTCATTCAATCATCCATCCAACAAATGAATACTGAACACCTGCTATATGATGGGCATGCTGTAGGGCCCTGCCCTCAGAGTTTTCATTCCAGTGGAAAAGACAAATAATAAACTTAAAATTCAATCCATCTATGTGAGAGTATTAGATAAACATAAATTGTATATTTTTATTTATAATATAATCATCATGTATTATAATTGATACAATATATTATGATTGGTACAATAAATCACAATTGATATACATTACATTTGAAATAACATATTACAATTAATATAATATATAATATAATGTGACATAACATAATGTGTAGGGATGGAGGTGGGGGAGGACCACTGCTTCGTTTTGGGTCGACAATGAAGCACTCGCTGAGTGGGTGACATTCAAGCCAAGACAGAATGACAAGATGGAGTCAGTGTGGGATGATTCCAGACAGAGCGAGCAGTGAACACCAAGACCCTAAGGCAAGAAAGTGCCTACTTGTTAGAGGAACCTAAAAGTAGTTGGTGTTGTTAGTAACCAAGGAGGACAGAGATTAAGATAGGGTTGGAGAGAGAAATGGCTGGGCCACACAAGGCCATGCAGGCTTTGCACAAGGGTGTGAGTTCCACTTTGAAGTTCAGTGGCAGGTTCTTAGGGGATTTTAAATTGAAGAGTGATATGATCTTATTTATTTCTGTGGTAGTAATCAATGCCTCCTTCACCAAGGCAAAAAAAAATTCTCAAAGGGTCAGTTATAGACTTTCTTTTTCTTTTTGTTTCTTTAGGTTCCTTCTTTCTCTTTTGTATTATGTCTCTTCAGCTTTTTTTTCTTTCTTTTCCACCTCTTACTTTATTGATTTCTAATTTTTTTTCTCTTCCCTCCCCCCTCCACTTGTTTTTGCCTTCATCAAACAGCACCTGAGATACATTACCACAAAGATTATTTTAACTGAGCAGAAGAAAGCTGCAGACCCCACTAGGGGTCACCTCTGACCCACTGATGAGTCCTTGATCCTGCAATTTTGCCTTGGGTTTATAGCCAACCCAGGAGACACTTATCCTCTTGTCTTTATCTTTTTTTACCTTTATGACCCCCCAAGGATCCGACTCAAAGGCATTGTGGTCTACATCCTCCCTTGGACCTAAGCCACCCCAGGAGCCAGGCAGGCTATCAAAACAGGCCTGCCCCAGATGATTCCCTTTGTTCAAAGTAGACTGGTGCTCTTGAGCTGGGAACTTGGCTCATTGACAAAAGTGGCATCATTTTGCAAAGTGGAATGTCACCGGAAAGGCCGTGATTGTATGAGGAATGCCTGAACTGCCTGTCTGCCTCTTGCCAGCAGGCTGCCTGAGGGTCCAGCAGCCAGGCTTCCTGGAGCTTCCTTCAATTGTCTTTACACACAGAATTGAGTACCCACTTAAAGACATACAGACCTGCCCTCAGCCCTCTGCTGTAAAAGGAATCTTCCTGTGATTTATTTCCAACCTGGTTGCTTTGGAACTGACAGTTTTATTAATTGGAGAAATTTCATTATTTCACAAGGCCAGTTGAGGCGTCAAGGACAAGTGGGTCCCCTTGGTACTCTTCCTCTTGTACATTTATCTGCATATATTAAAACATGCACAGTCTCATAGTCTATATGCACACATATATCTGTCCTATTTGAAGTGAAAAAGGTAAAACTCATCTTTATACACGTTTCACTCCACAAGTTGATGGGAAATTCCTTGAAAAGATCAAAAAAGTAGTGAGTTTACTTCTGCTAGATGGATTAATGAATTGAATTTGTAATCTGTAAAATTTTCTCTTCTACTTCTTTTTTTCCCCATCCAAATTGCTTTTCTAAAATTAAATACATCTTTTGAAAAGCCTTGGCCAAATGATCATTGCTTGAATTGCTTGGCACGAATGGAGGCCTGTGCCTAATTGAATATTATCCTCCATTTTACATTGTTTTACAGTTTAACATGCACTTTCATTATGCTCTCCCTACATTCCACATTCCTATTCATCTCACTTTATGAATAAGAATTATAAGTCTTGCTAGGATTAAAGACTTTCCCAAAAGTTACATGTCTAGCATGTAACAGATCAAGGACTAGGCCTAAGATCTCATGAATTTAGTTCAAATTCAGTGCTCCTTACACTACAACAAGGTCTGCAAGCTTTTTCAGTAAAGGGCCAGAGAGTAAATATTTTAGGCTTTTCAAGTCATATGTTCTGTGTCACAAATACTCAACTTTGCTGTTGCAGAACCAAAACAGCCATAGACCATACATGAATAAATGAATATTGCTGTGTTCTAAGAAAATTTTATTTATGGTCACTGAAGTCAGAGTGTCTTATAATTCTCATATGTCATGAAGCACCATCTTCCTTTAATTTTAATCCCTTAAATACGTAAAAAAAATTCTTAGTTCATTTATCCTAACAAAATAGGCAGCAAGTGGGATTTGACCTAGGAACTGTAGTTTGTAGAACCATCAGTGAATGGAATTATTAGCCAGACAGCTGAGACCTGAGTTCATTTTAGCCCTTGATGGAATGAGCAATATAAGGTCTCCAGAGTGATTCTCATTATTATTAATCATTAACTGAATTTCAGGGACCTGTCATCAGGGATTAATTTCCATCAAGATTTCTCTTAAAGGAAAATAAAGTGAAAATATTAATGAATAGATACAACCTCATAAGAGCAACTCATATTTTTTAAAAAAATATGTAATGCAGAAATGACTTGCTTCCCTATTGAAGAGTATTATTCACAAATTCTATGAACTTTTGAAGAATTCTTAGAAAAAAAAATGAGGAAAATATGAATACTTTTATATTCATTTTTATCCTATTATAGCTCAGTGTAGTTTAATAATAACAAACTAACTTATTGGGTTTTGTGAGTATAGATGGGAATATAACTCGGGCTACCCAGGAAAGCAAACCTCCCCTTTTTCTGATTATTTAAGCTAGAAAGAGTTTGCTGATAGTTGATCAAGATAAAACAATATACAATTGCATAGGTGCAAACCCTGGAGCTAAAAGACAGAAATGAAAAGGTATCAAAAATTAATTCTGGGGTGCCTGGGTGGCTCAGTTGTTAAGCAACTGCCTTCGGCTCAGGTCATGGTCCCAGGGTCCTGGGATCGAGTCCCACATCGGGCTCTCTGCTCCGCGAGAAGCCTGCTTCTCCCTCTCCCAAGCCCCCTTGCTTGTGTTCCCTCTCTCACTATGTCTCTCTCTGTCAAATAAATAAATAAAATCTTAAAAAAAAAATTAATTCTGTAAAATAAATGCTCAAGTCATATTTGTTAACGGTTATGTAAGAGTTTACAAATTAGACAAATTCCTCCTGGATTAGCAGTTAGCTGACGCTGGAAGAGAAATCTCTCATTTCCACGTCTGGTTTCTAAATAAAGAGCAACCATGGTCCTTTAGTCATATTAAATTGAAAACCAAGACAATGGAAAATACCCCATAGACATTTCATCTTATTCCTTTTTGAGGTAACAATTCTGGAGCTTGATTTCTACATCCATGCTTATGTTTAAAACAAAGTAAACACTTAAAATATAATATGGCTAGATAGATGCTCTTCTGGGGTAAGAGCAGCTCCATTTTGAAGATTTTCTTTATTTATTTGACAGAGAGAGACACAGCGAGAGAGGGAACACAAGCAGGGGAGCAGGAGAGGGAGAAGCAGGCTTCCCGCTGAACAGGGAGCCTGATGCGGGGCCCGATCTCAGGACCCCGGGATCATGACCTGAGCCGAAGGCAGATGCTTAACTACTGAGCCACCGAGGCGCCCCAAGAGCAGTTCCATTTTGGAGGTTGATGGCGGGATTAAGAATAGATCTGGCTGGATATTGAGGGATGAGAAGATGAGAGAAATCACTGGCTCTTTTGACTGCCAGTCTTCAAGTTTCTGTGTTTACAGGAAACTGGAATGTTCTAGCTTCTCCTCTGTCAGTCCAAATTCTGTGCACCTTCATGGCCTTCCTCAATTTCTGATTCCCCAATGAGATTTACTTAATTATACCTGCTGGTGAATCTATTTTATTTCCAAATAGTGTAGCATTTATTTAGGTACCATAAAGATCAATGTTGATAGATGTATTTCAGTATTTTCTCTCAAAAAGAAGAAAACTACTTGAGGACCAGGCTTCACACCCGTAGAATGCATCCCTTGTGTTGCTCCCACCACAGATCACTCTTGGTTGACTGATTCCTTCTTTTCCAAACCCTGACAGAAGGAAAAACCCTACAGGTATACTCTCAGTAGAGAGAAACCTTCTCAGGAATGACTCATGGGAGCAGATTACAGGACTTTCATATTTTCCATTGCAGAACTGAAAATAGTATTAGTACTAAGCACTATCAATAAATGGAAGGAATATGCACCTGCTACCTTGAGTAAGGAAATATATGATGGAAAATGCCCATGTCCATTCCTCAGAGCAGTGTCATCTTAATGGCTATGAATTCTTCTCTATGACTTCCTTGTACCAGAACACTTCTATTCTCTTTTCATTCCAGGTTTTTGTTCTACTAACCCATCTTTTCTTTGTCTTGAGTTTTATGAGAAGCAGATTTGGAGATATGAATGCAATTACAGATAATTTTGTTTGTTTTGTAGTGAAAAATAAGGAAGCACTGGCAGAGGCATTGGGGAGTGAACTGGGAAAGTGACTGACCAATAAAACCTTCATGAATAATCAAGCCACCACTGTGGGAATGTGGAGAAACTAGAGGCTAAAAGGGAAAGAGAAGAAGTGGCCTTTGAGATGCTTTCCAGCTCTAGGATTTTATATCGTAGAGGACATGACCTTGACACCTCATTGAAGGCTTCTGAAAAATTAAATGAAAGATTCATCAGGGCAGCTCCTATTTATACTGTGCTTATCATTAACTAATTTCTGGGAATTTCTGGGTGTCCATGTAAAACACAAGTCTCTGAGTTATCATTCCCAAGAAGTGAGGGACAAATGTGCCAGCACCTGTTCCTTGTTGGCTGAGTACTGCTCCCTAAGGATGTTGAATCCCCTGTACCGCTGGCCTGCTCTCAAAGTAGCAAAGTAGGATCTAGAAGCTTTAAAGAGTCCACAGGAAGGAAGGAAGGAAGGAAGGAGGGAAGGAAGGGTGAGCAGATGAAAGTTTAGCCTATGTTACTGATGTGATGAGGGCAAGGAACTTTAGGTGGGGATGGAGACCATCTTCCTCAGTCCCTAGCATGAGGGCAGCCATCTAAAGCTTATTCCTAGTAGTTCTGTCTCTGGAGACTAGAGACTGTCCCTTCACCTAACAGGTGCTTGAATCTTGACCACAGACTGCCTTGCCTTTGATCACTTCATTTACCTACCTGGAGGAAACTTCACTAATTTCTGTTTCTGAACCCTCACTGCTTCCACTAGTTTGAGTATATGGCCTCTGTATCAACCAGAGAAAGAGAACCCATAGAAAATATATATTAAGAGATTTATTGCCAGCAAGTAACTATATGACAGTGGGGCTGACTAGGTAAATCTGAAATCTGTAAGACAGGACTTACAGTCTGGAAGTCTTGGAATGAGCTGAAATTTCAGCCTACAAGTAGAATTTCTTCTGGAAAGTCTCAGTTTTGTACTAAGATCTTCCAACTGTTTGAATCAGCCCCCCAACCCCCAGTTTATCTAGAGTAATCTCTCTTACTTAAAGGCAACCGATTATGGGCTTTAATCACATCTATAGAATACCGTTACAGAAATACCTAGATTACTATATGATTGACTATCTGGGGACTCTAGCCCAGCCAAGTTGATACTTAAAGCTGACACAATCCCATCTTAGACATAACTCATAAAATGTGGCATTTTTCAAACCTAATCCTCTGTAGAATGTGAAAATTTCTACCACTTTTTTTTCTAAAAAGGGTGATTTCCAGACTTCAGGAAAATAATTCCCTAGAATAAGATTGTATTACCAAGAAGGTTATAATTTTTGAGCTGCCACATGGAACAGCCTAGACATTGGAGTCAGATTTGAATTCTGATGGACACATGTAACAGTGTGATCTTGGGTAAATTCTTACCTCAGATTTCTCATCTTTAAAAAGAGAGGCTAATAATTGCAATCATATGTACCATATAAAGTGGCTGGGAAATTTCATTAAGATAGAGAATTCTAGTTTTCCTGAGAAAATCTAGGTGTATTTTCAGTACAATTATTAATAACACCCTTTTGCTCTCCAAAGTGACCTAGTTTGGAAAAGAAATAAAATAGTCATTTTATTTATATCGCACTCTAAAAAACTTTGGTTATTTTAATGGCAGCTCATTTCCATTGGGTAGCTATAATTTACATATCTGATTTATTTTATCTAACTCCAGAGGACAGAAAGAAGACTGATGTTGAAAGTTACAAAATGCCCTCTTAAGCTCAATAAACGAAGACATTTTCTAATTTTTGCAATATCTTCTTATGGTAGTTCTTCTACCATAGTAGAAGTTCTTCTATTAACTATTAATAAATAGTTAGTTGTTATTATTGTCATTGCTGCTGCTATTACTAGTGTTATTACTTCTGGAGTTGAAAGCAAGCACAGAATTAAGCCCTTGTTCATTTTATAGAACACACAATTGAATTCAAGAGAAGTGAAGACATTTATCTAAGGACTAAGATTGTTGGGATTTGTGGGTATTTACCAAGATAAAATGAAAATTCAACTCTTTGAGCTTTATCTTTGCCAAATGAAATATCCTCAGTGTCTTTAGTCTTTTTCCATGTGATGTGGCTTCCAATGCCTAGTATTTTAAGTCCAAGTATTTTCTATTCAGTTCAGATACATTCAATGGGTTTGTCCATACCCTTTAACTTGGTTTTATCCACGCATTTGGTCACATCAGTATAAATAGCAGTACATGATTGTGTTGGCTGTCCTGAGCTTGCAGTCAACTAAATCCCTGGGTCTTTTTCAGCAGAAATGTTAAGTCGGTCAACTCTGCTTTCTACTTATGCAGCTTCAATAAGTCCTAGACTTAAAAATTTTGTTAAGTCACCCTTCACAGACAGAGTGACTAGATTTAATAGCCACTTATCAATGCTAATCTGTGCTGATCAAAGTCATTAATTGAAACTTTGGAGGGGACAGAGTCAAATGGTAGATTTTATCATTGATCTGCTAATAAACATGTTTTATAAGTAGTTGTTCGATCACCCAGATTTTGACAACTTATAAAAAAGGATATCATAATTCAAATATATGATAACGATAGAGGTAGAATTTATCTATGCCATGCACCTAATCTGCCATCAATTATGGATAAAGAAATGTATGACTTTGAAGTAGACAAACTTGGGCTATAATCCAAACATCCACATAATAAATGTGTGACTTTGGACAAGTCATTTAATATAAATCTCATGAGTCTCTTTTTAAAATAAGAATGTGGGATGCCTGAGTGGCTCAGTCAGGTGGGTGTCTGACTTCAGGTCAGGTCATGATCTTGGGGTCCTGAGATCAGGCCACGTAGGCCCATGTCCCATGTTGGGCTCCGTGCTCCGATGGGGTGCCTGTTTCTCCCTCTCCCTCTGCTCCTCCCCTGCTTGAGCTCTCTCTCTCTCTCAAAAAAATAAATAAAATCTTTTAAAAAAAAGAAATAAAATATGAATGTAATTATGTATCAGTTAGCACATGGAAAGCATAATACACGGTTGACGATAAATAGTTGCTGCTGCTATTATTAGTGTTATTACTTCTGGAGTTGAAAGCTAGCACAGAAGTAAGCTCTTATTCATTTTATAGAACACACAATTGAATTCAAGAGAAGTGAAGACATTTATCTAAGGACTAAGATTGTTGGGATTTGTTGTGGGTATTTACCAAGAGAAAATGAAAATTATATTCACTGTCTTCACTTCCTTGCCACCATGTATTTCTCTGTGGTCTGAAATACATATGTCATCTTCAAGACTCTTCTCAATGTTTTCTTTTAAAATATTTCCCCTCAACTTACAGGTGAGAGATCCAAAGGCCTCCTCTCTGTCTTTTTACAGTTTTATTCCTTAACTGCATTTGACATTGCTGAAACCCTCCCATTGTTAGAAACTTTCTTTTTTCTGACATCCTTGAGTGGAGTCTCTCCTAAGTGCACCACTTCATATTTTTCTGTTTCTACTCCCTTCCTTGGCTGTCCTTCCTGTAGGAAATGTGACTCTTCTTTCCTTAACCATCAGTCTCATCACAAGTTATCTCATTATTTCCACAGCCCTAGCAACAACTTTATGTTAGTTATTCATAAATTCATTTCCCTGATTTCTTGTGGTAGAGCTATTATTGTTTTGTCCCTTGAGAATCCATGTGCTTTTCTGACATTTCCTAGCCACCTTTCCATTAGGCAGGGCCATATAACTACTTCTGGACATCGGACTGGAAATTTAAGTGACACATTTCATTTCTGCAGCAAAGCATAAGCAAGATATTAGGATTCTTCAAGTTGTCTCTTCCCCTGACACAGGAAAGTTTGAGGCTTTGTGTTCTAAATGGTGAAGTTGTATGATATTGGAATTTTATCAGCCTAAGACCTTGACCCATAGACCAGAGAAGGGTCTCTCACTGATCTATGTTGGGTATGCAGTGTGAGTGAGAACTAAATATTTATTATGTTAAGCCACTGAAATTTGGGGGCTATTTTTCTTTTTCTTTCTCTCACTCTCTCTCATTCTTTTTCTTTCTTTCCTGTTAGCATATGGCATAAATGGGCCTATTCTAAGTAATACACCTTATAGTTTATTACCTTTGTTTCATCAATACACTAGAGGTTTCCATGTCAATAATCATCAAAAATGATGATGTCCAAAAAGATCTACTCAAATATATTTTTACTTGAACATTTCTAATGATTTAGCATGTTCTGTCCTTTCTGCAAACTATCTCAGTGATGTCCCTTGCTTCCCATTACCTCTTCCATCAACCCATGCAGATGGTAATTAGCTCCAAAGTTGGTTATTACTTCAGTCCACTATTTCACCATTCCAAACCATATGTCCTCAAAACATTTTCTCTCAAAACAATTCACCAGTAAAGAGTGAGCCCATGAAATCCTAGACCCCCATCCTCAACCTCAATAAAAGCAGAACCCTGGAAACCTTTGTAACTCTCTCTCTCTTTCTCTCTCTCTCTCAACCCTCACAACCTCACTGTGTGGTCCCTGGTGTGCTATGTAATTTCCAAATCTCAGAAATAATAAGCATTTATTTTGTCAAAGCTTCCTGATGATTGTTGCTGAACGGCAACTTTCAGTTATAATAAGAAAGACCAGTGAAGTTCCATCCAGTCATTGGTATGGAAAGAAGGTAGTTGAACACTGCATAAAAAACTAATGATGTATTCTTTTCTTTTTTTTTTTTTTTCAGGACCTAATTCTGTTTTTAGTTTTTATTTTTTTAATTTTTTTTATTATGTTATGTTAATCACCATACATTACATCACTAGTTTTTGATGTAGTGTTCCATGATTCATTGTTTGCATATAACACCCAGTGTTCCATTCAATGTGCCCTCTTTAATACCCATCACCAAGTTAACCCATCCCCCCACCCCCCTCCCCTCTAGAACCCTCAGTTTGTTTCTGAGTCCATATTCTAACTGAACAAAATTAAATAAATAAATAAATAAATAAATAAATAAATAAATAAATAAAAGAGGGACTATTTCTGGGGAGCTAACGGAGTGCCCCCGGCATTTCTAGCCAATAGCATTACTATTCATAGGCTGAGATGGACAAAACAACTCCTTCTGCCTTTTTATGTTTTATTTCATAAAACTCTACTAACAGATACTGTGATTTAATCTGTGAAAAATAATGAAAGGAAACTTCTTTTAAGAGGGAGTCGGGAAGCCAGGAGGGGGAGCTCTCTCGAGGTCTACCATGCCAAAATCACAGACCTCATACCTTGGAAGAGACATACATTGCAAATGATACTATTTTAGCTACTTTACTACCCCATCAAGAGGAAGAAATGTTTTTCTCCTCCCCCAGGATCAGCCCGGCCAATGAGAGACTGTCACAACTCAACCAATGAAAAGCCACTCCAATTCGCGCTCTCTCCGTTTACTCCAGTGGAGTTTTTGTTTGTAACAGCATTCCCAATGCCCCCTTACCTCTGTAAGAGAATGTTCCTGAACTTTGTTCTCCAGATGTGCCTATAGTTTTGCCATAGCTTGCTTTTCCTAAATTGCGATTCTCTGCTATATCCAAATAAACCCATTTTTACTGGTTAAATAACTCACGATTTCATTTTTAAGGTTAATAAATCATGGGGTGCCTGGGTGGCTCAGTGGGTTAAAAATAAATATTATTAAAAAATGCATTGAGGTTTAAGGAACATAATGATTTGTTATTTTCATTTTTATATCTCTTTCATTTACACTACATCTACAACAATGCCTTTAAACTAATGTTTTACAACTCGTTTGAACTGAAACATGAATCTCTGTTATCCTATGCACATCTCTATTTTCTTTGCCAACTACTCCCCAAACATCTATTTAATGAGTCTTTCAAGAATCCTTGAAATACTGACAACAAGATTACTGGTTTATGAGGTTCAAAATTAATCTCTTACTACTTTATTAAAATTCGGCATATTTGCTTATCTCTGGTATTTGATAATGCCTTGAAATATTGACAGTGTATCAGTAATCCTAGCCACAAATTATGTTAGTATGTACTTGGCTCTTGAAATTTGAACTCATTGTAGGTACCTGTTGCTCTCTTACAAACATCTCTCTAATCCTGGGATTTACTTACTCTTTAGGTATTTGATTTACCTTTCTCATTATGAGGACCATTTTCTTTAAAGGGAAAGAGGATGGAAAAATCAGAGATAAGTAGTGCTGCTTTCTCTATAAGATCTTCTTATTCTTTGTATGCCCTAAAAGCAATCTTTCCTTTCATATCTTTATTTCCCCTCCTCTCTTTCTCTTTCTCCTCTCATCAAACTACTTCTACAGATTCATTGGTCTGTATAAAGCTTAGATTTCTAGCCTGGTAATTTTTATCTCCAGGCATTACACAATAAGGTTTTACCCTCCTCTAAAACAGGTAATGCTCCTTCTACTTCCTTTATATCCCTTCTTCATCTATAGCTCCCCTCCTAAGTGTTTGGTTGCTTCTAAGACAATGTTTATGACTTTACTGTATAAACCAATTGTATGATGGCACCTGCTTTTTCCTGGTTTTAATGTATTTAACTTGGTGGTTACTATCCAAACATGACACAGTTTATAATTTGATTTTACACATGACAAAGACACTTTGGGAAATTGTGTTACATAAATAAGAGTTGGTGTGGGAAAGATTCTTTTCAGGAAATATTTCTCTTCAGATTTTAGTGATACATTTTAATTGCAAATCATATAAAAATGTGAAGAAATAAAAAGATATTACCAATATTAACAATTTGGTATATATTTTCTAGACATTATCTGTGAGTAAATGTGTGTGAATTTTTCTGTATTTATATTAATGTACATACATATTTTATGCTAGTGGGACTATGTATAATCCATATATTGCTGTGTAGAGTGCTATAAATTTATTTAATAACGTAATATATTGCAAATATGCACGGTTGACAAAAATATCTATGTCAGCCAATTTTAAAATTTAGTTTAGTTTTAAATTATCATATAGGAAAATTGACTTTTTTGTGTGCAATTCTATAAATTTTAACACATGCAGAGATTTACATAAAGCCACAATAATCAGGATACAAAACAGTGTCATTATCTACAAGGCTCACTCATACCACTTATTTTAGTCACATCCTACCCTCCTGCCTAACTCCTGGCAAATAGTGATATGTTCTCTATCCACTACAGTTTTGTATTATCAAGAACATAATTCAAATGAATGCATGCAGAATTTTGAGACTGGCTTATTTCACACGGCATAATGCCTTTGAGATTCATCCAAGTTATTGAATGTATCAATTGTTTGTTCACTTGTATTACTGAATAGCATTCAACTGTATGGATGCGACACAGTTTCTAATATAGCAATTTATTTCCAAAATTTTACTATTTTAAACATTCCTATAGTGAAGTGAAACCCATCTTTGTGCAATTATGTGTTAATTGCACTGTTTTTAGGAAAATCACTAGAAGATTTTCTAACTCTAAATATATGCCCATTTAATTGTACATAGACATTACCAAATTGTTAACCAGATAGGTTGAATAAATTGATTCTTACACCAAACTTGTCTATTTCCCGCCTCTGCTTCCAGTGGGTACCATTATTTAATATTTTCTACCTTTATAGGAGAGAAATATCAGTTTTTGTTTTTAAACCCTGCTCATGAATATTAAACATTTTTTTAATTTTATAAGATATTTTCATTTATTTATGTAACTAACTATGCTTTCTTCCATTAAGCATTATTAGTATATTGGCCTTTTCTTATAGATTTGTAATAATGTGTTTCTTATAATTACTGAAAAATACATATTTAGTCTTTGCCACATGTGTTGTAAATGTTCTTCCCCAAATTATATTTGTTTTGAAAATGATTTAAAAATTCTATAAAAAATATGACAGATGCATTAGCTAAGTAACTTTTTAACATATTTAAATTTTAATTAAAGAAATGTAAAATAAGAATTTCACAATTCCTGACCTAAATATTGTTCTAGGAAAGTTACCCCATTTCAATTATATGAAATATTTTTCTACTGTATTTGCTATTTTTGTCTTTGCATATAAATCTTTCATATACGCAGAAAATTATTATAAATGATATATTGTAATCATTTGAGTTACAACAGCTTTAAAAATATAATATGCATACATATTCATACTAGCATCTAGATTATTCTGAAAAAAATGTTTGGTTTCAAGAAATTTTTGTTGGTAACTACTATGATAATTTAGTTTTCCTTCTTTCAATATTATGAAACTAGTAATTTGTACTAGGAGTTTTAAACATAAAAACATCTTCTTGGGGCGCCTGGGTAGCTCAATTGGTTAAGCATCCTACTCTTGATTTAGGCTCAGGTCCTGATTTCAGGGTCCTAGACTGAACCCTGGGTTGGCTCCTGGCTCAGCGGGGAGTCTGCTTGAAATTCTCTCTCTCTACCCCTCCCCCCACCTACTCGCACACAAGCACTCTCTTTCTCTCTCTCTCTCAAATAAATAAATCTTTAAAAAAAGAAATATCTTCTCAACCTTAGATTAAACTCTTTTGTCACATATATTATTATTTTAAAAATTTCTGAGTTCGACACCATATGTCAACTAAGTAGAATTTAAATAAAAACTTAAAAAATTAAAAATTAAAAAAAAAATCCTGAGTTTGAATTTGCAGTATTTTACACAGAATTTTGCATCTATATTCCAAAGTGATATCTGCTGATGACTCTGGTCTCCAGATCAACTTAGAGCTCTCTCAGTGTCTTGGAAATAAAGCCGTGCAAGTCCCAAAGCAAGAGAACTGATGACATCCAGAGAAAAGTAGATTGTCTATCACTCTTTTATTCAGAGCTGCTCTGCACATCCAATGTGTGGATGGGTATGATAAAGATATAGCAGTGTGCCTAATTGCATAATGTAAATAAAACCTAATGTGGGTAGTCATGCGAGTAAAGGATCAGTGTGAAGTTGTTAGGGTATAAGAAGATGGGGAAGAATGAATGATGGAACACTACATCAAAAACTAATGATGTAATGTATGGTGATTAACACAACATAATAGTAATAAAAAAAAGAAGATGGGGAAGAAAGGCAGAAGTATATCGGTAACTCCTATGTAAGATCAGGATTATTGGTTCTCATTGCTCTATAAGACAATTACAGATATACACATTTACCATGCACATGTGTATACACCTGCTAAACCCAGATTTAAACCAGGTGTTCTGATACCAATTGGAATTCTCTCTCTACTATATTATATAATTTTACTACTTTTACCAGTATTCATGGTGAAATCTGTGTCTGTGCAAGAGTGTGTATGTTTGTGTGTGAAGGAAGAGATATGTGTGTAGCAAAGAGCTACACTTCTCCATAAAAGAGTTAAAGAACTGGTAGAATTCAGAATTGCAAACGTCAGGATAAGTTTAAAGTAAACCTACCTTTTAACCTTCTGTTACTCTTCTTAAATGCATGAGAAAAACCTGGAAAATTGAGCAGTCTCCTTTAATCCTATGGACTACCTTTGCAACCTAAGTAGTTACTACCACCAAGTATCTTAGAGAAGTTTTCCAAACCTATAATTTTTAACGTGTAATGGTCACACAGTTGTCCTGGGCTAAAGACAGAGGTGTGATCTTCATTTTGATATCATTTTTACACTAAAAAATATCCTACCTTCCACTAGCTCACTTCCCTGGCATTCAGAACCTTCTAATGGGTGCCATGTTTCTGCATGCCCCAGACTGCAAGATAGGCTCCTCACATTTTGGCTGTGGGGACATTTTTTGGCTTTGGTTCTATTTTACAACATTTGTATGGCAGCAAGTAATTGCTTTCTTCCAGTAATGTTATAAAGTTTGCAGTAGTTCACCTAATTGCACAATTAGGCACATTCAAGTTGGCAGTTTATTTCTTGACTTACACTTTCCCCAAACTACCACAGTAAACTGTAGAGAAAAATACCAGTTTAGCTTTGGGTCTGGAAATTCAACTGCCAAATGCCAAGGCTCTTATGCCAGGACATTCAGCCAATCCCAAACTCAGTTTGGCTTTGCATCCTGGTCTGGGGAGGGGATCATAAAATGCACTCAATGTATTTTCAGCTGAGCCTTCTTGTTTTCCCAGTGTATTTTCAGGCTGATCTGATTTACTGTTAAAAAATACCCATAGATGGTCTTTAAAGTGACACAGAAAATAAAAACCAGAAGAGATTTCCCCTTTGGAATTCCCTATGTCAAGGGAAATTTTCATATGGTATTGCTGACTGTTGTTCTCTGGTGACTAAAAATAAATGCACATAAAAGAGTAACAAATTAGCAAATATCACTAGGGAGAAATTTATCTGGAGCCTCTTCATCACAGTTACTATTCTTCTGGAGTCAAAGATTTTGCACTTTCCTTTCATTTTCTGACATTCCTGATCACACAGCCTCCAGCTTCAACTAAAACCAGGCTTTGACTAAAATAACAGTGGCATTACCTGTAATGTTGGAATAAAAAAAATGTTTTTCCACTGAAAATATTCTGTAGCAGGCCATGGCAATTATTACTATGTTTATTTTACCCTTGAGAAAAATGTAACCAAATTAACCTAAGTAATGTCTTGGAAATTACTCATATCTGAGTGCTGCTTTGTTCCGGATATTCCTCTGCAGCCTTCAATAACTTCTTCCATTCATAGTTGGGTTGAGAGTGACTTCGAAGAAAAGTCAAATTTCAATCTTGCACACCGAATTCAAAACCATATTGAAAACAAATGTGACCATTTGCTAGAATAACAACCTGGTGTTATTTTTTCCATATGCATTTTCCTCTCTAATTTTCCCCTATTCTTCTATCCCTAAAGCCTGAAGTTCGCCACGTCTGACTTTATTAAGCCTATAAAAAGACTGCTTGGGTTTTGTGAAATGAAAAGTTAGGACATTGCACAGGTGGCTCAGAAGATGCCAGAAACATAACAATGTAGGGCTGGTCCAGGAATCAGGAGGATTGACTTCTGTGAGGTGAAAGCTCTATGGAATGTCATTATTTTTCTTTCAGAAACATAATGAAGCACATGTGGTATGTGAAAATAATTTCTTTCCCTCTGATCGTTTTGCATATCAGCAGAGGTGACTATAAAATTAGGAAGAGAACTTTTAGCACTGATTTTCAATTCTTCAGTATTGACCTTCCAACATCCACAATTTTTCTTCTTGGAGCCCTTGCCACCTAACCCCAAGTTCTACAGAAACGTCCTTGTTCTCATGTGGTTTTGAATCCTAAGTCAGGAGTAAGCCAGTTTTTGCAAACATGTTTGCTGACCTTTAAGATGTGTGCATAACAATACATCACTCTTAATGTCATGAAAATCTTCAAGGGAGGAGGGAGTGAAAATCCGCCAATGGAGTGAACAATGAGTAATTCATATAGAAGAGGCTTCACTAGTCTGTGGTTACAGTGTCGCTTTCACATCTTCTGAAAGACCACATTTTTGTCATTAGGGCTTCACTTTTTAAAAGACTAGAAATTAGGATTTTCCAGAAGGTCTTAACAATTATTTTTAGGATGTTCCTCACTTGCTCTCACAGACTGGTCTATTAGCTGAAATACATCCTTGGCATCCAATCTATTTTTCTTCATTTCCTGATTCTCACTTGGTCCACCCACTGCTCAAGAATGTCCATGCTAATAATAATAATAATAATAATAATAATAATAATAATAAAATTAAAAAATTAAAAGAATGTTCATGTTAAAGGTACCAACCTAGGTGCTTCCACCAAATTCTGTCGTGAGCCTGGCAAAACATTTTCATTCCATGCAAACTTAGGGAAAGAGCCTCCTCTCCAATTCTGTGCTATATTTTGTTACCTATGACTTGAAGCAGGTCACATCCTCCCCCAGAGAGTTTCAAAAT
The DNA here is from genome assembly GCF_004348235.1 of Phoca vitulina. NCBI lineage: Eukaryota > Metazoa > Chordata > Mammalia > Carnivora > Phocidae > Phoca > Phoca vitulina. Next base: position 53,260,867 of record NW_022589710.1, read on the forward strand.
CCTTCTTAAACAGTTTTATAAAGGGCCCCAACTCCTAAGCCTAGAGGACCAATGGAAAACACTTTCAACATAAACGCAATGTTGAGTTAAAAATGTTTAAAAGGTCCCCAAATATACTATTTTACTACATTGAAATCACTCAAAGCAAGATTACATATTCTTATGAAAATGTAATTATTTTACTTATATAGAAAATATAAAGTGGACTGTAAGTAAAAACCAAACTCATGAGATGGATGCCTTTCAGGAAGTGGGAGAGGAGAGTGTGTCTGAGGGTTATAGGCAGATAAAACAGTTACTTCATCTTGAATGCTTTGTTTCTTAAAACAACACCAGTAGTGACATCTTTGACTAATATGTCCAAACCTAAGAATAGTTCATTCAAATTTTGTTTGCAAGAAAGCAATATGACTTAGTGGGCTCTGAAGATGAAGCACTTGGGGCTTCATTGTAACCTTGACCAGCAGCTGTGTGACTTTGAATTAAGAGTTTAACCTCTCTGTGCCTAAAAATGTCAAATAGAGACCATAATGCCTACCTCATAGGTACCATGAGTGCACCAAACATACATGTTAAAAAAATGGGCAAAAAACAGAAATCTCTTGTACTGGAATGCTTTTTAAGGATTGGTAAAATAGTTTGTAAGATGCACAGACTGGTGGAGTTCTCTCTTAAGAGAATGCAGTGGATTTTAGCTAGATGTAATTTCTGTGCTTTGAAGATGAAATATGTGAGTTGAAATTCAGCTCCTCAAGTGGTCGTAGTCAGAAAGAAACTATAAAGTATTGCTAGAGAAATATTTCTTGAAGTTTTTCGGCCTCAACAAGAATCGGCGTAGGCTGCAAATATGGTAAACATATCATTCTTAGGAAATTTTCTTTTGAATCATGCCTATTTAAGAGCATGTTTTCTTGCTTCTTATATGTCTGACCTGACCCCAAAGGCTGAACTACCAGCTCTTACCTAGTGCCACCAAGATACTCTTTGCATTCTCCTTAAAGCAAACACATATATTTTCACAAAAGGATGGTCTACTTGGGATCATGATTTATGACCTCATGCTATACAAATTTGGGTGGATCAAATCTACTAGGCAGTAGATAACTGAAATGGTAGAAACATACTAATTAAAAGCCACTCTGCCATTAGGGAAATGGGGATGAACTTGGATGAATCATATATTATTCATATTTGGGATTGTGGAGGCCTCCCAGTGTATCAGTCATACAGAGTAATTTTATCAAGAAGTCCACTAGTCAGCTTAAGACACCTAATCAGTAATTTCCTACTAATCTAAAACACCTGTGTTGCCATTTCCAGCAACTCAAATTAACTGAAATTTTAAAGATGGATTGATCATGATGGGAGTAAGTGTGGGGCGGGGGGCTGGGGATAGAGGAAGGAAAAAAGAGACCTTTAGGACTTAAGTAGTAGAGATATGTGCAAGATTTGGAAAATTAATTCCAACCTGGCACTGAATAGAAAATTGATAAGGAATTTAAGTTTAAGATGTTATGTAGGAACAACATATGCAAGTCAGTATAAGAAATATGACAGTGTGCAATGTAAGATTCCATAGATAATAAACCTCAACTGTGATTTCTTAGTCACTCAGAAAAACAGCAAAATTAGGGGTCTGTAGAATGGGGTCCCCAAATATGGACGCAAATTAACCCCCAAGAGTTATTAAATCCACATGAATTGGGTTCTCTCAAACATATGCAGAAATCCTTAGGGGACTGAATGTTTCCCCAACCAAAGCTATGAAATGAGGACAGTAAACTCTGGCCAAGTTAATTGGCTAACATTCTGAAGTGAGAATGTGTCAAAGAAAGGGACTGGATGTGTGTAGTTTTGAAAAAAAATGAACCATTGAGGAAGAATTTGGCAGCTTTTATTGTCACTTTCCAAGGGAGATATTTCCAGCCAGGAGAAGGACATTTGGTAGGTTGAGGACTGTGTGAACCATTTTGTAAACCACTCCAAAGGATTTGTTTTGTTTTGTTTTGTTTCTTTTTGCCACAAGGAGGACAGTGCTTTGGATGACAGCTTTTTAGAAAGATATAGTTAATAATAGGGCATATTTTAAGGCAAAACAGTTCTATGTTCCTTCTTCTATATTTAGCATTGGCAAAGTAAGTCAGAACTTACTAAAAAGTGTAACAAAGTTAATGCCATGTATGTAGGCCACCATCCAGAGATAATTACTTTTACCATTTGCTTTATCTTTTCTGCTGTTTTTATTATGTATGTGTGCTTACTATCATATATATTTTAACTAAGAAAGCAATATTATATCTAGTTATGTGCCATGCTTTTTTTTTACTTAGCTTTAAAAGCTTCTTAAAATGTTTAATGTTTTTTCCTAAAATGTTACAAAAATAAAGTATAATGAGCTCCCGTTTTCTGATTCCAAAACTTCAACAATAATCAGCCTAATCATGTTTTACTCACAGCCCACCTGCTCACCTCCATCTCCAGCATTGAATCATTGAAAATAAATTCCAGATATTATTGTTGACTTGAATAATGCAGGGGTTAGCACAGGGGCACCCCTCCCCCATCCCTATAATATGGAAATCCATGTATAACTTTGGTGCCCCCCCACCCCAAATTTAACTACTAATAGCCTACTGTTGACTGGAAGCCTTACCAATAACATAAATAGTTCACACATATTTTATATGTATTTTATATACTGTATTTTACACTAAGGTAAGTTAGAGTAAAGAAAATGCTATTAAAATTATAAGGAAGAGAAAGTACATTTACAGTAGTGTACCATATTTATTTAAAAAATCCACATATAAAATGGACCTGCACAGTTCATGTTGTTCAAGGATCAACTATGTGTTAATTTATCTGCAAATATCTCTAAAAATATGGATTCCTTTTTAAAGACATACCAATACTATCATCTCATTAAGAAAGTTAATTAAAATTCCATAACGTAATCAGGGGTGCCTAGGTGGCTCAGTCGGTTAAGTGTCCAACTCTTGGTTTTGGCTCAGGTCATGATCTCAGCGTCCTGAGTTCAAGCCCTGTGTCAGCATCACACTGGGCACGGAGCCTGCTTAAGATTCTCTCTCCCTCTCTCCCCCCGGCCCACCCACCATCACCCTCCCCTTCTCAAAAAAATAAATTCCATAATCTGATCAAATATCATCCAGTGTTTGAACCCCTCTGCTTACTGTATCAATGTTTTCTTTTTGTTCTTTATTTGCATAATAATCCGAGTAAGTTCCATACTGGATAATAGATCTGTTAAATTTTTTTTAATCTGTTGGTTCCTACTCTCTCATTCCGTTTTCTTGCTTTGCAGTTCATTTGCTGATTACATCACTGTGGTGTCAGTCAATATGTTCTTCTGGCCTTGTATTTCCAATAAATTAGAATTCAACTCTAGGGAAGTGTCAGGTTCAGATTCAGTGGCACAGTATTTCACTATATAAAGGCTTTACCTACATTTATATTGATAGATATTTTAATATTTCACAGTTTTCTGTTAATATAAACAACATTGTAGTGAATCCCTTATGCATATACCTTTGCACGTTTCTCTGATTACTTAAGATACTTTGTTAGAAGTTCTATTTAGAACCAGAAGGCACATGCCTTTTCAACATTTGTTGGTGCATATTATCAAATTAGGATTCAGAAAAATTATGGTACTGGGGTGCCTGGGTGGTGCAGTCGGTTAAACATATGCCTTCTGGGGCACCCCTGGGTGGCTCAGATGGTTGGGCATCTGCCTTCAGCTCAGGTCATGATCCCAGGGTCCTGGGATCAAGCCCCGCATCGGACTCCCTGCTCGGCGGAGAGCCTGCTTCTCCCTCTCCCTCTACTGCACCTCCTGCTTGTGCTCTCTCACTCTCTCTGTCAAATAAATAAATAAAATCTTTAAAAAAAAAAAAAAAAGCATCTGCCTTCAGCTCAAGTCATGATCTTGAGGTCCTGAGATCTGCTTCTCCATCTCCCTCTGCTCCTCCCCCCCACTTGTGCTCTCTCTCTCTCTCTCTCACTTGCTCACTCTCTCTCTCTCTGTCTCTCTCAAATAAATAAATAAAATCTTTGGGGGAAAAATTATGGTACTTTTGAACCACCTTTGACATATCTGAAGGTATATCTCCTCACATTATTTAAAAATTATTTATGGCTTTTGTAAATTATCTTCAGACAAAATCTTTTTCTTTTATTAACTTGCATTTTTGCTATTGGTGAACTTGACAAAATTTCATTATGATTATAATGTAATGTAAAAGCTAATATATTGATACTGTGATTCCTGTATCTGCCTTTTGTATAATGATTAGCACGAATTGATCACTGGCAGTCTGAGGAAATGCTAACATGGTGGTGGGGGGTCAGTTCCTAGAGACTTAAGACCAGGTTCTGATGAATAGTGACTTGATTACATTACATTTACTTATAGGACTGGCATCCTTGGTCTCTCTTCTTACTTTAACATTAACACCACTGGAATCAAATAATAAAAGTGAAGCTTGATAATGTAAAGATAATATGGGATGTATTTAACACTGTAAATTCAAAGTGATAGAGAAAATGCAAAGCCTAGAATGTTTTGTTCTAGGCCTATCTATATATATTTTTTTCCATTCTTATTAAACAGAGATCTTAGAGCCTTTTGAGTTTTCATTATTCTTTAAAATTGTTCAAATGTTTCAATTGGAATATGTATATATATACACCCAGGATTGTGCTTTGTGCCTGAGAGATAATGTCTTCCTGCATAAAATTCCCATGCAGCTGGAATGGTCTTGAGTATAGTTTTAGAAGGTGATCATTCTCATTCTTACAGGAAAGTTTTGCAGCAGTGCATCTTCCCCCGTTGAATTTCATATTCCTTGGCAGCCTGTGGGGATGTTGTCAGGATAATATATGAGCTATTTCATATTATCGCCTTGGGAGTTTTGCTATTTTTTTGGTATTTTTCTGACAAATTAGCAGTTAACAGAAGACAGTGCCACAACCTACAGAGAATTTTTCTGTTTTTATTTCCATAATAACTTGGGAATCAATTGAAAAATTATCTTAGAAAATAAAATGTTTTTCTTTTATTAATCCACAGGTTCCGTATTTATCAAGTAAACTTTGTACTGGGGTAAACACAACGTGTATGAAAAAACTCAGTACAAGAAGATATGCGTATGGTGCCAAGACTGCCCAATAAATCATAATATACTTTCTGTGGGTCAGAAGCGTGGTGCAGTGTTAGTCTTGTGTTTTGTAAGCAAAGAAATGTTATAGGTTGAATTGTGCCCCCCTCCCCTAAATAAAGATATATTGAAGTCCTAAACCTCAGTCTTTGTGTTTGTGACCTTGTTTGCAAATAAAATCTTTGCAGATTTGAAAAAGTTAAAATGAGAACATTAAGAGGTACTCTAATCCAATATGACCAATACTCTTATGAAAATGGGGAAATCTGGACACAGACATAGACACACAGGGAAACCATCATGTGAAGACAGAAACAGATAAGTAGGAAGACAAGAAGCCACATGAACCATAGTCCCACTGTCACAAACCAGGGAATGCCTGAGGCTTCCAGAAGCTGTAAGGAGCAAGGAAGGAACCGTCCCTGGAGGCTCTGAGGGTGCAAGCCCTGCCAATACCTCGATTTTGGACTTTTACCCTGCAGATCGGTGACATCATAAATTTCTATTGTTTTCCATCATCCAATTTGTTGTATTTAGCCCCAGCAATTTAATACAGTAACTATTCTTGGGAACATGGAGACCACAGGGAATGGGATTTAAGAGGCAGGGATTTGGGGATTGATCTTTAGTATAACACATAGTGACTTAAAATCACTTTCTTCAGGAAGTGATTTTTTTTTAAGATATTATTTATTTTGAGAGAGAGAGAGAGAGCATGAGCTGGGTGGGGAGGGGCAAGGGGGAACGGAGAGGGAAAAGCAGACTCCCCACTAAGCAGGGAGCCAGATGCAGGGCTCTATATCCCAAGACCCCAGAACATCACCTGAGCTGAAGGCAGACACTTAACTGACTGAACCACCCAGGGCTCCAGGAAGTACTCTTTGATCCTTCCTAGAGTAGTTTAGGGGCACATTCTATATAACTTCCTGACATATTATAAGTTCCCTGTTATAGATATATGAATATTTATTGCAATCACTTAACGAATATCTTTTTTTATTATTATTATGTTATGTTAATCACCATACATTACATCATTAGTTTTTGATGTAGTGATCCATGATTCATTGTTTGTGTGTAACACCCAATGCTCCATTCAGTATGTACCCTCTTTAATACCCATCACCAGGCTAACCCATCCCCCCACCCCCCTCCCCTCTAGAACCCTCAGTTTGTTTCTCAGAGTCCATAGTCTCTCATGGTTCATCTCCCCCTCCGATTTCCCCCCATTCATTCTTCCCTTCCTGCTATCTTCTTTTTTTTTTTTGTACCTCTGAAACAAATAATACATTATATGTTAAAAAAAATATATATATCTTTTCTATTCATCTGTGTTCCACTTTGAATTCTTCGAGAACAACTTCCCTGTTGATGTGAAGGAGCAATGCCTCTCATGATTGTATAATATCTTCCAAATAACATACACCTTCCAAGTTCCCTACTCACAACACACACACACACACACACACACACACACACACACACACACACACACACATGCATACACACATGAAATGATGTCTAAAGAAAGACATTACATAAACCAAAAAATATGCATAGAGGTGATATCTGCTTTCCATATAATTGTCAAGTGGTTGCAATCTTGTCTCCAAAAACAGTCTTACTCAAAAACACAGGGAAAATTCTATAACCAAAGGAGTAAGTAATATTTTACTGGTTAAGCCACTGTAAGGTAACTTGATAGATCACCTAAAAAATATTTCTCAGGAGATAAAATTCACAGAATACCTATGAATTTCTAACTAAATAAGCAAATAAAAGTATTGGTATCCAGTTATATTGTTATCAGAAACTTGAAACCTATCTTTTATTCTGAATAGAAAAGCAAAAAATAAGACATTCATGGAGCATGAACAGTCATTCTGTTATAAATCTCACATTTGAAAAATTGGCTTATTCTTTCCAAGAAGTTACTTACTTCTATTATCATTTAAATTCACATATAGACCTCTGGGATCATAGAATACTGTACCTTTCATATCTTTTATTTTGTAAGGCTAATAAGGTTTCTCTTAAGGGTTCCCTCACTGAGCTCTCTGTCCTTCCTATATTTTATTATCACTGCTATGCATGGATTCAATTAACAGTAGATAATAGGTCCATAAAATAGCAAGAAGACAGCTGTGTATTTCAGCCTTTTATTTTCCCCTAATAAAGCTTTCACGTTTGAACTTTTCATTTTTCTGCATTAACAGATAAATAAAAAAATAAGAATTAACTCGCTTTCCATGACATTTTAATACGATGGAGGACAACTTTAGAAATAAATAAAAGTAAAAAATCTTAAAAGCTAGAGAACTTATGACAATCGTTCCTGCACTATTAAAACAGAGCTTCGTGTTGTTGCCTGCTGCCTACCTCTTCATTTCAAACTAGCCTTCGAGGGGACGGGAGATACTTCAGTCTTTGGCAGTAAGTACCAGAAAGGAAGTGCTTAATCCTGAGCTCTGTGTGCTGACGTCCTGGTAGGTACAGAGCAGCCCGTGACCCTGAGAGCTGCCGACGGGACTCGCCAGTCCTGCAAGTTCGTCAGGGACGGTTACTGGGGTCAGTAAGGCAAGAACTAGACCTGGCTCCCAGAAGCAGCCTTCGTCAACACAAAAAAAAACAAAAGCATCCCCTCCCACCACATCTCTTATCAAAAATTTCTTTCAGCTCCAATGACATGGTCGTTCTCAGAATTTACAACGATGTGGCAGTTCTGTGTATTGATAGCAGGCCATTCCTTTTCTTAGAAACCAAAGGTTCTCTGCAGGTGCCAAGTTGTCCTCAGAGAAAAGCTATAGTCTTCAATGTGTTCTTATTGCTTTCCTGTATGTTCATATTGTGAGTGTTCCCTGTTTAACGGTAATGAGTGGTGATAAATCATAGTGAAATGACCCTGTCCCTAGTGTTTCTTTATAAGACTATAAACTTCCATTGATAATAGTAAATCATTCATTTAATGCCTTCTCCCTGTCTTTTCTGCCATTTCTGTAGTACCGCTTTTTTTTTAACTTTCCAGTTTTTATTTTGAATTTCACTGTTAGCCCTTAGAGAAACAAATATAAATGAAAGAAAAGCAATTCTTGGATAAGATGAGGAACATGATAGAATCTGATTTATATTATTTCTATATATATTTTTTCAAGGTCCTTGCCCTCCATAGAAGCATCATTCATTGTCACGGACAAAGGAGAGTTGATTCTTCGTGGATTAGTGTTGGCCAGACCCCAGGAAGAATTAGTTCCACCAGATTAACATGTTTTTAGCTTGTGAAGCCAACCCGAATATCACAGGCAAAGTCAGAGAGTTCCTACAGCCCTTGGATGCATCCTTCCTGTGCAGAAATGCCAAGGCAGCTTCTAGAATAAGGTAGATATATTCTAAAGCTTGTTGGAGGCAAAGGTAAGCAACATATGGGCAAACCCTGGGGGGATTTGAAATGAAAAACAAGTTGGGGATTTCACTTGGAATTCCTGCAAATGGTTTCATTATCTATCTGCTTCATTAAGAAATATTTTATGTAGAAACCATCCAAGTGTCCTCAATAGGATATAGGAGATATAAATGATGCCACATTCATGGAAAATAATAAACAGAAGGAATTAAGTGCTTCCACATAATGATATAGTATTAATATAGTATTAATTAAACAAAACAAAGCATGAAATGATCAGTATAATATGGTTTCATGCAAACAAACTTGAAGAATGATTGGTAGAAACCTGAATATTTATGTGCTGGCATATGCATTTAGTTATTTATTAGTTTTTCCTAGTGAGAATGGGTCAAAAGAACCTGCTAACAATGATTAGCTTTGGAAAGGAAGGAAGTATTCTTTTTAAAAAAATGTTATTTTCTGTATTACTTTTGCATTTTATACATGAGCATAAGTTTATTTTCCCTTTTCTTTTGTAAAACCATATCAGTACCGATTACTTACATGACACCATTTGGGGAACTATTGGTAGGTTTGTGGCCTTCTTAACTCCATATGTAAAATAGCAACACATTAACAACAGCAAATTTTATAAAGTTATATAGGTAGAAATTACTCATCTCTGGAAAAAAAAATCAAAGTTCACCAGTATTATGAAGTGCTTTTATATATAAGCAATTTGAGTGGCAATGAAAACTGAATGGAATTCAACTTCACATTAGGAGTCAAATATTGTATTTCTGCTTAGATTCTGAACTTGTTTTGTTAGACGTTCAACATATTGCAGAGAATAATGATTAAAATTCATAGTCACAAAGAGCATAGCACTGCACTTTGGGAGATGAAACTTAGTGATGAACCACAGACCAAAAAAAGGAAAAAAAGTATTAAAACTTAAGCCATGTGTATTACAAAAATTTCTTAGTGGAAGAATTAGTCATTTTAATCACTGCATATAAGCAGCATGAAAGTTGGCATTTTTGTTCACTTTAGTCACTGCCGTTTCTTTACTGCTTAGGACACTGCCTGCCAATGGCTAGATTTTTCAGTAGATACTTGTTGAACGAATGATTAAAAGAATCAATGAATTGTGTAAGCGTTATGAAGGATAGCTTAGGTGTCATTCTTTTCCTTTGCAATTTAAGACAATGAAAATTTCATAATTGCTTTCTTCATAAAATACTTTACACTGAGAAGTGTAGCAGTGACCAAATAAAAATTAATTGCACATATGTATGAAATGTGCATTTGAAATTCAATTTATTATTATATTTACTGATACTAGGAATTAGTAATGTTAATTTTCATAGAATTAATAACTACTCTGAGTTTAAAATCACACTTTATTATAGATACATCGAAATATAATTTGAGTGTGTCCATAACCCCTATTTCAGGTGCATTTGAGATGTTAAAACAAAAACAAAAAAACACCTTGGACTTAAGGACTTATGTTGGTTCAGGGATTTAGTGCAACAGATTAAATTATTGCGTACTGCCAGTAATACCTGCAACCCTTCCACTTCATGCAGCCACAGCATAGAAGCTGCACAAAGTAGTTCAACTCCAGCACTCAAAATGATTGAAGAAAAAAAAAAAAAGTGTAAGATTTATTTCTAAATCCGGGGCAGCATTCCAACACCAAAACACTAGTCAGGGCTTAGAAATTATAACTTCCCCCATAATGACAGATACAACAATGTGCATCACACCAGTAAGAATGTATTTGTGAGAATACGTCAGGATACAGGAAGAATGAGCTATATAGATGATTATATAGAAAATTGAATCGCTGAAACAGATAAAATAATGTTGCCAGTAACTTGCATTTCCTTGAAAAAACAAGAGCAAATCTAGGCAAACACACCCAAAGTGTAATGTGAAAACAGGGAAATTCCAAATTTGTTAGGTGTGTTGTGTACTCAAAAATATCACCTAATGCATTTCCACAAGTTAAGTCCTTCATGTCTAACATTCAAGACACCCAATGTTTACTAAAGCCCTGCACTCTTATTTTCCTGCTGAGAAAAATATCAACTTCCTTTAGGAAGCAGGTTATCCAAATTGATTGGGCAGGAAAAATGAGGTGTGTTTCTTGGAGAAACTGAACAAATCATGAAGCACAGCTGTTTTCTCTCTGCTGAGACAAATGGTCCCTGGCATGCCTGTTCCTCAGGACTCCATGACGCGTAATTCTAGCACCTTGCTTAGTCCAAATCCAAGGACGGACTTTCTATGAAGCCTTTTAATTTCCAAAGAGAGTGGCTGGTTTTTTGGAAAGTCAGACATTTTGAGTTGTTTTATTTTAGCTGTTAAGTATTTGTTGAGCACCAAGTATACCCAAAGTATGGACCAGAATAGGCAGCTACATCGTCAATGACTCTCTGGAATCCCAAAGTGTAATAGCCCTGAGAGTACTGTGTATGTCCTTCTCTAAAAATCAAAAAGGTTATTCATATTTCTTCAATGTTTAAATATACCCAAAGTTAAGAAAATAGCTGAAGTGCTTTTTTGGTCTGTACTTGTGTAAAATTTCACTTCAAGCAATGGTACTTACCCACAGCATAGAGTTGTTCTGGAGCTCATTAAAGTGTATACCGTAAGAAAAAATAACAGGAAAGTTGTGACAATTAGAAGCATATAAGCCTCTAGAGTAAATGCTTCTTCAACTATATCTGGTAAAGAATCACTTAAAAAAATTCTAATTCATTATGGATATTTCTGTAAAATACAACGAAATGAATTGTTAGAAAAAGTAAATGTAAAAAAAATATACAAAATACAAGTCCACTGATTATGCACTTGAATGTCACAGCAATGTAAAATTGCTGTAAGTTTTTATTTTTTTTTTATTTTTTATTTTTTTAAAGATTTTATTTATTTATTTGACAGAGAGAGACACAGCGAGAACAGGAACACAAGCAGGGGGAGTGGGAGAGGGAGAAGCAGGCTTCTTGCCGAGCAGGGAGCCCGATGTGGGACTCGATCCCAGGACCCTGGGATCATGACCTGAGCTGAAGGCAGACGCTTAACGACTGAGCCACCCAGGCGCCCTGCTGTAAGTTTTTAAAAACACTCTTTATTTCTGCATTTGTATCAAAGGAAAGAAAGAATACACATTCCACAAAGGTAATTGATCTCCAAACCAAACCACATTTTGAGTAGTTTTCCTTTATGTTGATGTAGAGAACTTTGAGGTCTTATGTATAAAGAAACACATATCGGGGCGCCTGGGTGGCTCAGTCGTTAAGCGTCTGCCTTCGGCTCAGGTCATGATCCCAGGGTCCTGGGATCGAGCCCCACATCGGGCTCCCTGCTCCACTGGAGGCCTGCTTCTCCCTCTCCCACTCCCCCTGCTTGTGTTCCCTCTCTCGCTGTGTCTCTCTCTGTCAAATAAATAAATAAAATCTTTAAAAAAAAAAAAAAAAAAAGAAACATATCTTATAGCTCACCTTGAAAATTGTAAAAATAAGGTTTTAACAGATGATCTTTTCTATCCCTAAGATTCTGTGATTACTACAGTAGTTAAAGGGACATTTAAAGCAGGGCTAATGAAAATAATATTTGATGTTCGATACCAGCAAAAAATAAAATTTTTAATTTTATTTTATTATGTTATGTCATCATACATTACATCATTAGTTTTTGATGTAGTATTCCATGATTCATTGTTTGCATATAACACCCAGTGCTCCATTCAACACATTCCTTAATACCCACCACCATACTAACCCATCCCCCCACCCCCCACCCCTCTAGAATCCTCAGTTTGTTTCTCAGAGTCCATAGTCTCTCATGGTTCATCTCCCCCTCCGATTCCCCCCCTTCATTTTTCCCTTCCTACTATCTTGTTTCAGAGGTACAGGTCTGTGAAAAATGTTTTATTACTAACAATAACTTATATTTCATCTCTGGAATCTATAGGCAGTCTAACTAAATTGTTTTTTTATCTAAAAGCTTCTAAAAAATCCAAACTACATAAATGTTCCTCAAATGCACAAACTCTGAAACTATCAAAACTGTAGGTTTCATGTGTAACTGAAATTAACATCATTGCTTTCTTTTGAGATTTGCATTTAATTGCAAACTAATCTGGTAACTACAAAATTTGTGCCTAAGTAAATCTCTATCTCCAGACATCAAAGTATTTAATGTTCTGTTGCTATCACAGAATATTAAATTTCTGAGGCCAGAGAATTTAGATTTACATTTAAACACATTGTCTTAAAATAAGTACATTCCAGTGTTTGAGGAGTTAAAGAATGAAAAGAAAAAATCAGGGCGCCTGGGTGGCTCAGTTGGTTAAGCGACTGCCTTCGGCTCACGTCATGATCCCAGGGTTCTGGGATCTAGTTCCACATTGGGCTCCCCCCCTGCTCTGCGGGGAGCCTGCTTCTCCCTCTGACTCTGCCTGCCACTCCCTCTGCTTGTGCTCTCTCTCTGTCAAATAAATACATAAAATATTTAAAAAAAATAAAAGAAAAAATCAGCTTCTTTTTTTAGATTATAAGAGTTCAAATACAGAAATGAGTAGACCAAAGAAAAGAGTATACATTGAGAGGTAAACAATTGGTTACCTATGAACAGGTAGTTACTTACACCTGCAGACACTGGGTTTAAACAGTAATCCTACTAGGTAGGCACCAACTGATGGTTCCAGCTACAAAACAATAATATAAGCTATTATAAATATTATTATTGTATATTACATATAATAATTATTATTATCCACAGTTCATTATAGCCTTATGTGATGCATTAATAGATCTATAGTTTTTTTCTGAAAGAATAAAAATTCTTTTTTAGAAGCCCAAAACGTAATCAGACCAAAATGTTTATTTCGTTCTATATGTTAAAGACATGAGTTACAACTGTTGTAGCAATGCAGAAGTTTCAAACTGTAGATACGTATAATACAAATTGACTTAAATAAGAGAGGGGAAAATATTAAAGAAGGGTTTTTTGTTTGTTTGCTGTTGTTGTTGTTTTTAAGTAGGCTCCATGACCAGCATGGGGCCCGGCTTGGGTTTGAACTCAGGACCCTGAGATCAAGACCTGAGCTGAGATCAAGAGTCTGACACTTAACCAACTGAGCTACCAGGCGCCCCAAGGAGTATTTTTAACTCATAATTATGCATGGACACTCAGTGAAAAAAAATGCAAAACAAATGATAACTGTTGTTGTTCCACAAGCAGTTTAAAAATGAAGTTATTCATCCTGAAACGTACTGTGTAAATTACGTTCTCCGTAACGTCAGTGCTCACCACAGCATACTGGGGATTTTAAGAGCTAAGAACTGCTATCAGCCAGCCATTGCTAAATGGTATAATGTTCTAATATAAGTGTTGCAGTTGTAAAGATATTTAAAAGATGATGATGATGATGATGATGATGATGCATTGTGTGTTTGAATAGTAGAAATTACAGTTACTTTTTTTTTAACGATTTTATTTATTTATTTGAGAGAGAGAGAGAGTATGCAAGCAGGGGGAGGTAGGGAAAAGGACAAACAGATTCCATGCTGAGTAAGGAGCCAGATGCAGGACTTGATCCCAGGACCCTGAGATTGTGACCTGAGCCAACATCAGGAGTCGGACGCTTAACCGACTGAGCCACCCAGGTGCCCTGAAATTACAGTTTCTAAAGAAATATAGAAAATAGTAATGAAGGGGTGTTAGATTTAATACAAAATTATAATCCTTGGCTGATTAATTGCAATATGATCATAGAAACAAGGAAATGGTGAAGAGATGGAATGGGCAACGTAAAAATTAATCAGAAAATCTCCACATGCTACAGAAGTTATGTGCTGTGACCTCAGCCTGGAGAACTGCTAGCAGATTCAATTCAAGCTCCTAAACCGTAGCACACTCAAGAGGAAAAAGAAAGGAAACAACCACAAGATTGTACCAGATTGGGGAGGACTTGCAAAATGTCATCTGGATGTGATTCTTTTCTCACTATATTTTCAGCTGCACTAATTTCAAACTTTGAGGATGTGATTATGTCACTTGCGATGAAACAGACCCACCCCTTCCCAGTACCATTCAATGATATGACCCACAGGGCATGGGAACCAGGCTGGATCACCGTGGCCTGCCATGTTAAGATGAAATCAAGGAAGCCCATTAGATAAAAGAAAAAACACGCACACCCTATCCTTCTGAGGAGTCCTACCTCTACTTTCTTGGAAGGGTAAATCGAAACAGAGAACATTTTGGAAGTTTCCTGTTGATGTTAATTAGGGACAATTACCTATGGAAGCATAAACACACATGCAGATTGCCACCACTAATAAAAGACGTGAGTTTTTACACAAAAAAGAATTTTATTTTCCAGCAAATCGAACATTCATGGTAACAGACCACATTACTAAGTACAGAATTATTTTGGCCTGTCTTGTTTCCCAAACTTTAGTTGTTCCAGTTCAATGCTGTTGTATAAATTCAGATTATCTCAATTATCCTCAGTATCTTAGAACACTGATGGCACAATACCAACTATATATGGGAAGGAAATCTTCTCTCAAAACTAATATCAGGGGCGCCTGGGTGGCTCAGTTGGTTAAGCAACTGCCTTCGGCTCAGGTCATGATTCTGGAGTCCCGGGATCGAGTCCCGCGTCGGGCTCCCTGCTCAGCGGGGGGTCTGCTTCTCCCTCTGACCCTTCCCCTCTCATGCTCTCTGTCTCCCATTCTCTCTCTCAGATAAATAAATAAAATCTTAAAAAAAAAAAAAAACTAATATCAAATATATAATTCTTTTAGATGAAGAATTTCTCCATGTCAATATATTTAGAGATATATTTTCTCAGAGTAATAGATGAGTCGATAGGCTAAAAACCAAACATTAATAGTAGGTGGGCAGGAGAAAGCTTCTGGATTTATAATATTCTATGGCAACCTTAGAGAGCTGTTAAAAGTGTTCCGTAAAACATTTCAAGAAGTTCTGACCTCATTCTCTTTATCTGGACCCTGCTTCGTAAATGCATGCCTCCATGAGAAGCAAGGCCCAGCTCTGCCGTACACTGACATTGTACCTGGGGCCTGACAAGGGCAGATAGTCCCACCAATATGGTGACAATGAGAAAGGTCATCTCCTACCAAATGTGCAAAAGTTCTGAGGATTTTGGATTATATTTGCGCTCTTTCCTCCTAGAAATAATTTCTCAGATATTTAGCAGAGCTAATCATCTCTTTTGAGACAAAGAGTTACAACATGGGCTTGAATCTGGCAGATCTTGGTTTTGAATGTCTATTTCTTATTGCCTGTGCCACTTTAGCTAAGTTTCTTAATTCTCTCAAGTTAAGGTACCTCAGTTATCCACACCCATTAAACTGGTACTACGTGTGGAAAGCAATAAAAGAATGATCTTTAGAATGAGACAGTGGAATTTCCAGGGTCATGGTCATCATAGAGACAATTTGCTGTGTTCGCATGGACCATCACAGCAAAAAAACAAAACAAAACACAAACAAAACAAAGAAGCAAAGAACAAACAAAAACAACCCTAACTTATACATTTTAATAGTATGTTTAATAGCAAGTGTTACTGATTATTCCTAACTGAACTGGAAAATACAGTCTAAAATACAGCCTCCTGGCAATTGCTACCCCTCCCCTCAGCCTGTAGGCTCACACAGGGGATTACAGCACACACGTGTAAGCCTAGTCCATAGCAAAGTGAGGAAGATCATGCAAGGATTAGCACTGCACCACACAGAAGGCCTAATCAAAAGGTGATTCCAGGGGCGCCTGGGTGGCTCAGTTGTTAAGCGTCTGCCTTCGGCTCAGGTCATGATCCCAGGGTCCTGGGATCGAGCCCCGCATCGGGCTCCCAGCTCAGCGGGAAGCCTGCTTCTCCCTCTCCCACTCCCCCTGCTTGTGTTCCCTCTCTCGCTGTGTCTCTCTCTGTCAAATAAATAAATATAATCTTAAAAAAAAAAAAAAAAGAATTAGAAGTTAACTTTAAAAGAAAAAAAAAGGTGATTCCATCCCTCCACCTCCCTCACAGAGATCCCTCTTCTCTGAAGATCGTTACACATGCAAATGGCATGTTCACAAGTAATTTTACCTTAAAAATAGGTTTTTGAAAATAGTGGTCAACAGGGTGCCTCATCAAAACAAAGTTTCCATCTTTGTTCTCTATTTTCATTCTGCTTTTGCTTTCCTCTATACATTCTTTGATTTCTTAGGAATTTCATAGTTTTAATCAGAAGACAAGATACTTAACTTTGGACTTCCCTGAGATGGACAAACAAAGAATCCTAATTTTCTGCCTTCATGTAGCACCAGGCAAGTTAATAGGAATAAGGTAAGAGAAGGGGAGAGATTTTAAGGATACTCAACATCCAAAGGACTGTGGGGAACATTGGCACACACACACACATGCATGCACGCACACGTGAGCACACACACACACACACACACACATTTCCTGGAATGTATTCCGCAGAATGTAAAATTAGGAAATTGTTATTTTATTATCATCTCTATAGGAAAAACATACTTTACTTAACCAAATCCTGGTCTTTTAAATGAATATAGCAGAAAGAAAAATAAAACAGACTTGAGTATGTTTTTTGATATAATTAAGACTATATTAAGGTATAAAGAGTGATCAGTTCTCTATTCTTAGTCCAACTAATGGTACAAAAGAAAATCTCATACCATCCGATTGTTCATTTGCAATTTACATCAACACAGAGACATTAACTCGAAACAGGGATCAGGTCCATAAGCTGCTGATCAAAAGAGGCCTAATGACTCAGGTCTGGAGGCTCATGTTTGTGGTTTGTGATTCCCTCAGTATACTGAAAAGAAAACGTCTGAGAGATGTATCAGACCAATGCCAACCAGCTGACGGTTTGATTGTGTTTGAAAGGAGAGTATTGGAAGCAGGAGAAACTCCCTGGTTCATAGCCAGTTTCTTCCATAAATACAGACACGCACCAGACTCTAGCCATATGCACATCAGCCCAGAGGAAGGCTGGCTGCTGGGGGTGCAATCAGGGAGGACTGGCCCAGAAATTCTGTTTAATCTGGGCTGACTTCCTGTATCAAGAAGGACAGAGTGCCTTTGGCTGTCTGTACCTTTATCAGCAACGGTTCCCCTTGGGTGCTTTGATTTGGCATGCATGCATTTGCACTATCTGATGATCCCAAATCTAACAATGCATTCCAGATTGAATGCATCTTGTACGTGTTTAGTCCTTATTGTACTAATTCGGGATCAGGGTTTGCTATAATTAGCTACTAGAATAAAAATTTTGCTCAAGTTGACTTTTTAAAAGCATGTTGATCATTTAAGTCTAGAATACAATGTTACTTTATTCTGTTCAAAACACTTCTTGCCTCTCACCCCCCTTCTCCCAGTCGATCAGGAAGTAAAAGCTCAGAAAATGTTTACAATAGGCAGGGTCTCTTGTTGGTGCTCCAGACACACACTGTGATTCCACACATGGCCACAGCGGGGGCCCTCACACAGAAGCCCAGGTCGGAAAATTGGATGCCCAGAGAGGAGTGGATGAAGGAGGGGAAGGACAGGAGAGCAAGCCTGTCACATCTTTTCTAGGGTACAGTGTGTGTAAGTGTTGTGGGGGTGCTTCTCTGGTGGCTAGAACTGACCATCTTGCCTGGCAATCTCATTAGATTTGTCCTTCGGGGAGAAGAAAGGCTTTGTGTCAAAGGAATCCGCAGAGGACAATTAGCTTGAAGCAGGTCTTACACTTAGCCAAGCCCCCAAAGAGTGGTGCTGACATTCACTCTCAACAGTATCTCAGTGAAAGCAATAAAGTTAGCATTTCCATTTAGTGGAAATTTCTTGTCCTTGTAAATGTTTCATCTCTCTCCTGTAAATGGATATCAAGGCAGAAATATAACCAATATTTGGCTCATAGGTAAATCGAGGGTTAATCTTACAAGTTAATATTATTTAATCTCAATATTCATTGCATCCAGAAGACAATCTTTTTTTTTTTTTTTTTTTAACCGACACTTAAAATTAGAGATTTCAAAAGGGAAGAAGAAAATCTCAATTCATTTTTCTCATGGGCAAGTCCACTATTTTAAACCATGGCATCATGGGGCGCCTGGTGGCTCAGTTGGTTAAGTGACTGCCTTCGGTTCAGGTCATGATCTCGGGGTCCTGGGATCGAGCCCCAGATGGGGCTCCCTGCTCAGCGGGGAGTCTGCTTCTTTCTCCCTCTGCCTCTGCCCCTGTTTCTTGTGCGCTCTCTCTCTCTCTCTCAAATAAATAAATAAAATCTTTAAAAAAATAAATAAACTACAGCATCTGAGGTCATCTTAAACTCATCTGATGTCATCTTAAACTCAGCAAAATATAGCACCCAACATCTTTGGGGGAGGAGGAGGGAGAGCATATATACCAGTAGGTGTGTATATGTGTACCTCTTAAAATCAGACATGTCATTCCGCCCACTTCTTTCTAAAAGCATAAATCACATGCAAATCTCCTTTTAAGGGACCAAGAGTCAGCACTACTCTCACCATGGGTTGTCAATGGTGTCTCTGAACTTTCAGCTTTGTGACAAACCACTTTTGTTTATGAACAACATTCAGCAGGTATACAATTGACCTCAGTGATCTTTCTCTCTTCTCCCTTTCTTCTTGACTGGTTCGAAAACACGATTTTTCTGTAGAAGGCACGCCAGCAGGGACTCAACAACACCTGTGTTTACTCAACACACTGATGCCTTACAGTTCTTCAGCATAAACCTATCTGAAAGAGGTTAATGGTGCCCCGTAGCACTATTATAATTAAGATTCTGTCAGTATTTTCATAACAAACTAGAGATTTCCCAAAACAATCTGGAAATGGTTTGTGAACAATTTAGAGTCAGTACTAGAGATTACTTTCTAAGTCACAAACACACACACACACACACAAATACTTTTGGTTTAATGTGGTTCTTGGGATAACTGATTATAATCCTTTTTATTTGTTCTATTAAAGAAAGAGCCAGTTTTTTTTTTTTTTTAAATGTCAGGTAAGATATCTTTCTTATCTACATGTAATTAACTAACAGGAAATTATTTATATCTCTCTAAAGCAATAGATTCTTATGGCACATTTTCTCCAAGTATTTCCAGAGGGGAATCTTAGGTAACAGAATGTTAAGTGGGATTTTCTGTTGTCTTACAATTTTAGCTAATGCCTGCAGTGAAACCAATTGTTTGAAAGTACATTTTAAAGAGAGTAGCTCCACACATCTTTAGAACCTATTGAGAAAGAACAAAAACTTCTCTGACAT
Source organism: Phoca vitulina (assembly GCF_004348235.1). Classification (NCBI taxonomy): domain Eukaryota; kingdom Metazoa; phylum Chordata; class Mammalia; order Carnivora; family Phocidae; genus Phoca; species Phoca vitulina. The sequence goes on from NW_022589710.1 coordinate 53,280,759, forward strand.
TCTTATCCAACACCCACTTGCAACCTGTATTTACAGGTTAGAGATTCATCAGGGTAAATGCAGCTCACTTTGAAGAATATTGAGTTTATAAGACAGGGAGTGGTGTGGCTTTTCCCTTACTTCCCAAATGAAGTGAGGAGGGCGTCAAAGACCCCACTGTAAGAGTGGGGCTCCTTACCAAGGGAGGCAACCAGAAATGCTCTCTCCAGCTGTATGCTTGCTTAATGTTGATGCATGCAGTTACTCATTTTGCAAGTGCTCCCTGGAATCTGAGGGATGGAGAAAATGTCTCTTACCCCCATATGAAAATAGCTATTATTTTTATATCTGCCTTGAAACATTACATATAATCAGTACGTTGCAGTACTAGCTGAAGGAGCTTTTCATTTATTTATTTATTGAAACTTTTAGTCCCTCCTCACAATTTTGGTATGAAAGAGCATGACCAGATACAGCCTACTGTGGTGGAGGTGACTGGCAAGAAGAGGGAAAAAATAAACCCTGAGACAGAATGCCCTCATACATTGAGATCACAAATTAATACAATTCTAATATCCAAAAGTGGCAGGAAAATATTGGGATCTGCCTTACATGCTCTCAAGCATTGAGAAAAGAGATCCAAAAAATCACTTGCAATCAGAGATGGAAGAACAAGTACCCATTCAATAAACTTGTTCCGCTAACAAGCCATAATAAAAATAATTTGTGTAAGGGCGCCTGGGTGGCTCAGTTGGTTAAGCGACTGCCTTCGGCTCAGGTCATGATCCTGGAGTCCCGGAATCGAGTCCCGCATCGGGCTCCCTGCTCAGCGGGGAGTCTGCTTCTCCCTCTGACTCTCTTCCCTCTCGTGCTCTCTGTCTCTCATTCTCTCTCTCAAATAAATAAATAAAGTCTTTTTTTTTTTAAGATTTTATTTATGTATTTGACAGAGAGAGGCACAGCGAGAGAGGGAACACAAGCAGGGGGAGTGGGAGAGGGAGAAGCAGGCTTCCCACAGAGCAGGGAGCCTGATGTGGGGCTCGATTCCAGGACCTTGAGATCATGACATGAGCCGAAGGCAGATGCTCAACGACTGAGCCATCCAGGCGCCCCAATAAATAAAATCTTTAAAAAAATAATTTGTGTAGTTTAAAAATAAGTATAAATTTCTGTATCTTTATATATTTTTTTACCAATCAGCATTTCTAAAATGATACAAGTTCACAAATGGTAGTTAGCTTTCTGGATCTTCAACTTCAAACCTAAGCAGAATTTTGAAGCCAATCACAATTGTTTAGACAAATTGCCACAGTCAGAATCTGTCAGGAGGGAACATCTTGGAATTATTTGCTTGGATTCATGAGAAAGGATAATAGAGTGGAAATTGATAACAAAATGAGACAAATCTGAATTTAAATTTCTCCTCTATCATTTACTGTATGTTTGTGGTCCTGTGACTTAATTCTCTACATTTCTAATTAGGCATTTTTAAATGAAAAATAATAAATATCCATAAAATTGTTGAAAAGATGAAATAACTTATAAAATAAGTATCTCTCTGGTCATAGTTTGATGCAACTTTTTCCCTCCCTCCCTCCCTCCCTTCCTTCCTTCCTTCCTTATGGTTTTCTGATTAGTTTTCAAGAATTGCTAGCTCTTCTCTCTCCCTTTCCTCTGGCTATTTTGTCCCTTTATTACCTACACCTTCAGCAAATACCTACTTACTAAACCCTTCCTGAAACAACAAGAGTCAATCTGTCTCTAGTCAGAAGGGATTGTATACAGTTCAAATTACCCAGACCATAGGGTTCTCACTTTTTCTGAATCCACTAAGACATTGTAGTCTGAATGCTGTCCTTAGGACCTGTGTTGTTCCAGTGATGAAATTCCCACCTCAGATCCCAAGTGTAGTGAGTACATTCCTACATTAGCTATAAGCCTGTCTTTCCTTGGCTTGAGAATCTTCAGAACACATGTTTCTCTAAGATTGGCCCCTTCCTTGCTCTTGTCAATCTATTCCTTGAGAATAAGAATACCTACATGAACCTTGTGCCACCCAGTGGTGGAAAGCGTTACCCTTTCCTGGATATTGTTCATGGAGGTTAGAGGTAGTGAGATAAGCACATGCCAGTTTGTCTTTATGGTTCCAGTTTTTATTGCGGACCTCAGTCCATCTTCACCCAGGTCCAATTTTGTTTCTTGACTGCCAATCTGGCAGACCTAGAGTAATGTCAAGTCCAACCCTAGACAGAGACAAATGTCTTGCATAGAGATCTCTACCAGCTCCCACTGTTGCGAAAACTCCAATCCCTATAATAAATCCTGTTTCTACATCACTTATAAGGGCTCTGTTTTTTTTTTTTTTTTTAATGAAACCTTCACTGATACATAAATTCAGTGCATCTTTTTATATTAATTCCTAAATATTTTATCTTTCTCTTGCTATGGTGACAGGGCTTCATTTTTCTTTTTTAGATAATCATGTTTTTAATTCTAATCCTAAAGCTCTGCCTTTGAAACTTTTCTAACGAAGGATTCATAACAGAGAAAAAAAGTGAAAATTTTAGCAATGAAGTATTTGTGGGATATAGGCAAGTTCATAAAGCCTTAAGGGCTTTAAATCTTCCTTTGAAGTTTAAATTTATCTTAACTTTTCATTCTATTTCATAGCATACCCTTATATATTTAAAATTTTAAATGCTTTCTGCTTTCCAAGTCTTTAAATAAAATAAAATTTCTGGAAAGATGTATGCCTATTCTGTGGTTTCTGGTACTTGGTGGTGGATGTGCTAAGCTCCAAATATGTTACAGATAAGATGTGTAGTAACAGCATTTCTTCAAAGTGATTTTGTGATTAGTCCAAGGCTCTCCAAACTCTATTGTCACATTATTCCTAATGAACAATGTATTCCTGTAGTTATAATTACTCAGAAAATTATCCCAGATCTCTTCTTTCTCTCCATGCAGTAAGACACAGATATTGGGTATTCAAATCAAGTTACCTTAGAATTTTTCCTAAAGAATTTTTTGGACTTCGTTTGCTGAAATCACTTCAAGTCATCTTTTTCTATAAAGCTACTAGGTTCTAAGGCAATTCTGCAATTACATACATTAGTCATTTGTATAAATAATTTGATTTATAGCCAGAGACAACACCAAAGCTAAGGTCATATTTTACAGAACACTGAAGACTCATCCTGGTAATTAATGGGAAAGAAAACATAATTTCAAAACAGAACAAAAAATTCATCAGCACTTAAGAGGTTATTCTCTAACACGGAAGTCTCTGTAGCTATTAGCTGTCAATATTTTTGCAACCCTGAAATCTCAAGAAAACAAGTGTTTCTTTGCTTTTTGGAAAGTGATTGTTATTGGACACCAGAGAAGCCAGTCTGGGAATAAAAGAATATATGATACTGGAAAGTTTCAGACACACGTTAACTAAAAATTTCCCATCTACGGTGATAATGCTTTGAATCTATTATTAAGTCATTTCTTTCTGACAAAATAACTTATGTGGCTTGGTAGCCAGTCAAATATTAAATTCTGGCATCTAATATGTCTATAGAGTCCCCTTCTTATCTATGCGTAATGGAAATATGTGCTTCAAAATGTAAACATTCTTTTGGAGAGATAGTAATTAGGATTGTTAGGAATGAGATGAAAAAAGAAAGAAAATAATCAATTTGGATTAATAAAAATGGCCACAAGGCAATGGGCTCAAAAACCAGGCTTTAGCAAGGGGACAAAATGAATTTACTACATGCTTTTAGTGTACTTAAAAATTTCAAAGACAAAGGGTGTCTTTTGAGAAAATACTGCAGTTACTTTGCTAGTTAGGAGACTGATATTGAATGAGAAAGATCTTATCATCATCACACCTGAGAGATGGTAAGGAAAAGAAAAGAGAGAAGAAATAGATAGTCGTTCTTGCATCCCCAACCTGGTGATCTAACTTCCTAAAACATAATGGAGGAGGTTATTGGGTAGGTTGAGGGAATTCTTCAGGGCAGAGGAAATCTTTTTTAAATTTTTATTATATCTCTGGGAGGAATCAATATTGGGATTTCCTTGAGGCCACATAAGAGGCAACAAAAGAGTTAAAAAAACAAAGCAGCTTAGTCAGACAGACAGAAATCTAATTTTCAGCCCCGAAGTCCAATCATCTTCTGTCTGGAAGAACCCTGAGTTGAAAGCCAGGAGGTCAAACGTGGAGACTTCTATGGTAAGGGTGTGCTAACCTTACAAGGTATGCTGTAGGATGAAGAGACAGGAAGAAAGATGAAGGACACGTGCACCACAGTCAGAGGGGTTGGTACAATCTGGGACCACCGATGGAGGGCAAACTAGCAGGAAGCAGCCACTGGATTCTGACAGAGCTAAGAAATAATATAAGTTAATTAATAAAAAATATCAACAACAGAAAACAGAAGGATGCCCAGTGTTGGTCATCCCTGCATCAGCAGACACCATCCGCATACATACCGAGTAAAGATGATCGTAGATGCCCCCTCCCCCACCAAGGCCGTGAGTTTCTGCAAAGCACCTTCCCCACAATTCTTTTTTTTTTTTTTTTTTTTTACCTTCCCCACAATTCTACTGCCGGTTGATGGGGGAATTAAAAAAAAAAAAAAAAAAAAAAATTGAAAAACAAAATTTATAACTCAAAGAGACATGGCTAAACCTAAATATAGGGGTGCAAGGGTGGCTCAGGTGGTTAAGCATCTGCCTTCAGCTCAGGTCATGATATCGGGGTCCTGGGACAGGGCCCGCCCCCCACCCATATGGGCTCCCTGCTCAGCGGGGAGTCTGCTTCTCTCTCTCCCTTTGCCCCTCCCCGCTGCTCCTGCTCTCTGTCTGTCTAACTTGCTCTCTCTCTCAAATAAATAAATAAAATCTTTTTTTTTAAAAAAGCCAGGCGCCTGGGTGGCTCAGTTGGTTGGGCGACTGCCTTCGGCTCAGGTCATGATCCTGGAGTCCCTGGATCGAGTCCCGCATTGGGCTCCCTGCTCGGCAGGGAGTCTGCTTCTCCCTCTGACCCTCCCCCCTCTCATGTGCTTGCTCTCTCTCATTCTCTCTCTCTCAAATAAATAAATAAAAAATCTTTAAAAAAAAGCCATAAATATATAGTATAAAATATTAGATATAAATAAATTTTATCCAGATTGAAGTAATTTGATTGCTGTCACTTTTGTTCCTACTGCCCAGTAGTTCCAGTGGTCACATACGAGCCATCCCAGCACTTTCAGAAAGTAAAGAATGGCAGATTCTATGAATATAGAATAACTATATTATAGTTATTTTATTAATAACTGCATATAGTGAAAATAAATTTTAAATTTAAAAATTATGATTATAATGATAATAAATTATGGTCATTTAATACATTAAATATTTTGGGATATCATATTTAAGTTATGTGAATGTACTCATATATTTTAACATCAATTATGTGTCATTTAAATGTAAATTCTCTATTATTTTAGAGAGAAGTTCAATTTCTGAAATCAATGTAAAAATAATAGTGGGCTAAAGTAGATAGACTTTTCCTGTAATCTCCTTGCAGTCATCAAGCCTGATGGGGCAGCATTGGTATTAGGTTTTAGATTCTGGCTTATTGTTTTGCCATCCTTAAAAACTGGCCTCCATTAATAGTCTAAGTCCAGGTCCTGCCATTGGATCTACATTCCATCCAGTGGGATAAGGATAAGAAATGAAAATCACATTTCTTTCCTTTAAGAACATAATCCAGTACTTGTACACATTCCTCTTCTCATCCTATTGGCCAGAAATTAGTCAAGTCTCTCATTAGCTGAAAGGGAAGCATGGAAATAGATTCTTTACCTGAGCAACCATGGGGTAAGATAAAACTTGGACACCTTACTACTAAAGGGAAAAAGGAGAGGGTGGATATAGGAAGATAAATTGCAGTTTCTGCTATGACTGCTAATAAATAAATATAGCCAATACATATTACATATTTAAATGTATGCATTGCAATGTATCTCAGTCAATAATATCTATAACTGGGCTGACATTTTTAAAGTTCTTTTTAACTTGTTAATTGGTCTGCTCCCTTTCCAACAGAATTCTTCATACAGAACACAATTGTGCTACTTGTCTAATTCAAAGAGAGAATCAAATGTCAGATGAAAAACCATAGTAGAGTGTAGATTATTATACTATGTTCTTTCTGGATAATTATTTACTAAAATGTGTCTTGAAGCAGAGCAGATCTCATTCATTTTTAGGTGTTTGCAAAAATAAGTGTGGTATATTTTTTGAAACAGTATAACTAGACCCATATAACTACAGTGGAGACTAAGTCGATAAGCTCACAAATGAATATTTCCTATTACTCTAAATTCCAGTGATACAGTATAAAAGATTGTTTTAGGGAAAAATAGATTTATAAGAGTTTTGGTAGTCTTCAGAAAAGAAAGGTGTGACTTCTGACTTTGAAGCTATTTGCTGAGGTGGATAGCTGACTTCTGAGATGCCAGTGACTTACAAGTTTTTAATCACTTGAGTATCAGGATACTTGCTAGAAATGTGCTCACTGGATGCTGTCAGTACTTGCTGGAGGGCACATAACATTAGGTCTCATGCACACCATTGACAAAAAGTGTTCATTGTCCTCCAAGCCACAGAAGCAAGAAGAAACACACCCAAACCAAGAAGAGAAGCTCCTGTCTCTTTGTCATCTTCCTCCAATGTCCTCTACTGGGAAGACCTAGCATTATGTCACTTGGCACAGGAGAAATGTTTACAGAGTCCTGCTCCACTATCGCAAAGCAGGGCTAAGGAAGGTGGATTTGAACTGAGAAACATTAATTTTATAACTAGAGCAGATGCTATGGTCTTTCTTGTTTTGAAGAAAAAGATATACTTTCTAATTAACTATAAGAAGTTAAGAAAAAATATTCTAAAGTGTGTTAAAATTTAAGTGTAAGCCTTCTGGTTTCAGCTCTGAATTTTAAAGAGTTTGGGAACTGTCACTCCTGTATTTAGAAGAAAAATCTGGAAAAACTGAAAATCGTGACATTTCATGGACCTGTCAGAGAAGTGAGGTTTCAAGGCAAGCCACTACTCTAAAATCTGGAAAGATAAACATATCCAGGGAGAAATGGTCAGCATCTGTTTCCCTGGAACAGAAGCCAATGAAACCACCAACTAGCAGGAAAGTCAGATGATGGTTTGGATTAATTGTTGGAGTCAGAATGAGGACTAATGTGTGATAGAGACACTCCTAGGAACTGCAGTCTTCACTGGGAGGGGGTATATTTTCTGAGTTTTACCTTGTGAACCCCCTAGGCTCTCATGATGAAAATCCAAGAAAGTTCTCCACATGGCTTCAGCAGTGGGAGGAGGAGATGGTTAGAGCTATCATTGTGAAATTCACCTAGAACCTTCTTTATAATAAAGTCCTACTCTCCAGAGGAAAGACGGCCAGAGCTGGGGGAAGGGTAGTGTAAAAAGATTGATGGAAATTCTAAGAAAGAATAAAAAAGAAATTCTAGAAATTAATAAAACTTGAGCAAGCTTTTTCTTTAGAGTCAATACAGCTTTGATGAGCTTGAAGATAGCTTAGTAGAAATTTTCAAAACTTAAGGGCAAACAGGGAAAAAATACCTGGGTGGTACAGTCAGTTAAGCATCCGACTCTTGGTTTTGGTTCAGGTCCTGATCTCAGAGTTGTGAGATCGAGCCCTAGGTCAGGCTCCAGGCTTAACATGGAGTCTGCTTGAGACTCTCTTTCCCTCTCCCTCTGGTCCTCGGTCCAATCTCTCTCTCTTTCTCTCTAAAATAAATAAATAAGTCTTTAAAAAAATCACTTAGGAGATCAGGATATCACAGGATAGAATGCAGACTGTGACAAAATAACGAAATTGTATTACAAATGTACAAAACAACCTAATTGAAGGCCATTTGGTGAAAGTTTCTTACCTTCATAAAAGGAAATGCATTGAGTCTGTAAGACTGAAGGCCAAGAGAACTATGGAACTGGGACTAAGAACCACATAAGAAGTATTATGGTCAAAAGAAAAACACAATGATGGGGGATGTCAAAGGAACACAAGCTCCAACTGACAAAGTTTCCAATGACCAAAGCTGGAAAATTTGGCAAACAAATAAAGTCCTATTGGGTTATAAATTAAAATATAAAATAAGTACCTATGGACTGCTATAAATAAACATTTGAATAAATAATGAAATGGGGAGAAAGGCAAATCTTACATGTAGAATTGAAATAATTTATGTGGATAATCCTCCTTCAAGGAGGCAGACCATAACTCCCTACTTTTTAAGTGTGTGCTGTGCATAGTGACTGATTTCCTTACAATGAATTCAGTTTGGAAAGAGAGGAAAAGGGAGTCAATGATTACTGTGGAAGAACCTAACTAACTTTGTCTCAGACAGGTGACCAAGACTCACGTCAACAGTGGAAGTTATGTTGAGAGTGTGTACCATTGATATTCCCTTGCTATGATGTGCTGACAATGACATTTCATCCTGCTGGTCTTTCTCCCCAAAACCTCTAATCTTAATCTAATAATGAGAAAAACATCAGGCAAATCTCAAATGTGGGACCATCTAAAAGATACGTAACCAGTCTTCCTTAAAACTGTCAAAGTCATTAAAGGCAAAGAGATTCCAAGAGGCTGTCACAGTCACAAGGAGCTCAAGGAGATCTAATGATTAAATGTGACGTAGTGTCCTGGATTAGATTCTGGGATAGAGAAACACATTAGGTAAAAACTAAGGATATCTGCATAAGGTAAGGAGTTAATTAATAACTATGTGTCAATATTGGTTCATTAATTATTACCAATTAACTAGACTAAAGTAAGATGTTGGTGAAAAGGAAACTGAATGAGGGTGAAATGGGAAACCCCTGTACTATTTTCACAATATTTCTGTAAATATAAATCTATTCTAACATAAAAGCTTATTAAATAACTAAGACATTCCTTGTAAAATCTTAATAAATAGTAATAGGATGCATAAATTCTAAACTACGAAGGACAGAATCAGGAAAATATTGAACACAGAAAAATAAAAAGAAATAAACTAAAAAAGAAATAAGAATAAAATTTAAGTGTTAACATATCAAAACTTCTAGAAGATAGCCGAATCTATACTCAGAAGTGGGTTTATAAGCCTTAGAAGGGATTTAATGGAATAATAAAACATACAATTCAGATCTAGTGATATTATGTGGCAGGGGTAAAATAAGCTAGTCCTACATTTATGGGTATGTAAAGGTTTTTCTGATATGTTGTAAAATAAGTTGTAGGGTGATTTTTTGAATGATACCTTTCTCTGGCTAAGAACAAAAGAGAAGAGAGAGAGAGGAGGACGAAGAATAAGAAAAAGGAGGAGAGGGGTAGGAATCGAACGAAGAAGAGGGGAGGAGGGGGCCAAGGAGGTGGAGAAAAAGAAAGACCCTATATGGATATGATATATTTTATGAGTATATGGAATGTGGGATGATAGAAAAATATTGATTCCTTACCTAAAGTTGGAGGTGCTAGATTGGAAAAGGAGAGACTATTATTCATTTGCATAAATACATAAATAAAACAAATGCTATTGCCGAAAAATATCTTAAAGGAGCTATGATTTCATCTTAACAATTAGAAAAAAAGGGAGGAAATGAAACAGAAATGATGTATGAATCACGGTAAAAGAAATTAATGGAACAGATCAGCTCTGATCATTCTCAATTGCATTCAGGAAAGTGAATATGAAAACAATGTATATCTGCAAAGTTTAATTATTTTGAAAAAACTTGGAGACATTGAAAATAAATATAGAAATATTTTATTCATATCATTGCAACGATGAGTACATTGGTGTCTTTTTATTATTTTCTGTGAGTTCATATATGTTTAAGGTACTTCATAGTTAAAAAGTTGTAAAGTTTAATAATCTTTGACAAAAAAAACCACAACTGTATACTTTCCTCTTTGTTTACAATTTTAAGATACATAACAAGTAAAGCACAATATTTTTATGTTAATCAAGTTTCTAGATGCATACTCGAAGGACATATATTTATAGCAGTCATCCTGGAAGAGAATTTGATAATGTATGACAGTGGAATACAAAAGGTCATATATTTAATCAAGTAAGTCTTCTTCTAAGAATATGTATTAAACAAATAATCATGAATGATTACAAGCATTAACTATAGTGTATTTGATGGAATTTTGAATGTAATGGTAAAAGCTAAAATAAAACATGCAAATAAACCTTATAGAATTAGTTAAATAAACCACACCAATAATTGAAATAGAATACCATGTAGAAATGCTTAATTGTAGAACAGTAATTAAAGGTATAGAAAAAGTTATGGTGTACTAAAATTTTTAAATATCAGATTTTTTTTTTAATTTTATTTATTTGACATAGAGACAGAGACAGAGGGAACACAAGCAGGGGGAGTAGGAGAGGGAGAAGCAGGCTTCCAGCTGAGCAGGGAGCCCGATGCGGGGTCGATCCCAGGACGATGGGATCATGACCCGAGCTGAAGGCAGACGCTTAACTGTCTGAGCCACCCAGGCGCCCCTAAATATCAGATTTTTAATTTAAATTTTTAAATATCAGATTGCAAGCCAATCTGTATTATATTATCATATATATTACATATCTATACACACATACCATCATATAATAAAATGCTTAAAGCTATTTCTATCTCCCGCTCTCTCTCTATACCTTCAAATTGCTAATTTCTTCTTTTGGGTAAAATAAATTAAGAGCCATATGATTTTTCTACATTTAGTTTTAAACTCTTTCCAACAACTAAATATTTCCTTCATAATAAGAAAAAAATTAAATGCTTGAAATAGTAACCTCGCTATGTTACAGGAAACAGACAAAATGTTATATATAATGAAAATAAACCAACAATTCGGTGGGCAGCCCAGGAATTCATCACTCCAACAGTACAAATGAGGCATTTTGCTCTGGGTACTCTCAAATCTCCACTTGTTAGCAACCCTTTAAACAGAAAATATTCCGTTCTTTACTTCTATCCAAGAATTGCTGAGCTATGTTAGAGAGTCATGTAACTAGGCTAAGTGGATCCTCTGAAAATGCCTTCTTTCTCCACTCAGCGCTTCTCGGTAACCCTTTTATTCACTCATGGCTGAATCCCTATACAATTTCCCAGAGGAGCTATTCCAAAGCATACTCAATTTACTCAAGCCCCTGAATTCACCCTGCCTCCCCCATTCTCATCAGGTGACGCTGTCATCTGTTTAGCTCAGATTAAGCCTGGCAGGTTTGAACTTCCTAACCCTCTGGAGCCAGTGCTTGAGGGGAACAAAGAGATGCCCTGGGAGCAAATAAAAATAAGAGTAATAAGTTCAAATACAATGGTTCCTATATTAAACCCATATCTCCTATATCCGCCTCTTATTTCTATTTTCTCACTGATAACCTTTCATCTTTTCCTACTTCTCTCTCTTTTTGCTTTATATTAAAAATTCTAAAAGAGAACCCTCAAATATAAAGTTACTATAGGAAATTCTTTGAAAATTAGCATGACGCCAAATCAAATGAATTGTTGGAAAAAAAAAATACAAAAGTGGCTTATGAGATATATGTTTGCTTCAGAGAGGAAAAACATTTGTACAAATACTGCTTTCATCAGTGATGAGGAGGAGGAGGATGATAAGTAGGATTTACTGAGAACTCTGCCTTTTAATTATTTTAATCCTTTCTCTCTCTCTTTTTTTTTTTAAGATTTTATTTATTTATTTGAGAGAGAGACAGTGCATGAGCCAGGGGTTGGAGGGAGACAGAGTGAAAGGGAGAAGCAGACTCCCCCTACGCAGGGAACCCAACGTGGGGCTGGATCCAATGACACTGAGATCATGACCTGAGCCAAAGGCAGCCACCCAACCAGCTGAGCCACCCAGGCACTCCTATTTTAATCCTTTCAACACCACAATGAAATGGTAGTGTTATTACCCTCGTAGAACCAAAAACGAAACTGAGATTTTATCTTCTTATTTATTTGCTCAAGGTATTAAGGTTATCAAGTGATGAAGTGAAGATTCAAACACAATTCTGACACAAAAGTTCATATTATTATCACTATTCTCTACTGCCTCGTTAATCACACGTTCGCAACTAAAATCCCCTAGGACCTTACCTAAATGTATTAAATTCAAGTAATGAAATCTTACCTGCACTAGGTGAGGAAGGTGTTTCTATGCATGACATAACAGTGAAAAAGACAGTCAATGAAGTGACAGTGAGAGAAAATTCCCAGGCAACAAAGGACATGTCTGCATGGATTCATGAGAAGAAGGAAAAAAAAAAAAAAAAAGAGGAGAGGAAAGAGAGAAAGAGACGAGTTTATAAACAGTTTAACATATGCACTGAGAATGCATGTTAGTGGGGGATATTTTCTCTGTGCTTGCTACTTTCTTTCTGCCTTGATCGTTTTCCTTGTGCGCAGCATTACTCTTGTGCTTACAGATCTGGAATTTCTATTATCCATTACCCAGAGTTTTGGGTAATATCATCCTTGTGTAGGTTATAAATCATGAATCTTAATATATGCTATAAAGTATATTTGTCTATATCTTCTTAAAAAATCAAAGCCAGGAATCTGGGTCTAAATGGGTTATGCATTTGTTATTAAGTGCAGATTTAAAGTCTGTTAAATGATGTTGGACATATGTCATTGCTTTCACTGTTGAACATGTTGTCAATTAGTTGAAAAATCCCATGGACTCCTGCTTATGGCTTCCTATTATGAAATGCCCATTTATTTCCCCAACAGATTACTCTCTAACCTGTACATACTGTGTTTTGATTTAAAAGTTTTTATATACATATCTTTAGTCATGTTTCCTGAATTAAAATGATAAATACCAGATTTTTTACTTGCTTTCCTTGAACCTCCTATAAATTTCCATTTATTCACTTTGATGTTTGGTGAGTTCTCTGAATTCCTTTCATCTGTTGTGTAAAATGATCAACAGAGTATTGTAGTAAGATTCAGAAGACCTGGGTTTCAGTAAAATTTTGCCACCAACTAGTTGTATTTTCTTTTGCCAATTACTTCACTTCTCTGGGATTCAATTTCCTTGTGTCGGAAGAGGCTATTGTACTGGATGAGATAATGATCAGATCCCCCCCCCTTTTTTTTTCCCCGTAAAGGACATATACCAAAATATGATTTTATTTTATTTTATTTTTTAATTTTCAAGAAAGGAAGCCTAGAATCAAAATCAAGATCCAGCTCAGGCATTTTCTCTCCAAGAAAGTCCAATTTGGGGTTTGTCTTCTTATCCTGTGTTTCCAACCTCCCTAGCTTTTAATGTAATTTTCAAACTATCAATTGATATTATCTCTTACACTAAAGTGCAAGTTTTTCAAAAGCACAAGGCTGCCTTACCCCTGTCTCCCCCACCTATCCCCAATGTTAAGCACCATATCTGGTTGTAGCAGATTTTTTTTTTATTTCTGTCTCCCTTGCATGTCTTCCCTGGTGAAACTGCTTGGCTCTCAGTCCGTGCAATTCTGGGAAGCTGTCAGTTGATGGACTCCACACGCATGATCCTTTCTAGGGCAGACTCTTCCTCCTCATCCTTTGAATTTCAACTAGAGGTAGTTAGGAAGACAGCAGGATCTTCCAACCAATGGAGACACTCTTAGAACCCAGAGTCTGTCTCCAATGCTGGCTCCCACCTCTTCAATCTTAGTCACTGAGATCTTCCTTTGATTCTGTGAGGAACTGAATGTTCTTATAATAAACCTGTTCTTTTTCTGAAATTAAACACACACCAGGTTTCTGTTGCTTGTACTCAAAGAAATGTATTTGACTTCGTAGGTAGGGACAGATCCAGGTTTTCAGGAGACTGATGCTTGTATAATTTTAGAATCTCATTTTAAGAAAAAGAATGTAGGTTGTGAATATAAAATTAGGTAGAAAACTGTATATATAAAGTGTATACACATACATTACATATACGTGTCTATATATAATGTGTATTTATAGTGCCTATATATACACATGTAGTATATATATATATGCAAATTTTAAACACGCAAATTTTAAAAAGCTGACAAATACCACAAAAATAAAAAATCCAAATAACTCAATTTTTTATTGCTAATTTTTTCCTGATATGTCTCTGTAATATTTTTATATACATTTTTGTCTGTTTTATTTATTAGATGGTTTCTTCTTATGATAAGAATTTTAATATCATATCTCTCATATCTACAGTAAGAATAGAAAGATAATTTGGTTTTTCATTAGTCATGGTTGATTGAATTTTTATTATTATAATTGAACATGTAGACAAGTTTCTTTCAGCTTCACACCTATTTGGTAATCATGTAAGTTTTTGTATGGTCAATTTGGGGATTTAACTGATTTCAGAGTGTTTAAAGTGTGTGTGTGTGTGTGTGTGTGTGTGTGTGTATTGACAAACCTAAGTTCTCTTTCATTTTCTGATACATATCACCAGTTTTGGACCAAAATCTGCATTGTACTCATATATTACGAATTCTGTCTTATTTTTTGGTGGTATTAGTACGTTTTTGTAAAGTCAGCAAAATAATTAAATCTTTTACCACATATTCATGTAATAGTTTCTTTTTTATTAAGTAGATTAGTAACAATAAAAAAACATCTATTACTTCTATTTGAAACTCATCTATTTCTCAAAATAAGTTACTGCTTTTGGTATAATGTAAAAACTTCTAGTTACAATTTCCTTCTCAATATCAAAATCGTGTCTATCAAGTTCATCACTCATATTTATAACTTGTATTTCATGTTCCATTCACTTTACCTTAAAATTTTCTCAATTATGTAAAAAATTTAAAGTGATAAAAGAAGGTACACAACATATATGTCCAAATAAAGGGTCTGTAATTTCTCGTTTTACTAAAATATTCCAAGACATCTTTCCACTTAAGAAGGTATATTAAACTTTTGCAAATATGCCATTCCCATTAAACAAGAAAAGTCAAATTCATTGTACACACTTTATATGTGCCAAAAATTTTAATACATTCTTTTGATATATCCCTGACCAACATTTTAGGTGTTAGATCTTTGAAAAATTTGTCACAAGCTAGCTTCTAGTTGCATATATTTTGAACATTTATCTACCCCATTAAGCACATACTTGCAGTGCCAAGCACTGTGGGACACATTCTTTTGTATTGTGATAAGCACGAGTCAGCACAAGTATGGCCAGCAATAACAATACCTGAAACTTAAGTGAACCAAATAAATATCATCCCCAAACCCTCAACTAAATGTACACTCAAACTCACCTTCTACTCTGCCAAATCCTAAAATTGCCTCTGATCACTCCAAGGGCACCCGGCATGAGGGGAGATGTGAGCTAGGGGAACCTAAAGTGGTAAAAGCTGAGGTCTTGATCAATTGCGATGAAACTATCTTTCCTTGGGACGTTATACAAGGACTTGTATATACAAGGACTTGTATATACAAGCTTCTCCCAGGACTTGGAAGAGGACCTTACAAGTTGCAGTCCCTGAATCGTTAAGTTTCCTGAATTTCACAGGGAATCCTTGGTGTAAAGTTGGTATTAAAAAGACATCATTGCTGTTTGTTGTTATAGGGAAGAAAGAGTCCATAGTATACTAAGCACGTCCAAAGCAGAAGAGACAACCGGAGAGAAACTAATACACCGTACTTTTCATTTACAAACAGACTCCCTTTGGGAGGTTTTGGTCCAGGGGAGTCTTCACTAACTACATCAGTGGGGATGTCTGCTGGAAGACCAGGCAATTCTCTAGCATGGTGACCGGGATACTGCTCTGCCCTTAAAGCAGCAGAGGCTGGTCTCCTTCTTCAGGAGAAGTTGTGAAAAAATAACAAAGCCCAGTGAACAAGATGTGCTCTTTAAGAGTCTATCAGCCAAACCTTCAGGCATCTTCTCTTGCTTAATCCATTTTCCTTTCCCTTTGACGCTGACAAGTTGAAGGATTAAGTGCCTAATTCCAATTGTTCTACAAGGCTTTGAAAAGATACCAGGGCACCAAATCTGAAAGCACTTAAAAAAAAAAAACAAAGCTCCCGATGCAAATGACAGTTGTATTAAAAAGCAAATGGTAAAGTCACTGTTCTATTTTAGTCTTACCAGAAATTTGCGTCCTTTTAAAACTCTGATTTTTCATATTTTCACAGTATTTCCTACCTATCCCAATCCCCTACCTGCTTGCCCCACTTCATAAATGTAGCTAATATTAGGCAGGAAATTAGACCACCTCAACGATCATATTCTCCATATTTGTAAATTAGAAATGTTTAAGTAACTGATTTTTGGAAATTGAAGTATTGCATCTTACCTTTAAAAAGAAAAACAAATTATAACCCTAATAGTATAAATCTAATTATAGATTTGTGTTTGCACGTGTGTGTGTAAGAGACAGAGATAGAAAAATGGTTAAAACAACATTAAAAAGCTACTTTGCCCAATGTACACCAATCTAGAGATCATGTAATATACTTGTGAATGAATGGGGATACCTAGAAAACAATTCATACATTAAACTTCTGCAGTAATCATCAGACACAGAACATCTAAATCTGCTCTCAAAGGCAATACTGTTTGAACTGTGTGCCCCTACAGTGTGGGAATTTTTTCCCTGTTGTAATATACAGGAAAAAAAAAAATGTACATTAATTTCTTCCCCACCCCAGAACATGGAAATAGAAGTGGAAAAACAATTTAAACTCTAAAATTGCATCAGTAAACCAAAATATAATGCTACCCTTGAATTTATCTGCAAGTCTCCAAAACTCTGATCGGAGTCCAAGTCAATGGTATGGTAAACTGCTGACGTATGTTAAGAGATACCAAACAAATTCCTGAAAATATCTATCCCCTCCCCAGAGCATTTCCTCCGACACACAGGAGATTTTATTTTTCAGCCTCTCTCAGCCTGTCTGTGCGGGCCTATATTTACACTCATGCTCATGCACCTACAAATAATGGCATTTATGTGAGCTAACTCACATCTTTAATTCCAGAAGTTTCCTGCTCATTTAAGCAGGATCCTGGAGGCAGAATTCATGGGGGATTAACACTCTAAAGCATCCTTTCACCATGAATCTCAAGTCATCTTTCACATTTTAATTCATTCTTGGAAAGCCACGGAGAGGAAGTTAACTGCCATGCCTGTTTTTCAGAAAGGTTCCCTTAAATAGGGAGAGATTCAAGTAGGCTGGATATGTTTAATTCAAGCACACCAAATCAAACATGAAGCATCTTAAAAGGTGAAATGTTTGCATTTTAACCTAAAAAAAATATTCTCTTTAAAAGAGGTATCATAAAAACCCCAAACAGCGTTATAATCAGCTGTGTCAAGTAAAGTACACTCTTGGACAAATAAACGTTTTATTTAAATGGCTGTGTTGGTACCGGCTAAAACAAGAAAACCATAATGGAGACTAAATCTGTTTATGATTAAAATTTAACATGCATATTTTTCATATGGCTTAGAACATAAGGGTCAACAAGACCCTTTCATTATATGTATGAGAGAATAGAGCACACTGTAAATATAAATGAAATGTAGTACATTTGTTTTATCTTTTCTCACAATACCACAAGATATATTTTCAAATAAAACAAAAATGAATGTAGTATAGGGTATGTAATAAATTGTGGGGTTAAACTATACATTTTTCCCTAGGACATTAGAAATTTAAACATAGGAGGATGTAACCTTAGGAAAATTAAACTATGAATGCTAATATCCCAAATCGAGAACAGAGTGCTTTGGTTTGATAAGGTTGATGCCTTGTCAACTTCCAGTCACTGACCAAAGCTGCCGAAATCCAATTTATTTTGAAGATAAATGTTTTCAGGAAGTGAACCACTCCAAAGTGACTTCTCTCTGCTTTCCCATAGTTGAAATTGGAAAAAAATGTTTAAAGAAGGTTGAAGGAAAATGATAAATAAAAATAATTATATTTGAAAGTATTTTCAATGATAATTAGAAAATTTTAAAATGGAGAAAAAGTAACTAGGATTGTTTTCTGAGTAATTAAAAGATTCCTAAAAAAAAAAAAAAAAAATAGATACACACACACATGTATGTGTGTGCCTCATAATCAAGTCACAAAAGAATTTGTGGCTTGGAAACAGAGTTCAGGTGGTTATATGCCATGATTTTAGACTATCCTTAAATATGGTCACACAAGTTTAAATGGCATTAATTATCCTTCCCTGATCTGGTAACCTTTCAATAAAAATTTGGTAGATTAATTCAAATAAAACACATATAGGGCGCCCTGCTTAGCTCAGTCGGTTAAGTGTCTGCCTTCGGCTCAGGTCATGGCCCCAGGGTCCTGGGATCTGAGTCCCAGTATCAGGCTCCCTGCTCATCCAGGAGCCTGCTTCTCCCTCTGCCTGTCACTCACCCTGCTTGTACTTTCTCTCTTTCTCTGTCAAGTAAATAAATAAAATCTTAAAAAAAAATAATAAAATAAAACACATATATAAAAAAAGCTTTTTTAATGTATGTGAATTCATGTATATGAATTCGTGCATATGAATATATGTATTCACGTATATAAATATATAAATATACATGTCTAACAACATGTTCAATGGCTTTTACTATATTTACATAATTGTGTAACCATCCCCATAATCAATGTTCAAACATTCTCATCACTTCTAAAAGAATCTGCTGATTGACCATTAGCTAAAATATTTACGTATATTCCCACTTTTGATCTCTCAATTTGGAGTATTCAGGTGTTCTAACTGTGTATACCTTGTAATGCCTTCTTTTATTGAGCCTGAGAGAGTGGGATGTCACAGTCAATGGTTTAATTTTCCATCTCTGCAGTCAAGTGGCCTGTGTTTCTTTTTTCTTTTTTTTTTTTAAGATTTATTTATTTATTTGAGAGAGACAGAAAGAGAGAGAGAACAAGTGAGGGGAGTGGGAGCAAGGGTGAGAGGGAGAGAATCTTCAAGCAGACTCCTCACTGAGCACACAGCCCAACACGGGGCTCAATCTTTCAACCCATGAGATCATGACCTGAGCCAAAATCACGTTTCCAATGCTTAACGGACTGAGCCACTCAGGTGCCCCCAAATGGCCTGTGTTTAAATCCTGGTTCCATTTTGTACAAGTCTGGCCTCTCCATAAACCTCTTAGTGCTCAGCTTTCTCCTCTGTAGAATGGGAATGAAGGTAATAATAGTAACCTCATCATAGCACTATTGGAAAAAGTAAATTAAATAAGAAATAGAAAGTATTTGAACAGTTCTTAGTATATAAGCTAGCCATTTTCATCAATGCAAATAGTTTTAGATTCTGGTCTATCAAGAGAAAATAGTTGTGTTATCAAATTTCAGCTATAACAGATAAAGCTAGAAAGAAGAAAGTCATCTGTTTTGAATTTGTGAATTTTTTAATGTAAAAAAAGATGAAATTTTCTCAGTAGGATCCATGAAATAATTCAAAGTTCTTTTGAATTATGTAAATCATGCTAAAAGTAGATAGTAATTGAGAAGATAAGAATATCTCTTTTTATGCCATTCAATTTAAGTTTCTTACTCAGAATCGAATGAATGATAACTTAAAATCAGAAGTATCTCTTCATGATGCAGATCAATGCTGTGTTTGGAGAATCAGTCAACATATATATTTAGTGTGAACCGAGAGTGAGCATGCTGGTCATAAGGCAGTTGGCTGGATTTATCCTCAGGTGGATCAAATTAACTTCATCCGGCAGGATGTCAGTCACTGCTGGAATGCCCTTGTTTGTGTATATAATGTCGCCTTTGGAAGCCAGGAGATGTCCCCGGGAGGTCCCACCCACAGCAGACATGACATTGTGCCCGGCTCCTCTCCCCACTTCACACCAGCATGAACTCACTGAACTTTAGTTGAACTTTCCTGCTCAGTCGAGCACATTTTTAATACAATCTATCCTATTTAAGCCTAATTTGTATTTCATTTCACAAACTTGCCATTTAACACAAGCCCATCAAGATAGATTTTAGGGCAGCAGCTAATCTAAAACCTAAATGACACTCATTCCCCTCACCAAGGACATGCTTTCTGTTTCCAAAACACATCCTTCGGAGAAGCAAACAGGCAAGCATTTTCATTTCTCAATTGCTGTCTTTTCTTACAGTGAAAAACTACTAATATATTGTTTTTGCAACTGTCTAAGTTTTTTTCCCCTTCAAAATGAGAATCATTTGTTCTTTCAACAACGCATAACTGGAAGAATATAACCAATATTGCTCATCTCTAAGAAATAGTGTTTTCATTTAAAGACTCACCAGTAGTGCATTTTTGCAATCTTCGCTATGACAGATTATATGTGAAGGCAACTTTCTTGTCAAATGAGAGGGTAACACGCCTAAGAGATTTACAAATTTTTATTTTAAGAAAAGATTCTTTGCATACCAAAATACAGGCTTCCATTAACCCAATTGTAGGGAAGATAAATCTTAGCAGGGCAATTATTTCTTGAAGTTCAGATGGCCACACATAAATTCTTTTCTTGGATTCAGCACATTTTTTAGTTATCTGCTAAAAACATTAAATCCCTCAGTATAGACCAGCTTTTTGGGGGAGGAAGGGTGAATGTTCTTTCTTATTTCTTTAAACGCATTTCAAATTTATTGTGTTTGGATAGGCCTCTTGGAAAAGTTGCCACTTGTTTCCAAAGTGCTTCTGGAAATCTAACTCCTAATTAAATATAAATTGTATAGAATACAAGTATTCCATAAAGGATGTAAAATTTATTCTTGGATTTAAGAATAAATCCTGTGAACAGAATTCTTAGGTTGAATCCATTTGCTAAATAAATGTTATGTACAATATATACAAGGTACTGTGGAAGAGACAATAAGATGATAGATAAGATAGGACCATTTTCTTTATGAGTTTATAGAACTTTAGGGCAGGTAACAATAATCACTGTTATTTACTAAATATTTACTAAGCATTCAGCATTGTGGGTTGTAAATATAAGATATCCACTTGAGCACACAATAGTATTTGTACAAAGTAGACCTTAGTGCAGGTCAAATAATTTTATTGAGCGCCTACTTGTAACAAGCACTCTGAATGTTCATGGTGCCAGTTGACAAGATTCTTGCTTTCATAGACCAGACAGTGATTAAGTGCTCTAAGACAGGAATAAACCAGCTTCCATGTTATGAACTTCAGAACAGAGCAAGATTATTTGATTCTTTGTGGATGAGGTAGCATTTGAAGAAAGACATGGGTTTGGAAATGCAGACATAAGAAAGAAGAAAAGTAATACATCTAAATTACTTTCATCTTGAGGTCTAGAGAGAGGCTGTTGTTAAGGAAAACTTGTGAGGATGGGGAACTTTTGTCAAAAGTTTGGAGTTCATATTTCTTAGTCTTAAACTACTCCAAACTACTAATTCCAGCCAGGATCACATACAGAAGTATTCATACAACAGAGCCATTTTTATTATATTTATAGACCCATTGAAACTAAGAGAAAGAGAAAAATAATTTAAGTCAAACAAACCCAGAATGTTCTGAGAGATTGCCAGCCAGCAATTACCGCTGTAAAGCTCTCCGTATACAATCCACGTATACTCACAAGGTAGCCAAAATAAGCCTGAAAATACGGTGTGGTTTGAAATTGCTGGAGCAAAAGGGGCCATAAGAGTAGAATAGTATTGTTTGTCTGCTGTATTCTGAATAATGCAGTCCTGATTTGTAGGGAATCATCCAAAAGACTATAGAGAGTGTATATTTGTGCAGCCAAGCATATGATAGCTGATAAACACACTACAGCCAGTCAATAGATACTCTTTGGTGTATATACATTAAGAATGTTTGCTGTAGAACATGATCCTAAGAGAAAGAATTTACTTTCGCCTAAAGGCTAAAAAATCTATAGGTTTCCCTGGCCATTATCTGTGTTTTTAACAACTTGGGGTATCTTAGGGTATCTGAGGCTTTTCTGTTTCCACTCAAATCTTACAAATTGTTGTGTTTTTGTTTTTTTTTTCCGACCTTTAATTAAATTCATTCTTCTGAATAACAACTGTTAGGAAACACTGGAAACTAGAGGGAAAAGAGATGACGTCTTTTTCACTCTGGTGATGTCTGCATTTCAGTGGCAAAATGATTCCTGTTTAGGGTTTGTATTCCCTTTCTAAAGAGTTGGAGGATTCACTGGATAGGCAGCGCAGTGTAATAGTGAGTGTAAGTGCTATGATAATTATTATAATTACTATTATTAAACTGATGTGGGTCTCCGGCAGCAAGAAATGAATTTCTGAGTAATGGAAGTGATTTTTATAATCTAACAGGGCAAAAGTCATTTAGCTGTCTATCTGCCTTAACTCTCTAGTCACCAACATGACAATATTTAAAAACCTGGTCGAATCTCTCCACACAGAAAAGTTTTATAAACTAGGGGCACCTGGGTGGCGCAGTCGTTAAGCGTCTGCCTTCGGCTGAGGTCATGGTCCCAGGTCATGATCCCAGGGTCCTGGGATCGAGCCCCACATTGGGCTCCCTGCTCGCACAGGGAGTCTGCTTCTCCCTCTCCCGCTCCCCCTGCTTGTGTTCCCTCTCTCGCTGTCTCTTTCAATGTCAAATAAATAAATTATAATCTTAAAAAAAAAAGTTTTGCAAAAATGTATTATCTTTGAGTCAATATGGATGTGTTCTCAACATTATTTTTAATCATCAGACCCCTTGACTTTGTGTCATTTATTTTCATTGGTATTAATGTTGCAATTACTATGAATGCAAAAACACACGCAAATGTGAAACACAACCCCACAGAGCAAGGCAGTGGGTATTTGCAGAGATTTCTTGACTTAACAGCCAAACATCTTTAAGAAAAAAGAAATCTAGATTTCACCTTGCCATTAAAAATCATCCTTGAGGCTAGAAGTCTTCGTGGATAGGATTTCTGTTTCTTGATTTTCAACATAAGCAAGTTTTCAGAAACCTTCTCAGTAATTTATAAGCACTGGTAATCATCCTCACACTTATGATAACCAATAAGGGTTCAGTTGCTGTATCCGCGGGATACAAAGGGTTTGTAGACTTTTGGAGATACAGGGTATGGAAGGTGGAGTTACCTTCAATTTAGAATAGAACACATTTCCCTCTTAGATATGGTCCTATGATTGAGTTTAAGAGGAGAAGCTGAAGATACTTGAAGATAGTACATGTGTATAAACAAGTAACTGGAGCAGAATCCATATTTGAAATGTGACACCAAATGTCCTCTCCAGTATGATATTATTTTTAGTCTCATTGCATACATATGACCTAACAAATTAAATAAAATATTTAAGAGAAAGGAGATGTGGGGCGCCTGGGTGGCTCAGTTGTTAAGTATCTGCCTTCGGCTCAGGTCATGATCGCAGGGTCCTGGGATCGAGCCCCGCATCGGGCTCCCTGCTCCGCGGGAAGCCTGCTTCTCCCTCTCCCACTCCCCCTGCTTGTGTTCCCTCTCTCACTGTATCTCTCTCTGTCAAATAAATAAAATCTTTAAAAAAATAAAAAAAATTAAAAAAAGAGAAAGGAGATGTAACTGACAAAGGAATCACACCGTCATACGAAAAGATTTCTGCACATCTTGCTTTAAAAAAATCAATGTTTATATAGCATTCACCTTCCAACCATTAAAGCAGTAGAAATAGCACCATTTTTACATTAGTGTTTACATTAAGAAGTGACCACCACTACTATTATTTTAAAACAAAAGAAGGTCCTCCGCACTGATAGTTTCAAAGTCATAATTCCTTACTTAAAGGGAATAGGATTTTGAACAGATACAGTTAATAATTTGTACACTTTCTAGTCCCACCTTTCTTTTCATCTGAGAGGAGAAGAATATTTTTGTATTTCCATGACCAGCAACTAGATCACTTTTATTTAGTCCATTAATAGTGATAGATAGGGGTAATGGAGTACCACTTTGAGACAATCTACACTCCATCAAGGAATCACTAAAGAGCTAGTAAATTGCAGACACTTACAGTCTCGTCCCTGAGTAAGCCATCTAGTGAGAATGTGCATTAAACCCTGATTCTTATCATTTCTAGAGTTGCTGGCTTATCCATTTTATAAAAAACATTTTTTGTACCTGAATTGCCTGGGCATTTTCTGTCGCCCAATGAATTAGAAGACCATTATTTAACAGTATATCAGAATGCATGCCCTCAAAATCTTCCTTCTCCTCTCTTTGCCTTCCAGCCTGGAAATGTTGACCAAAAAAAGACCTTTCTGAGCACATTTGTCAAATCTGCATGTATGACCCCCACTGGGTGACACCGTTTTCTTAAAGACAAATTGCCCTGGGCAAGTCAATTGAAATACGTGGGGGGGGGGGGGGCAGGGAAAGAGAGAAGGAAAAACTGTTCGGTTTGGGAAGCTAATCCAAAACAAAACAAAAACCTGAATTGAAAGGCAATTGAACCATAAAAATTCAACAATGCTTTGGATTTTTAAAATTTTCTTTCCTGGAAAGGGAATAAACCTATTATTATTTAGCATTTTGTATATATCCCATCCTGTTTTACAGCCTGTAAAGCGATTAAGTGGTGCTTATCTTAGTAACAACGAAGACCCCTACATTATTTTAAGCAATATGTAGACAAAGACTATAACCTGCTCAGGTAAAGGCTGGAAGGGAAGCTGAGTTAGTCACAAGAGTTCAAGGCCAGGCTCAGTGACTGCTCTGCTGGACCACCGAGATTCATTCTTTTGTGATCTCTGGCACTACTGTGTTGTCCTCGTTCTTGCAAACAAATGCTAACATCACTTCTTCTTCATCGTACTCTGCAAAACCCACAAAACTCATTTCAGCTTCTGCAGCATCGTGATAATTATATTTTTGCTCTCTGCCCATTTTCCCAATAAGCGGCTCAAACTTCATAAATCCTTTTTTACTAACTATTCCCTTCTGCTTAGTATTTTGTGCTCACATCTCCCCTTCATCCCGACCCTGCCTAAAACTAGACAGAGTATTTTCTGATCCTTCCTACTTGTGAATTAATTTGTGCTCACAGAATACACCAGACTGTCTCCTCGGCAAATCTGGCAGTTAGGGGACTTCACTATGAAGTGGAAAGTGTCAGACAAAGTTTAGAGACAGACAGATTTGGGTGACTTTCCAGCTCAGATGTGCTGGTTGTCAGTATATATTTAGAAAAGTCACTAAATCTCTGAGTTTTTGTTTTCTCATTTGCAAAAATCATTAAAAAATCTACTTTACGTACAAAAGGAATCCACATAGTGCACAATAGTGATTGTTATCCTTCTCATCTCCACCTCATTCTGGACACCTCTATAAAGCATAAATTCCTATGTGTTTCACTAGAAGAACAGTGCATAAGGAAGGCTCTCAGTGAAAGTTTGGGCAAAAGGTACCACAGTGTCTCACTTGTGAAAACAAGTTTCACGGTCTAAAAGGAGCATTATTTTGTTTTTGTTTGTTTTGCTGTCGTTGTTGTTGTTTTCTGCCCAATTTTCCAAAATAAGTTGTCAGGATGCTGGAGGAAACATGCTTACAAGGGGGCATCTAGTTCATCTCTCATTAGCTTCCCACAAACTTTCTCTGCCCCAACCCCAGCAGGCCTCCCGGCTGTAAATAGAACCCACGCAATATGCTGCCGCTTCAGGGTCTTGTAAGAACTGTTCTTCCTTCCTGCCCGGCTGGTGCCTCAGAAACACCTATGACTCAGACTTTCCATTTTCAGCTCATTATTCAATTGCCATGCACGATGATGTCCTCACTTTTAAATTGTCACTGCATCACCCTCCCTTATCACTGGATAGCACGTCTTCCTCTCTTAGGGGTTCCCACTCCTACTGTCTATTTTGTGGGAGGTCTTTTGGCCCCACTGGCATATCAGCTCCTACAAACCAAGGCAGGGGTTTAGGTCCATAGTGTGCCTAGGAAAAGCCTGGGTGTGTGTTAGGTGCTCAGTAACCACTTGTGGATTATACAAATCCAATAGCAATGTCTAGCCGAATGAGTTGACTTATGAAGGAAAGTTCTGGGACTAGAAAGTTGTAGGGTAGCCTTTTAGACCTAGATTCAGCTCAGCTTAATGCATTATTTCACACATTTCAAATAAACAGGAAAAGAGCATTGAAAATTTATACTGCTTGATGATCTTTTTCTTTTCCTGAATACAAAAAACTAAATAAATAATTTAACTTAAAAGAACTAAAGTCATATAGCCATCCAACTAAAAATAATTCACTTAGCTTAGGAGAGAGAAAGGAAGTGACAATTAAGTTCACCAGAGGCAAATAGACCACACCTTAAAAATTATTTTTATACCCTTTATAAATTTACTATTATTTTTTGATTCTATTCTATGATTTTATATTTCTCCAGCTACAGAAGTTAAGAAAAAAACCTATATCAAAAAACAAACAAACAAAACAAAACACTGTGTTTCTAGATATTATTTATTTTTCATGATAAAAACGACCTCTAATTTTTTTTTTATATTCATTTATGCCTGAGCATTATGAAAATTGTTTGGTTTGGTTTTGTCTTTAAAAAAATATGCTGCCCTAAAATGGCATTGTCACTAATGGGATCTTCACACTAATTCCATGCACACAAGGAGGAGAACAAAATGGAAATACTGACTCGAGATAGTAATTTGTAGCTCAATGTGAAATCTCTTGGCAGGATGTGTGTTCCCATATCCCATAAACAGAGTTAAAAGCTGTATTGTATTCATATCCAGAGGGACCAAACTGATGTATTAGCAAATTACAATAAAAGGGAAAATGGAAAGAAAGGGCTAATGTTGGTAACTAAGAATCACAGAAATCAGAGAAGTTCTATGTGGATTTCTAGACTAATGGGTGCTAGATTTAGATAACAATAGGCGAATTACTTGAAAATGGTAATAAATGAATTTTGAAAGCAAATTAATCTAAATAACCTTTTTAAGTTTGACTCACCATTAAGGGTAACGCGTTGTACATTTTGAAGCCCCGTGGTGTCTTTAGTTATTAAAGATGCCAAGTACTTAAAATCAGTAGGACACAATGGTCTCATCCTGCTTCTAATCTATGACTAGAGACACTGATACTATTATTATTTGAGCTCTAATTATATTTATTCATTCATCACAATCTTGTATACAGGTGTGAATAGGATTGGTCTGAAATGGGTAATACACAAATATAAAATTAAATACCACCAACACAATATTTACTAGTCTTCATGCATTGCCTGACTTGAGAAAGCATACCCAATTTCTATTGGCCCCAAACTTGACTGGGAAATAATGCACTCTTCTTTTCCTTTAAAGCATGTGCTTTCTCATGTGGAGGCTCCATTCACTCTTGCTGTGCAGTCATTTAAGCAGTCTACAAATAGTTGATTCTCTCTCTCTTTCTGGGCATCTAGTAAGATTGCCCTTTCCTCCTGGATGGCATTTGTCCTTGACCATGCATCTGGCATTGGCAAAGAGAACATACATGGAAGCTGTCTGGTGTCACTTACGGAACAGAGCTTTAAGGATCAGTGCAGACTTTGCTATCTGCAAAGGCTTCTTTTTTTTCCCTTCTGCAGGGACAAAACGGACTTTTCCACCTGGGTCCTGAAGAATGGACAAAGAAAACGTGCCACTGACTTTGATGTACATGGCATGAGTGAAAAATAAACCTTTCTTGGTGTATTAGTATTGCTTGTTATCTCTACCTAACTTAGCTTATCCTGAATGATTCATTTGGTTACTTCAGGTCATCTAAAACTTGCCCAGAAGCTTCTTGAAAGCCTCTCATTCTCTTTCCTTTTCCCGTCTTCTCTTCAATTACTCTCATGCTTTGTTCCATTTTTGAGCCAAAAATATATCATCATAACTATTATGCATATGAATCATCCTAATAACCGACTGATGGCCTATTGGGGGGCATTTTTGAGGGTAGTAAAGAGATTTAGTATCTATCATCCAGAAAATATTGAACTAATTCAAAAGACCACATCAAAATCTGAAGAAACAACTCTATGTTGATTTCTGTCCCTAATTAAAAGCTTTTTTCTTCAACTACCAACTTTTAATATCCATAAGGTTATATTTTCCCCAATTGTATGTATTATTTTTCTGTTTCAATAGAGTTAAAGTAGCATGCTTATTATAAATACAGACTTTGAAAATACATTGAAGAATTCTTTCAACAATATTTATGGCATGCCTTTTACATTCCAGGCACTTTGTCTAGGTTGCTGGAAATAAGGCAGTAACCAAACTAGCCTCTGCCTTCATGGAATAAACTTTCTAGAGCAATGAGAGTCATTAAATAGATATGAAATATGCCAGGTGATGATGAGTGCTATGAGGAAAATACATAGCATGTTAAGAGAGATAATGAGTCTCCATGGTAGAACATGGTGGAAGGAATAGAATAGTTATTTTCGATAAGGATTGTTTACGTAGGGTTTCTCTGAAAAGTGACATTTAAGCCAACTCTTTTTTTTTTTAAGATTTTATTTATTTATTTGAGAGAGAGAGAATGAGAGACAGAGAGCATGAGAGGGAAGAGGGTCAGAGGGAGAAGCAGACCCCCTGTTGAGCAGGGAGCCCGATGTGGGACTCGATCCCGGGACTCCAGGATCATGACCTGAGCCGAAGGCAGTCGCTTAACCAACTGAGCCACCCAGGCGCCCTAAGCCAACTCTTGAAGAAAAGGAAGTTGGAAATTCTGAAGTTTTGGGAAGTCACAAATAAATATATAAATTAAATAAATTCAAAAAAGTAAAAAAATAAATAAAAATTTTCCATTCTCTGAAACATTTCTGTATTAACTCTAGGGCTTTTTAAAAATTAATAAATCATATTTTAATAATAACATACTATTATAGGGTTTTCTCCATTTATATTAATAATTATCTTTTAAAAGTCTAGAATGGGGCGCCTGGGTGGCTCAGTCGTTAAGCGTCTGCCTTCGGCTCAGGTCATGGTCCCAGGATCTTGGGATCGAGCCCCGCATCAGGCTCCCTGCTCGGCAGGAAGCCTGCTTCTCCCTCTCCCACTCCCCCTGCTTGTGTTCCCTCTCTCACTGTCTCTGTCAAATAAATAAATAAATAAAATCTTTAAAAAAATAAAAATAAAAATAAAAGTCTAGAATGTATGCTCAACTGTTAATACAGGATGGCTCTTGAAAGTGGAATGGTAAGAAATTCTGTATTTTGCTTTTTACATTTTTGTGTTACTGAATGCTTTAAATCAGAAAACTCATAAGGTTTGAAAATATTCTTCTGCAGGGTGATCATCAATGGCTTTACAATATTCCATTATACAGCTAATTAGCTAAAACAAAAATTATTTTATTAAGCCACCATTATTGGATGTTTAATCTTTCCAATTTTTTGGTGACTAATATGATTTTAATGATTTTCATGATAAATATACTATATACTAGCTACATTATAAGCTAATTAGACTTTCATGGACTAGCCTGGTAATATATAGTTTTGTATTCTATGGGAAATTGTATTATGCATTCCAAACTATTTATATAAGAAGTAAACATTGGAGCATAATCCATGTTTTAATTGTGTCCCTGCTCTACAATTTAGTATTTTTACATCTTGAGCTCCTTCTATACATTGCTTGAATATGGATATGATATTTGTTAACCTTTAAATGCGCTGGGCTCTTTTGGGCATCATATTAAACAAGAGTTATTTTTTATTTAAAAGTTTATAGCACTAAATAATAATAACTTAGGCACTCAAATCACTTGCTAGGTGGGGGTGGGATTTGAACTGAAGAAACACATCAGGTAAATCCATGATTGATGAAACTATATGATTTGCCAGCTTCGATGTACTAGGGAACTTTCTATGATAACCAGCCCTCCTCCCTGGTTGGTTTGATTGCTCATCTTTGGGTTCAAACACACCTGGAACTACTTTTAACGTGGTGCTCATCACATTGCACTGACATTGCTGGGCTTCAGTGTCTCCCTCTTATCTGCAAATTTCTTCAAAGCAGGGACCATATTTTATCTTTGAAATCAGTGCATGTTAGTCCAGTGTCTAGTGCATATCAGGTCCACAGGAAATGTTCACTGACCTGAAATAAGACCATCTGAAGGATGTCATGGAAGATGGTATGAATACTGATGTTTGAATAATGTTAACCTGCCCAGAGAAAAGCACAATTGGAAGAGAAAGGAAAAATGGGAAGAATAGCATTGTTAGGTCTGGAAAAGTGTACTCCCAACACACAGATTGAGTTCCCTTCAGTAGACAGAACTAAGAAAGGGTTGGAATTGTGCCTACACCTCTACAACACCGGATAGGAGATCAAGGGATCTCTCTTTTCCAAAATGAAGAATAGCCCTACCTTATATATGAAGCGGGTTGCACATGTAAATAGACTCCAGCTAATAGCCTGAACCTTCCACTTTCTCCCTAACTCCCCTTCCACCATCCCTAGCCCTTCTATCTGGACAAATTAAAGATGGTTAAGAAATCTGAAAAATAATTTCATGCAAATGATGAGCACAGAATATCTGGCAGGTATGCAAAAGTAAGACTAAGAGCCCTCCACCCCATCCTTATCATTACATTCCCAAAGGGAACCATGAGTATACAACTCTCAGATCTCAACTTCAGTGAGTAATTGACAGTCCCCATGGCTACAGTATAAAGTTTATCACTGTGTTTGCACTGAAATAATGCTTCTTGTGGACTACTCCCAGCCAATGACCAAATGTGGTAGAGGCAGAAACATGCCTGGAAGATGAAATATTCTTCCAGGGCACTCCCTGTGGCCTTTCTGGACTTGCCTTAAACTGTACATTAGCTAAGAAAGTTCTAACACACCTTCCTTCCTTTCCTCTCTTTTTCCCTCAGGCTCAGATCTGCAGCATGGCTCTCTCTCCATTTTCTTTCACAGGCATTTCTCCTAATACCATTCTTGCTCATTTAACCCCATCAGGCATCTGTTTCCTCAGAGAACTTGAACAACAAAATAATAAAACACAACATGGATGGGTGCCATAATGCTTTATTCTATATTTTATATACAGCAACCCCCTCTTATCCATGAGGAATACATTCCAAGACCCCTAAGTGGATGCTTGAAACCACAGATAACATTGAACCCTATCTATACTATGTTTTTTTTTTCTTATACATATACCCCTATGATAAAGTTTAATCTATAGATTAGGCACAGTAAAATATCAATAGCAATAACATAATGAAATAGAACAACCATAACAATATATTGTAATAAAAGTTATGTGAATGAGGTCTTTCTCTCTCAAGATATCTTATTGTACTATACTCACTCTTCTTCTTGTGATGATGTGAGGTGATAAAATGCCTCCATGATAAAATGAAGTGAGATGAATGATGTAAGCATTGTGATGTAGCATGAGGCCACTATTGACCTTCTGATTGTACATCAGAAGGACGGTCATCTGTTTTCAGCTCCCATTTGACCATGGGTAACTAAAACTGTGGAAAGTGAGAATGGGGGTGGGGGGGTTACAGTATGCATTATATCTCTGTTTCTATCTATCTATCATCTAACTATCCATCCCTCCACCTATCTAGTTGTTTAAATGTATCCATAATGAAACTGTAAATGTCTTGACAATGCCTGATTTGATTTATTATGTGCAGCAATTCTTTGAAGCTTTGTGTATTAGTTTTCTGGGCTGCCGTAACAAAAGACCACAAACTCCATAGTCTAAAACAACAGAAATGTATTTTCTCACAGTCCTGGAGGCTAGGGTCTGAAAGTAGGGTCTCCTGCTGACAGGACAGTTTCTGTGAAAGTTTAGGGGAGAATCTTTCTTTTCTCTTCCTACTTTGGGTGGTGGCCAAGAATCATTGGTGTTCCTTGGCTTGTAGATGCATCATTCTGTCTCTGTCTTCACGTGGCTTTCTTCTGTGCGTCTTCTATCTTTGTTTCTAAATGTCCCTCTTTTTATATAGTCAGTGGTCTTTGGATTAGGGCCTACCTTAATCCAGTGTGACCTCATTTTAACATGATTACTTCTGTAAAAACCCTATTTCCAAATACAGTTGATTCACAGGTGTCATGTGAATGCTTCTTTTGGACTTAGGACTTGAATGACCAAAACTGTGTGACTTGGCTTCACTGCTGTTTTTGGTGTTGCCCCAATCACAGTAACTGGTCCTTATACTTCAAGGAATCTCTGCTACCCTGTTGCTAACTCCTCACTCTCTCATCTCAGTCTGGAGACCCCAAAGTCCTCAAAATTAATCCCAAACACCTTTAATTCAGGTTTAATCATAGACAGCATGCATAACAGCTTGGGAATGTCATTTCTTTTGGTATGTATCATGTATAACAACTTGGGAAGCTCAACTGATAGTGAAATTATGTCCTTCCTGAACTCATCAGCCAAATGTCTCCCTGAAACCCTGCATGGTCTTTCCAAACATGACACATACTAGGAAGATAGTCTGGACAGTATTCATGACACTCTCCTTTTGTTGCTCCTTTTTCTATGTCTTATCAGTGGGGAAATAATAAAAGGAAAACCATAAGTTTAAGTCAGTTAGGCATTTGTGAGGCAGGAAAAATAGACTTTTAAGTCTCAGGGACTACATACAAGGGTTACTTTGGGTGTACAATCTTTCTAACCCAGCACATTGTGGTGCCTTTCCAGGGATTGGCACAACATATACACATAAAGGTGATGAGTGTTAAACTTACAAGGAGAAAAAAAAAAAGTTGATTCAATCACATTATAATGTCTATAATTTAATAAATATATCAGTATCTATATTTCTATAGTTATATGATAGAAAAGGCATCTGGTACGTGAAAAATACTATGCTATTTGCTAAAATACAAAGAGAAGAAGATCAGTGTTATTTTTAAATCCCTACTACATGACAGGCACTGATCTTGGTGCCTTCCAAACATTTGTTTTTTAAGTTCCTAAGGCCGACAGCTTTCAGTAGCTAACACTATCTCTATTTCTTAGAAACTCCATGTTGTGTGAAACAGAATTGAAAGACAATTCAAAGCTTAGACTTTAAAACACACACCTTCTTTACCAAGGTAAAATAAGTCTGGTCTTTGCCCATAAGGAGCTCATTTTATTGTGTGGACGATTCCAAAGTAATGTGTTTCCAAACTTGTGAAAAGTTCCTCCATCACCCTCCTAAACCTGCTTATTCCCAATTTCCTCTGACTCATTTAGTGTCACCATTAGAAACTAGGTGAAAAGAGTTCACATTGATTCTTTTCTTTCCCTCAACCTCCTATTCCAATTCAAGGGAAGGCCTTCGACTTTACCTTTAAAATATATTATAAATATGATCACTTCTCATCTCACCCTGGTGACCACCCCATCCTATTGTCTCCATTGTTATCCTGCCAGGATTACTACAACAGCCATCCAACTGGTCTCTCTTGCTTAATCTTCTTTCTACCACAACAAAAACATAAAATGGTATTTCAAAAATAAAAGATACTAAGAAACTCCCTTTTTTTTACCCATTTTTTTAAAATTTTATTATGTTATGTTAATCACCATACATTACATCATTAGTTTTTGATGTAGTGTTCCATGATTTGTTGTTTGCGTATAACACCCAGTGCTCCATGCAGAACATGCCCTCCTTAATACGCATCACCAGGCTAACCCATCCCCCACCCCCTCCTCTCTAGAACCCTCAGTTTGTTTCTTAGAGTCCATAGTCTCTCATGGTTCGTTTCCCTTTTAAACACATTCCATTGACTTTCCATTGTGATCAGTGTAAGATTCCAAATCTTTACTTTGTACCACAGGTTCCACAAGAGTCTATTACTATATCTACACCTTTATTTCTCTCCTTGTATAAAGTTCATCGTTCAGCCACAATTGCCCTCTATCTGTGCATCAAGCAAATCAAGTGGTTTCTTGCCTCAGGGAAGATCCACTGTACTTGACTTTTCCTGCGTATAACTTCTCATAGGTTTACACATGACTATTTCTCATTCATCCTTCCTGATTCCACTCGTATATGAGTTCCTCAGAAAAACACACAACTAAAGTAATCAGTAGTCCAATGCAGTCAAGCTCTATCCCATAACCTATGTGATTACTTTCATAATAGCAATAATATCATTACTGCCTAAAATTAATTAGCTTACTTTTTGAGTTTGCTATTTTTTTTTTATTATCTACATTTCCCTAGTAGAAATAATTTAAGTTCTGCAAGGTTAGATTTATCATGTTTACTTCTCTATTGCTAATATTCCAACTATGCCTGGCACACAGAAGCTGTTCAAAAAATTGTGTTGAATGACTGATTTACAACACATTATGCAAAGACAGTGTGAGGAACTGACTGCCTGGGGAATCAGGAAAGATTGAATATTTGAGCTTGACCATGAAGGGCTCATTTCTTCAATGAATATGTATTAGAGGTCTACTATACACCAAGTGCCACATTTGGAGGAAGGGGTTCCTCAGCAGATTAAGGTATTTCACATATGGAACAACACAAAAAGTCTATTATGAAGGCTCTAAAGATGATAGATAGCAAGTACGATTGAAATTCAGAAAATGAAAATATCACAGCAGGCTAGAGTAATCAATGAATGTTTACCTAGGATTGAATGAAGACCCCCCTGCCAAAGGAAGAAGCGGTCCTAATTAGTGTAAAGATTAGATAGGAGTCTACAACAATAGGGATGATATTGCTGATATTAGAGCACCTAAATATCTTATCCAGTGGCCTGGAATACATTGTTTCATAGCAGTGTGGTGGGAGATGTGGGGGAAATTCATCCTGAGTAGGTCCTGGAGGCATGTAAAGGCCAGGTTCTCAGGGAGGTTCTCACTGTGGACCTATCAGAAGTGTCTTTTAGCCAATCTCTTCAGTTTTCATAAGGAATCCATTGTGTACCATTCTGTTTAAAATTTAGTGTATTCCAGCTATATTAAGAAGGATGAAAAACAAATCAATCTTTAGTCTTTACTCTTTTGGGCTAGAATTTTGGAAAAAATAACGGTAGAATTTGAAGTAATTTTATAAGACACTTTATTCTTTTGCTAATGAAAATTAGTATCTGTATGTATATCTGTATCTACGTGTACATCTATATCTATATATCTATCTGTATCATCAAAAAACAACAGTCTCTTGCTTCCAGAAGCACCATTTCCAAAAACAACAACAGAATTCTAGAGCTAGAAAAGACATGTTAACTTATGTAGTAACAACCATATAATTTACAGGTTAGAGTTCTAATATGTTAATCCTTTATGATGCATGCAATAGGGCTATTATTTTTGAAAGCCTATGGCAGAGAAAAAAACCTGACCTTCTGACTACTAGTGACTTTGTATCTCAGAGATTGCAAGATTCCACATACTGAGGAACTTAATCAGTAATAAATTATTTTCAACTTCAGTCTCTGCCAATTTTATGCAGAGGTATATTGACCAACTACTCTGTGTGTGTGCATTTGCACCCACGCATGTATGTCTCCTTGCTTTTTATTCGTCTCTCTGTTTTATGTGCACACACACATACATACACATACTTATATAAGCATAGTAAACACATACACATATGCAAATATATGTGTATCTATAACATATTTAAATATGTATATATGAGAGTGTGTGTCTATAAGTGAGTATAAAAAAGAGAAACAAAAAGCAAGGACATTGGGCGCCTGGGTGGCTCAGTCGTTAAGCGTCTGCCTTCGGCTCAGGTCATGATCCCAGGGTCCTGGGATTGAGCCCTGCATCGGGCTTCCTGCTCGGCAGGAAGCCTGCTTCTCCCTCTCCCACTCCCCCTGCTTGTGTTCCCTCTCTCGCTGTGTCTCTCTCTGTCAAATAAATAAATAAAATCTTTAAAAAAAAAAAGCAAGGACATTAATGGTTTATCAAAATAGGTCATCTATATAAAATCTAAACCTATCTTATATTTGAATTAATGTTTTTCTTTCTTTCTTTTTTAATTAACTCTCCCAATCCTGTGTTTAGTTATTAAAAAAAAAAATGTTAAATTCTCATAAATCTAAGCATGTGGAGAAAAGTTGTCATAATACTTTATCTTCCAGGCCAAGAAATAGGACTAAACTAGCACTTTTCTGTGGGCTGGGTTTGTTTGCAATAGCAAAACTAGATCCGTATGTCCTTTCAGCTCCGTGCTCTATACAAATATTTCTGGATTTCCTTAAAAGCTGCTGAACTGGCATAGATGTCTAGGTATTTAGAATAATTTTTGCTTTCTTCATTGAGACCCATGGTTTTAAATCCCCAAGACTAGCTTGAATATGGTGGATTTATTCTCCAGATCTCTGGCTAGCATGTTGAGAAGAGATGAAATGGCATTGACCTTTTTGGAAAAGGAAAGAGTACACAGGCCCTTTTGGGCAGCAAGGCCCCAGGGACCCATGCACACCACAGTGACTCTAATTAAGTTCAGAATACTAAAAAAAAAAAAAAAAGAAAGAAAGAAAGAAAGAAGAAAAGGAAAAGAAGAACTAGAGAAATATAAATAAAACCTTCTGGTATTTTCGCAGAGAATACATCATGAACAAATAAGTTTGTAGTGTCATGGTAGAAATTATATCTACACAGTAGAACTTCTAAATTATTTTTTCTCTGCAAAAATGTACAGGAAAAAAAGAAAAGAAGAGAGTTCAAACCTATATTCATACCTTATTAAAATAATTAGGCACCATCCATTAGAGTTCTTAGCCCATGGGAGGCAATTTTATTTCAGAATGTGCTTTGCTGTTGATAATAAAAATTGTATCAACAATATTAAAAGAATAATCATGAAATGAGGCTCTCAGAGACTACTATGAATTTTTTAAAAGTCAAATAATGTTGTTTGCTTCTGTTAGATAACCTCAGTACCCTGGATGTCTATCAAATTCTAGAAAGGTTGGTGGTAAATTACTTAAGTGCTCCATCTACCAATTATACAAACAAAGTTTTCAAGACGATATAATTTTTCTGGGTATAGGTTATCAGAGCTAAGGAAACAGCACATCTATGGTGTTGTCAACAGACCATCAATTTGTGCTCTGCCTATTTGTGGAGGAATGAAGATGAAGAACTATCAGGCAGGTGTGACCCAGGAGATCAAATATTCTACTCTCTTTGCTCATGCAAGCCTCAGTTTCCTTAAATGACAGGTAGGATTTGTACTTACTACACAGCAGGTTAAAGGCTTGAAGTGCTGAAGGAAATTTTTTTTTTAAAGATTTTATTTATTTATTTGAGAGAGAGAATGAGACAGAGAGCATGAGAGAGCGGAGGGTCAGAGGGAGAAGCAGACTCCCCACTGAGCAAGGAGCCCGATGCGGGACTCGATCCCGGGACTCCAGGATCATGACCTGAGCTGAAGGCAGCCGCTTAACCGACTGAGCCACCCAGGCGCCCCCTGAAGGAAGATTTTTAAAGTTGTAATATGTTAGCACGTAGATTTCTCAGGTGGTGAGGAGAGGTTATGATTGGTACCAATTATTAAGTCTCTGAGCACTCTGTTGCCCCTAGATGCTCCACATGTGCTTTATTACATTTAATAATTTTTTATTAAGTATTTTATTTATTTATTTGACAGAGAGAGAAAGAGCACAGTAGGGGGAGGGGCAGGCAGAGGGAGAGGGAGAAACAGACTCTCCCCTGAGTGGGGAGCCCGATATGGGGCTCGATCCCAGGACACTGGGATCATGACCTGAGCTGAGGGCAGAGCTTACCCGACTGAACCACCCAGGCACCCCAACATTTGATATTTTCAACAAAGAGGTGTATGTTATTGTCCCCATCTTAAGAATGAGGAAACTGAGTCACAAATTGTTTGCATCATTACTGAATAGTGTAAGAATTTAAACCCAGTCCTTTCCAGTGCCAAATACGGTATTCTTGCTGGCATGCTTAGCAGTCTCCCTGGAAGCATAAATACTAATGAAAAGTGAACACTCATACTAACAATTAGGCTAGATTTTTCTCCCTGAAGCCACGCTCTGTGTTAGTTTGGATTAGGGTGACCAAGTGTAACTATTTGGGAGTCATGCACATATAACTGAAAACGAATGCTAATGACAGAAATAGATGAGTTTTCCATGGTTTAAGGATTTTGTTTTTTGAAAGGAATACGTGAAAAAAAAAAAAAAAAAAACATTGTTTAACTTTGCCAGAATCAATAAGAAATAGATAAGAAAACCATTGGTATAGTGGTATTGAAATCACGATTCTGAACTCTCAGAGATCAGTGTGAAAACTTGGCTCTTGTTGTTGTTGTTTGTATCATCAAAAATAATATTAAATATTGTTAACTTCCTACAATGTGTTGTGTGATGTATCTTTACGCAGTGGTATTACTGGGCATAACCAAATGTATCTGATATTTTAGGAGAACAGTCAGTTATACAGAAAGATCTTAAATATTACTTTAATATATGTGTTTTTTCTTATAATGTTAAATCCACATAGTCCTACTGTATATCTTAAATAATGGCACAAATTGTTAGTTACTAAAACCTCGTCCTGACTTTTTTGTTGATCATTTGACTTATACTAGCCTCACAATAGGAAGGAAGAGAAATTTGCCCTTCCTTGGGAAAGTCCTGCAGTGTTATAAAAACAAGAATATGGCAGAAGTTGTAAGTTAACTTTGAAAGTGCACTGATAAACTCTGAATTATTTATCTGTGAAATTCAAAACATGTGTGGGTCACTGCTTGTTGGACAACTCCGCTAAATTTTTAGTCCAATATCACTGAGCATTGTACTCAGTGATTTGGAGAAATTAAAAGGTAAGATTTCTCTTACTGGAAATAAGTCATAGCTGGCTTTGCATGTCTCTATTTTGGTCTGGCATCCACATTTACTGGAAGGCCTAATAGCAATCTCTAAAGAAACTCAGAACAAAGAAATGATAGGATTTTATTTCCATTTCAGATATTGGTCTAAGTGGCACGATAATGATAACTTGATGCCGTGACAGTGTGTGTGTGCGTGTGTTTGCACACATGCCCATATGTACACACAAACAACCACTATCTGTAGGTATGTGATATATCAGTATATATAGTAAGGATGCATCTGTGTATGCATTTCAGAATAACATGGTCTCAAGATTCTATCTACATAGGAGAGAAAACCAAAAAAAGTAACCTTTTGAAAATTTGGACAAATTAGTAATCATATACAGTTAAAAATTTAAAAAGAGACTATTTTATTGGTTTCAGTTTTGATATTGGGATTTATTTAAATAGTTCTGCACACACAGAATCATAAAAAAAAACCAGTTATAGTCAGAGAACTTCTTGCTGCTTAATGGTTCCTCAGTCCATGTCATCACCATCTGGACTATATGAATAGCCAAGCAAAGGATGCCTCTTAACATGTAACACGTCATTTGCCTGGCTTCTTAGGCCAATTTGGTGTAAACTGACATTATTCCCACAAACACTTCCCTCAACAAAATAAATTTGTCCAGAAAGAGCCAGACTCATAGAACTCTAAATTTCTAAAGAGATTTCCTTTTGTTGTGGTTCCTACAAAAGCTTAGGTTTATACTTACGAGCTTACTTCAGTTCCTTTGAGCTTTTGGCCCTTTAGAAATAAACAAGCTTAGACAGAAGTAATCAACAAGCCATCTCAGAGAAGAGAAAGATCAGGATGAAATGAAAAGATTCAAAGCCATTTCTTTGTATGCTTACAACCCAACCATTCTCCTCCATGGTCTTTCATGTGTTTTGACTATGTGAAGACTACTGATAAATTCTAACAAAGTCTCCACATAAAGAATTTGTTCTAGAGAAAATCCAAGTTGCTTTAAACATCTCATAGAAGTGATCCACAGTCATAGTTCATGTAACACAATTTCATGAATTTTATTAGGTTTCTGAGTTCCTTCTCTTACCAGGTAATGATAATATGGTGTGTTTTAACTCCTCAAAATGAGTTTTGGGGGGTGGTAAATTTAGTAAAATTAGGAAGTCGAAGGAAGTCCTAGACTGAAGACTCGATTTTATGCTTGCCACAAAATCAAAGTTTGCTAGATATTCTGAGTGTCATT
The DNA here is from genome assembly GCF_004348235.1 of Phoca vitulina. Taxonomy (NCBI): domain Eukaryota; kingdom Metazoa; phylum Chordata; class Mammalia; order Carnivora; family Phocidae; genus Phoca; species Phoca vitulina. Next base: position 53,320,789 of record NW_022589710.1, read on the forward strand.
CCTAAATTTCACAGCACATTGCACATTATAATTCTGTCACCCATGTAAGAGCAACCTACTATGGGACATGCACTGTGATCCTGCATATTACTAGCAAAGCAATATTACAATTTTGCAAATGGAAAAATGGTGAGGCACTGTAACCTAGCTGCCCCGACAGCTCATGAGTAATGAATGGACTAGGGGCGCCTGGGGGGCACAGTTGGTTAAGCGTGTGACTTGGTTTTCAGTTCAGGTCATGATTTCAGGGTCGTGGGATCAAGCGACCCTTGGGCTCCACACTCAGTGCAGAGTCTGCTTGGGATCCTCTCTCCCTCTCCCTCTGCCCCTCCCGTTCATGTGCTCTCTCTTTCTCTCTCTCTCTCAAAAAATTAACAAAATATATCTTTAAAAAAATTTATAAAAAAAAAAAAAGAACAACAAGAATGGACTAAACTCAACTTATCTGACACCGGGACCCATGCCCTCCCAAGACACCAGGTAGCCCTTCATGATACTGGAGCACCAGGCAAGCACAGGAATCAGAATTCATTCCTTCTGCTTTAGAAAAGATTAACTGAAGGCCGTGTCTACTGGCATGGGAAAGGGATTCTCAAAGGCAAATAGCTAAAACATAAATCACATCAATCCTTTTTCCTTTGTCCATTCACCTCTTTAGATCTTACTTCAAGGTCCAATTTCAGTTCACTTAATCTTTTTTTTTTTTTTAAGATTTTATTTATTTATTTGAGAGAGAGAGAGAGCAAGCAGGGAGGAGAGGGAGAAGGGAGCTCCCGCTCAGTGGGAAGCCCGGTGCAGGGCTCAATCCCAGTAGCAGGATCAGGACCTGGGTGGAAGGCAGCTGCTTAACATACCGAGCCACCCAAGCACTCCTCAGATCACGTAATCTTTAAATTTTCTCATCTCTAAGAGCTCATGCAGCCTGTGCTAAACAGTCTAGACATCTATCATATCCCAAAGACTGTTTTGTAGTGCTTTGTTATTTCAGTTAAGGAGTGATTGTGTTTACAGTTGGGAGCCCTTTACTAAATGTCCTTTACATATCCCAACCCACCCTGGCTCACACAGTGGGTATATAACAGGCATATAATAAATGTAATAGGTATTATTTATGTAACTTATGCAATGTAAGTATTTTTGATAATTTTATATAATATTTATTACTGTTTAAATAGGAATCGATATAAGAAAAATAATTTCTTGTCATGACAGTGCTGTTAATATCTAGTGATGCCTAGATGAGTCATACAAATTTTCAAGGCCTGAGTTTTCTTGCCAGTGGAATGGAAATTCTATTCTATTTCTTTTTTTTTTTTTTTTTAAAGATTTTATTTATTTATTTGACAGAGAGAGACACAGCGAGAGAGGGAACACAGCAGAGGGAGTGTGAGAAGGAGAAGCAGGCATCCTGCGGAGCAGGGAGCCTGATGTGGGACTCGATCCCAGGACCTGGGATCATGACCTGAGCTGAAGGCAGACACTTAACGACTGAGCCACCCAGGTGCCCCTATTATATTTCTTATCTATATTCCCAGCATTAGTATAATCAGTCCATTTGATTTTTCCCATTGGATAATATCCCATTTGATAATATCCCATTTGATTCTTTTAATAAACAGGAGGGAAGGAATCCAAATGGAGAAAAATCCAAATGCTTTACAGAATGTTAATCATATGTTAGCACAGTTCCTAAGGCTATGCTCATTTAATTCTGGGTGCTGTGTAAATGCATGATGATGGACAAGTGAGCTCATCATTTTGTGTTTCTGTTTCTACTTAGGTACATGGGAACAACAACATCTTTGGTCTGTAGAGTAGAAATTAAATAAAATAACATAATTCAAAAACAACTGACATTGAGCCTTAAAATTTACTCAGTTCTTAGTTCTTTTAAAGGATAAGATCAGTGAAGAAATTAAAGACTTTTTCTTTGTATTTCTATGTCCACGTGTGTTAATTTCTTTCTGATTCTTCTTCTCATGGCTATAATTATTTATACGGTTGCTTCTTGACTGTTCCTTAGCTTGTTTATTTTTTCACCAACTTTGATACATGTAAACATTCCTTATTTTTAGCTATTTAGTATTTTATATATATTGGTCTCCTTTTTAGATCATTAATCTACTTGAATTAAAACTCACTTAAGTATCACTATGGTATCCTCCCTCGGTCAAATTTTTTGGTGGTTATTGCTCTTGTCTTCAAACCCTTCAGAAAGATTTTTTTCCAACATTATGTATCCATGAGAACAATAATTAAATTTTCTTCTTATATTACAAGAGTTTCATGCACATATCTTATGCATCTGTAAAGCTTGGCTTTGTTCTATCTTGCCATTTATTTTTGTAACAAAACACTTGGCAATTAATTTGATCTACTATGATTTACTACTGTTAAAAATTTCAAATCAGAATTCAATACCACTCCGTGATGTTTCTTTTGCACTTGGAATGAGTACCCTCCTATACACTCTCAAAGGTAATCTTTTAGTCCATTATCATGTGCAATGTGTACAGAAAGATAGACTGCCATTCTCTTCTTTTTCTAAAACACTAGGAGTTAAACTCAATGAAGTTATTACTCTCTTAGTTAACATCTTTATGGCAACACCAACACACAAAGGAAGGTTTTGCCCTTGGCTCTCCCTATTTCCATATTTGTCCATCAGTGAGCTCTACTCCATATCCCTACCTCCATAATTAGCTTTTCAGTTTCAAATTTTTAGTGTTGTCTATGTCTCTGGAGTGAACTGAGCATTTTTATCCTCCAACTAAATGATAATTAGGATTTTCCTTAACGTGATTGAGAAGTGATAATGATACTTGTATCTTTTTTTGTGTGTTTAAAATGTCAACAGATCATATTTATGTACTCTATTACCATTTTCATCAAAATATATGGTATTGGGGGCGCCCTGGTGGCTCAGTTGGTTAAGTGACTGCCTTTGGCTGGGGTCATGATCCTGGAGTCCCGGGATGAGTCCCACATCGGGCTCCCTGCTCAGCGGGGAGTCTGCTTCTCCCTTTGACCCTCCCCCCCATGCTCTCTCTCTCTCTCAAATAAATAAATAAAATCTTAAAAAAAATATATATATATATATGGTATTGAACTGCAGTTTAATTTTTTTCTTTTCTTATTTCTTCTTTCCTTCCTTTATTTCTCTTTTTGCCTTTCTACCTCTCATTCTCTCTTCCTCCCCATCTTGTCCTTTCTTGCTTTTTCCTCTTTCTTTCCATGAAAGACTATGTGTTTGTGTTTGTGTGTGTGTGTACATTTTCATCAAGGCAACATAAACACAAAGATTAAATTAAAATAGATTCAAGCATAGAGTAATGAACTGATGCTTAGTCTCCTGAGTCTTTTTATTTAGGTATATTATGCACTGCTTATCATTTATTTTCTTTTCCATTTCAATTATTGCTGAATTTCTTGAGTTCAAGTGTTGATCCTTCATATAACCCTCGTAATAGAGTAGATGGGAATTTACAAAGTGGGTTTGGAATGCATTTTATGTAAAGGGATTAAACATTTTTCAAAGAGCCAAAAACTCATATAATCTCTCTTGAACTGTAGCTGGAGATTTTTTTTCCAAATTAATTTCCATTTTAAAAACCTCTCAAGGAAATTCCAAAATACCCATTTATCCTCTAGTCTTTCTGGAAGAGGATTAAGAATCTGGAGGAAATAAATGAAATTTACCCTTCCATAAAAGAACATAGTTTGGATGTTATTCTCACAGCATAACAACACACACACACACACACACACACACACACACACAAACAGGGGTAACGTTTAATCTCACAAACTTCCTCTTAGGAGCAAACTCAAAAATTTTTACTTTCACTAAACCATTATGAAAGATGTTTCAATCTGCAGGACCTTCTCATGTTTTTTTTGTGTGTGTGTGTTTTTCCCTTTTTCTTTTTTTCTTTTTTTTTTTTTTTTGTAAATCACCTAGAGCTGGAGATTGTCTGAGCCTAAAAGAATACTTTAAACAGCAAAGCCAGACATTTCTTACTCGACTTCCTGAAAACTCAGACTTCATGAAGATTTGGCTTTCATTCCTTCCACCCTTGGTGAAGTTCCAAAACTTTTAGATTTATATCTCTCATTGAAGACAAAGTAGCAGCGTATCAGATTTTTCTTCTCTAGAGAAGAACAGTTTCTAATTAGGGGCTTTGCAACTATAAACCACTCGGAAAAATATTTAGGCCAACTCCTACAACTCCTGGCATTTTTCCTTCAGTTGAGATCAGGCTTCCTCACTTAAGGAGAATAAACACAATCTCTTCTCATGAGTGAAGGCTCTGCTCCAAGCCCTGGGACTTCCAACTCCCTCACTATAAAATGTGACCCCAGTCATAGTCTTCCCTGGAATGCTTTGCTATCTTGATCAAATGTTCTCATATGTGTCAGGGTCGTCAACAGGGACATATATCTCAATTCTGGCTCTCTATCCTATCTACCTTATCTAGAAATGTGGAAGAGACCATTCTAGTTTTTCCTTGAAAAAGCCAATCGTATTTATAGATGTAGAAAAGGTTTATAGGTTTAGAGAAGAGATAATGATAATAATAGTTGACATTTATTGATCACTTGTCCTGTGCCCGCCACTGTATTAAGTGTGGTATAGCAATCTATCTTTCATTTGAATGCACCCAACAACCCTATAAATTAGATACTATCCTTCTCATTTTTTAGAGAAAACTTAGATTTACAGAGTTTAGGAAATTATCCCAAAGTTTCCTAACAAGAGAAGGGTAGAATTAGAATTCAAACACAAATTGGTTTGGTTTCAGGAGGTTTAACCTTAAATATTACATCATATAATTGAATCACAAATGTACTTGCTTTGCAATATCTGAGATCATATAGATTCAACAGCAGTCAACCTAAAAAAATGATATAAGAAAGAGAGGAAAATATGAACTAATTTTGAAAAATATTGTCCTTACTGACACTGAATCTGTTTAAAAGGCCAAAATAGCTATTAAAGGAAAATAATAAATGGATTTAACTTGGGAATGTTTCAGTGAATTCCCCAGAGAATTACTGAATATATTCCATATTTAGAAAAATATAACACTATCATTTTTTTGGTAAGACAATATCATTAAGCAAAATATTTCAAGTTATTTTAAGACTATCTGACACAAATATGAAAGACTTAGTCATCTCATTGTTTTCTGCCAAATCCATGATTAAACATAGAATGGGAAACTACCTCCACCCCTATATAAAAATATAAAAAGGTTTCAAGATACAGGGAAAATAATCTATTTTTAAAAATTATTTTCAAAGGAACAACTTATATGAAACCAACATTGTTTAGAAGCATAAAAGGTCAAAGAAGTTTCTGAACCACAATTTTCCTGGGGGAATGGGGTTAGGGTTTCCACATTACTCTCTTAAATAGAACTGAATGCCCAAGAAATGGCAGAAGTGTTCACAGTCTTTTTCTCTTCACAATTTCCATCTTAGTCTGGAACTTTTCCATTCCTTTCTGTGAAAACTTTAAGATCCATTAGAGAGCATTGGATATTATTAGCACTTAGCAGCTATAAAGAGTGAAATTATCTCCATCCATCAACGCATACACAAAACAATAGCTCCCATTAGAAGATAGTACAAAAAAACAGATCAAAACAAATCTACTTCAGAGATGGAAAGCAGGTGACAAATAGTGTTTCCTCCATTTATACATCAGAGTTACAACTGATTGACCTATGTCCACCATCAACTCCCTGTAAAGGCTACTATTATAACCAATTGATCAAGCAGATCTGAATCAAGAAGGGCTGAAATTATTACTTAATAAAGTAAAGGAAAGCACCAATTGAGAGAGCCTTAGAAGTGTCTTTTAAGGGAAGAGACGAAGGATAAATATTTATAGGTTTCTAGAGTCTGTGCTTTAGTGGTTTAAGGCGGGTTTGCCAATATAGATATCAGATTAAGATTGGTCAACATTCTTGACATAAGAGTTTAAAAGTAATGGACACAGTGAGGTGAATGCTGAAAAGTGATCTCATAAATAGCATTTGCCCACTTGAGCCATTTTTTTGTCTTTGGAAAGGGACTATTTACCTGGATGAATAATATGTTGTCTTGAAAAGGAGGCTAGTTGAGTAGTATATTATTGAGGTAAATTCATTTTCAGAAGTTCTTGAAGCAACCAATGAAATTATTGCTCTTAGAAAGGTTTGCAAAAGTTTTAACTTTCTGGCAAAAGTTTCAGGAGCAAAGGGCAAGGTTAAGTTGCTATGAGTGGCCTGTTTTAGTCAATCTGGCCTACTACAACAAAAATGCCATGGACTGGGTGGCATAAACAATAGAAAAAAATTTCTCATAGTTCTGAAGCCTGGGAATTCCAAGATCAAGGTATTAGTTGATTTGCTCCCTAATGAGTCCTCTCCTGGTTTGTTGACAGGCACCTTCTTGCTTTGTGCTTCATCTTTACACTTCACCAGTCTCTTTTTATAAGAATACTAATCTATTCATGAAAGCTTCACCCACCTAATTACTTCCCAAAGGCCCACCTCCAAAAACCATCGTAGTGGGAACTAGAGTTTCAACACATGAATTTGGGGAAATACAAATTTCAGTCCATAGCATAGCCTTGGTTCTTAGCCTGATAGCTGAGTTATGGGACTTCAGTCTTGGCTCACAACTTAATATCTCACAATGACTCTAACTATTTTCACATTTGAAACATTTTAAAGATTATAGCTAGACTCCCAAGAAAAAGTTAAAGAACATTTTCCCAGTAAACTACTTAATCTTTACAGAAAATAATGGGACAAGTACTATTCAAATCCTCATTTTAAAAAATGAAAGATCTGACTTTCAGAAAAGTTAAATAAAGCTCCCATGGTCAGGAGCTAGAGCTCCAGAGCTAGAATTATTTCTAGGATCCCTGGCTCCAAACTACATGTCCATTCAGACACTAAAAATGTTATTTGGGTATTCCAAACCCAAAAGATAAATGAGACATGGGTTTGAGAAAAAAAAATATATTTAAGGGTTCCTTGTATTGATACAAAAACAGCAAAGGATATGTTTAAATAGCTTAAAAATATTAAACTCTGTTATGATTCATTTGATGAAAATATACTCCCACAATTCTTTTGCCAATAAGTTTCAAATTTTAGCTATTAGTATTCTTAAAATCTACACATTTAGTACAATTGATAAATTGCTTATCATGTTAAAAAGGGATAATAAATCAAGGCATTGTCAGCAATACCAAACAAAATCAATTTCATTACTCTGGCAGACTGACTGTCAAACATTATTTCCTCAGGAAATACTTGGTTTGAGTGAAAGACCCCAGGGTCTGATTCTCTCATTTTTTTGTAACTCATCCACAGTGATAGTAGAGGTAAGGAGAGCAGGTGTGTGTGATATCACAACTCCTTATCTTGTATGTTTTATAAAAATAAAGTAAATATTAGCAATTGACTATAAGAATCAATCCAAAACAATATGAAATATTTATTGATACCAAAGAGTCCTTCCAAAAAGTGGGGGGGATTCTATCTGCATATAAAAATTTTGAGATGGCTGAATTTCAAAAATAGTGAATGAATAGAGACTTTATTACCCTAGGTAAATGGAAGTTTTAATTTCATAATACAGGTGACTACTAATAAATTACTTTTAAACACATATCAAATGTCTTCATTTTTTATTTCATTTTCTCATAAGATCTGAAAAATGCCTTTTTTTTTCTGACCTTTCCTCACACATGCTTTCTAGTAAACATTTTGAGATCCATCATCTGATACCCAAACACATAGTTCAGTGTTTGAGAGAATAGAAACTCAGTACAAAATCATTCAAAGTGTTAGGTTCAATCTTTGAGAAACAGGAATGATGAACCAAGGTTTTTCCAAAATTTCAGGTTTTGACTGCCTTAAATTTCCCCATTGTCATTTCACAGTGAAATTGTGCATAGTGTCTTGCCATGACAGGGACCCATGGAAGATTAATTTATATTTATACAAACTTGAACATGCTAAGATTAAAAAACTTCATCAGCTTTATATAGGTTGATTTAAAAAATGATAACAACAAAAAATATATAGGGTGATTTAAAAAATGATAACAAGACTTGCCAATATTTCTATATTTATTAACAAACTAGGTTATTAAGTTAAATTGAATTTTAAAGATATAGCTATATTAGCAAGCCCCTAATAAGACAACTAATTTTATTTCTTAAGTTCTTATTTAAATTCCAGTTAGTTAACATACAGTGTACTATTAGTTTCAGATGACTATTCAGTGACTCAACACTTACATGCAATACTCTCTGCTCATCACAAGTACACTTCTTAATCTCCATCACTTACTTAACCCAACAAAAGAAACAATCAACAAAACTAAAAGGGAACCTATAGAATGGGAGAAGATATTTGCAAATGACATATCTGATAAAGGGTTAGTATCCAAAATATATAAAGAACTTATAAGACTCAACACCCAAAAACCAAATAATCCAATTAAAAAATGGGCAGAAGACATGAATAGATATTTTTCCAAAGAAGACATCCATATGGCTAACCAACACATGAGAAGATGCTCAACATCATTCATCATCAGGGAAATACAAATCAAAACTACAATGAGATTCCACCTCACACCTGTCAGGATGGCTAAAATCAACAGCACAGAAACAATAGGTGTTGGTGAGGATGTTGGAGAAAGGGGAACCCTACTGCACTGTTGATGGGAATGCAAACTGGTGCAGCCACTCTGAAAAACAGTGTGGAGTTTCCCCAAAAAGTTGAAAATAGAACTATCCTATAATTGAGCAGTTGCACTACTAGGTATTTACCCAAAGGATACAAAAATATTAACTCAAAGGGATACATGCTCCCCAATGTTTATAGCAGCATTATCTATAATAGCCAAGACACTATAGCCCAAGTGTCTGTGGAATGATGAATGGATAAATGAGATGTGAGAATATTACTTAGTCATGAAAAGGAATGAAATCTTGCCATTTGCAACAGCGTGGATGGAGATAGAGAGTATTATGCTAAGCAAAATAAGTCAGTCAGAGAAAAACAAATACCATTCCACCCATATGTGGAATTTAAAAAACAAAACAAATGATCATGGGGTAAAAAAGAGAGAGAGAGACAAACCATGAAACAGATTCTTAACTATAGAAAACAAATTGATGGTTATCAGAGGAGAGGGTTCTTTTGTTTGTTTGTTTGTTTTTGTTTTTATTTTATTTTTTTTTTTTTTTTAAAGATTTTATTTATTTATTTGAGAGAGAGAGAATGAGAGAGAGCGAGTACATGAGAAGGGGGAGGGTCAGAGGGAGAAGCAGACTCCCTGCCGAGCAGGGAGGCCGATGCGGGACTCGATCCAGGGACTCCAGGATCATGACCTGAGCCGAAGGCAGTCGCCCAACCAACTGAGCCACCCAGGCGCCCATCAGACCACATTTTAAGAGGCATGGTTGGTAAGTGATCAACCACCACACATGAAAGGAAAAAAAATAAAAGAGGAAAATTTCAGGGTTAGAGGGAAATTTAATATGAATCATTGCATTTGGATGTCATGTGAATTTTTTTATGGGGATTTTTAAAGTAAAAGGTAGAGAGGTAAAGAGAAATGGAATAGTAATGTCTATGTTTTTCTAGATAATGTATATTAATACATCCTTTGTCTCTTATAACACTAAAACTTATGAATTAAAACAAAAGCAGAGAAAGTGCACCTAACCAAGCCTAAGTTATTCGTGAAAAGCAGAAACATCAACCAGCCCACATCAATCAGATTCAAATACATAATTTATTCTCCCCCAAACTGTCTGTACCATCCTTAGTACACAGACACCGCCAATCTACAAAGCTAATGATGATCTAAGAACAGCACAAAACACAAGATTAACCTGACCAATTGAGTTTTGACTGATAAATTCAATCACAATAATTCATTATTATACTCAAGTCAATAAACCAGAATTAATTTGTATTCTTCCTAAACCTTGTGTAAATGTAATTGGCTCAGATGCTTTTGCTTGAAGGCAAAAAGTTATATAGATGACCATTACTAGAAATTATATTTAATTAATATCTCTGACTATTTCTATTAGTAAATGAAAAGATAAGTTTAAGCATCAAGCTGGTAATATATATATATGAGATATGTGTAAATTATATACTATAAATAAGCCTGAATTCTGTTCTTGCTATAATCAAATATAAAAATTACTAAGGGAAGTGAAAATTTGAACCACTTGAAATATTACTTGCCATTCTCCAATTGTTTGGAGATGAGACATATTTAGAGTACTTTAAAAAGAAAAAATCAGTGTACATTGTTTGTAATCACTAAAAAAGTGTAGTAGTTGAAAAGGACACGATATAACAGTATAATATAAAAAGTCTATTCAAACATATGCAAGTACTGAAGAGAATGATGGTGGAAATGTTATTTCTTGCTTTAAGAACATATTGAAACTAGACCCCAAACACATTAACTTGAAAATAAATTAGGTCCAGTGGTTGTTATCAAGCAGCACTTATCAGTAAAAATTAGCAAACAAACAAACAAAAATCATTTGCACAGTTTGCAATTAATGAATGGGCTCTATTGTAGTTTGTAGGAGATTAAGATGATAATTTAATCATATTAATATGTTAATTTCAAGTTATTCAATAACTATTACCATTTCAAGAGAAAAAAGAAGTACATGGTGAATTGTTTAAATGCTTTTTTTCCTCTTTCCGTCTTTTCCAAATAGTATTCTAAATTTTCCTCATGGCAGGCTAATGAGGATAAATGAAACTCAGTTCTGGGACTTAAGCTACTGAAGGAGGCATGTTTCTCTTTTCTGCTGACTATGAATCTATGAATGAAGAAGGATACAGTTCTGGGTTCTGTTGGCATATAAGGAGGGAAGACTGCTTGACCAAGGAGCCAGCACTGAGAAGGCCACAACAAAAACCAAAGAAAGAAACTAAATCCAGTTCATACTATACTATTAAGGTTCACCCTGGCGGGCGGCGGGGGGTGGGGGGGGGGCGTGGCAGCTGGGTGGCTCAGTGCAGTCACGGGGCTCACTGCTCAGCTGGGAGTCTGCTTCTCCTTCTCCCTCTGCCCCTCACTCTGTTCATGCTCTCTCTCTCTCAAGTAAATAAATACAATCTTTAAAAAAAAGGCTCACCCCAAGCTAGGAGTACCTCTGGAATGATCATGTTTGTGAATTAATAGCTGCTCGCTCTTTCTCTCGCTCTTTCTCTTTCTTTCTCTCTTTCTTTCTCTTTTTCTTTCTTTCTTTTTTTCTTTCTTTCTTTCTTTCTTTCTTTCTTTCTTTCTTTCTTTCTTTTTTTCTTTCTTCCTTTCCTGTTATAAACAACCAATACTATTCTGATAATACACAGTGATTCATTATTTTAATCAAGCTCACAGACACAATGAATCTGAAACTTAGATGTTTAACATTGGACTTTGATTAATTTTCTTCTTTATAGGTGTTGTGGACTGGATGTGTCTTCCCAAAATACATATGCTGAAATCCCAACCCACAGTGGAATGGTATTGGGGGGTGATTAAGTTGTGAGGGTAGAGTCCTCATGAATGGGATTAGTGTCCTTACAAAAAAGAAATCCTTTGCCCCTTCTGCCATGTAGGGACACAGCAAGAAGAGAGGACATTTCTAAACCAAAAAGCAGGTTCTCACTCATGTGGACAACAAATCTGTTGGCACCTTGAGTTTTAACTTTCCAGTCTCCAGAACTGTGAGAAATAAATTTCTGTTGTTGAAGTTACCCAGTCTATGCTATTTTTATTATAGCAACCTGAACCAACTAAGAAAATGTGTTTAATTTTTATTTTTCTTATATTTTTTCTGAGTAACAGTAGCATTATGCAATTTTAGAGAGTGGCCATGCCAGCTTCACGGAAAAAGATGGATTTATGGGAAAACAAAAGAAATAAGTGTTGGCCTTAAAAATACCTAGGGAAGATTATTTCAGGCAGAAGGAGCAGCAAATGGGGCTCCTGGGTGGCTCAGTCAGTTAAGCATCCAACTCTTGATTTCAGCTCAGGTCATGATCTCAGGGTTGTGAGATTGAGCCCCATGTCAGGCTCTGGGCTGGGCATGGAGCCTGCTTAAGATTCTCTCTCCCTTTCCCTCTGCCTTTACCCCCCCTTCTCCCTTTCTAAAAAAAGAAGAGGGGGGAGAGGAAGAAGAAGAAGAAGAAGAAGAAGAAGAAGAAGAAGAAGAAGAAGAAGAAGAAGAAGAAGAAGAAGAAGGAAAAGAAGAAGAAGGAGAAGAAGAAGAAGAAGGAGAAGAAGAAGAAGGAGAAAAAGAAAGAAGAAAGAAGGAAGAAGAAGAGGAGAAGGAAGAAGAAGAATCGGCAGCAAATGCAATGGATTTCAAGTGATGTGTTGCCTTGACTGCTCATAGATTATTAGTAAAGAGCCCAGAGTTGTCAGAGTGGAGGGAGGGGAAGGAAAAATAGCAAGAAATGAGATTAGATAGGTAGCAGGAAGCTTAATTGCATAACAATGATCAACATTCAGATAAAGTCTGAATAAGCAAAATTATTAAACAATGAAAACATTAGCAGTCAAAGTAAGATCATTTGATTGGATTTAAATAATTATAAATCATAATCCAGGGGAAAAAGCAAGGGAACTGACCACAAGAAACAAAAGTGATATCAAGATTTCAATTCAGCTCAGAAACATTATGTTGTACCAACTGCCATATGCAGGTCACTCAACCAGGACAAAAGAAAGTCAGAGTTAGGTTGTCAGTTCATTATTTCAAGGGTGGTTTTAGTTCTTCAAAGCAAGGGCAAGCATTTAGGTATCTCAAGAAATGCCACAGGTCAGGTCAGAAATAGTGAAATTCTATAAGCATAAACTTGAGAAAAGATAATGATTGAGGGACTCAAAAATTTGCTTGTTAAGTATATTCTACCTACACCTGGCATGAAGTAGCACGTACTGTTTCTGCCAATTTCTTTACAGGGTATTAATGATAGAATTTAGAGGAAAATACATAGATGTAACCCCACACTTTTCAGATCTTCGCCAGTGTAGACATTATATGAAATGAATGTGTTACCTGAGATCACTCAGTATCTTAATAGAATCAAAAGCAGAAGCATTGATTTGACAGAGAGGAAAATGAAAGAAGCATCTGTAGAACTTCAGTACCTTTGAACTTGGCAATCTCTCCAATATTTATAACTTTCTTGACATAGTCTTTTCAGATGAGCTATTGTTAATGGAGGCAGTGGGAAATAAGAAAAACTTCATATGGGAATCAACTATAAAATTTTCAAAACAGAAAGGTAGGGAAAAAATGATGTGATGCCTTATAAAGTAATATCTATTCTTTGTCAGATAAAACCAACCGAATGAACAGATCAACTGCAAGAGGCAATTACTTTGTAGGAGTATTACCTGTGATGAGGGTAGGAAATGAATAATAAAGACGTTTTATACATAACTAGTCTTAGTAGGCTTGGGAAAGCTGTGCATGAATATATAGAGTGAAGCAATTTGAATTGTGTCAGTAATGTGAGATTTTAAAAATTACTAGCAGACATGAAATTATCTTCTAGAGGTAGACACAACTATAACTTGATTTGACTAATGAAATCAAGCAGAAGTGGTATGTCATGTTTCTTTAAGAACTTTTAGTGTGGCTTTTAAGAAATCACATGATTTGCCATCTCTCACTGCCTCCCTCTCTCTCCCCATCCTTTTCCCCCCTTCCCCCTTTCTTTTTCTTTAATAGTAACCACGATACAGTCCATCAGACTGTATCCCAGAATAATGATCACATGAAGAAGAGCAGGAATCAACCTGCGATGGAAAAGTGAGAGAAAGGAAAACACTCTCTGGACATTTTTTGCCACTGATATTTTAGGGTTGTCTGTGACTACAGCATAACTGAGTCTTCACCTGACATAGAAAACGATTACTCATCATAAGTTGAATATCTCTCAGCACTGAAACAATTATAATGTTAAAAATATAAGAGAAAGAAGATCATCTAAAGTACGAATAAATAAATCTGACTTCTAAGATGACCATCCTTTGATTTAATAAATGCATCTTTCCACTTAGGCTAGTGTACATCACACTACACACATGTACACACACACACACACACACAGGTAGCACAAGACAGAATAACAATGAAAACAGAAAGACTGAAAGGATAATTCTCTTGGTTACAGTTTTTTTATTATAGAAGCAAAGTGAAAGAGCATGAGTAACACTTGTTATCAAAGAAAGAGATTAGATTCAGTGCCAGGAATATTAGAATTGTCACCCATGTAGTCCAAAGTGTGTGTGTGTGTGTGTGTGTGTGTATGTGTGTGTGTGTGTGTGTGTGTGAGAATAGAAAAAAGAATTGAGGAAGGAAAAAAAGAAAAAAAAAAAAAAAAGATGTCCTGAACAAATGTTTCTACTTTTTGTTTTATGTACTAATTCTCCAGTATCAAGGTTACTGCTTTCTTTCTCCAATATTTATAGAAAAGCCATACAGTTCTAGCTGCAAAGCTGTAAAATTTTGAAAACATAATATAAAACTTTCCAGATCTCTGTATCACTAAGACACAAACACACAGAGCTAAACTGGCAGGTTTTGTGGTATTGAGAGTTAGAATATATCCACATTGGTCTAATGAAAGATAAATAAAATGGATGCATCATATAATTTTCCTAATACTATGAATAAAATAAGACACTGACATCCCCAGAGCAGACAAAACAAAACTTAAGTCCTAAAGTTTATAGGCATCTGTCCTTTGGAACTCATGAAAATATATTTCAACTGATAACATGGAGGAAAATAGCTTTTTCCTCATAAAACATTTTGAGTTTCATTAGAGGAAAAGATGTCAGAGCAAGACTGTGATTGTCAGAGAAGCCTTCTCTTCTATGTATGTCCCTCTTCTCTTGTCCAGGGAGTACGAAGTTTACTGCTGGGGACTGTTCATTGTGTTTTATTTAATAATTCAATGATTCTAAATGTATCTTACCTTCCCAAATCCAACCTGGGATTTTTCATCAAATTTCTTTGCAGGAACTCATCCCGGAACAAGAATAAATGGATATGAGAAATACAATACCTTCTCATCCTTTAAATTTTTCTAGGATGAGATAAGAATCCAATGACTTGATGAGCTCATATCAAATAAAACTGTTGTCGACTCGAGATGTTAAACTCCTTAAGATTCAAGACTTTCTTTTTTTCTTCCCATGAGTCATAATTTTTAGAACTAGCCTTGTTATCAGGAATAATAGAAGAAAACTATGGTCATTATGCTTATATGGTATGAAGAATGACTGGTTTCTGTAGTTGGAGGTAGAGTTTTCTTTAAAGAAAAAAAAACTAGGATTAGTAAATGACTGTGAAAAAAAAATAGTTCTTTCTTTTATTTGTACTACATACAGTAAGGAAAGTTAAATCTGACTATTTCATGCTAAAGGATAGCTTGATTTTTGAAAATATCTGAACTACTGTCTATGATTTTGGATTTTGGGGGATTTTTTAAACAAAAACAGAATTTGTTATTTATTTATTCATATTGAAGTATAATTTCCATAGTGTTGTAGGCAGAATACTGTCCTCACAAAGATGTTCACATTCTAATCTCTGGAATCTGGGAATATGTTACCTTAACATGGAAAAAGGGAATTCACAGCTGTGATTAAAATAAGGATATTGAATGGGGAAAGTTTCCCAATTATCCAGGCAGAGATAATATAAGGTCTTTATAAGAGAGAGGCAGGGAGATCAGAGAGAGAGAAGATAAAATGGGAGCAGAGGTCCCAGAGATATAGCCATGAGCCAAAGTATGTGTATAGCCTCTAGAAGCTGAAAAAGTCAAGGAACAGATTCTACCCTAAAGCTTCCAGAAAGAATAGTCTTTGATTTTAGCTCCATAGAAAGCATTTCAAAAGTCAGACCTTCAGAACTTAAAATGAATCTATACTATTTTAAGCTCCTAAATGTGTGGTAATTTGTTACAACAGCAATAGAAAATGAATACGCATACAGTAATACGTACAACCTGAAGCTCGTAGCTTAATAAAGGTGTGTGGGGGTGCACATTTCCATTTCACTTCTACTCAGGTGCAGGTACTATAGAATATTTCCAGTGACCCAAATAAAAAAGTACTATTAATATTATTTAATAAATAAAAAGGAGTACCAAAATACTACCAAATAACAAAACATTAGTTTGAATCACCAGGCAGAAATGTAAATATTTAATTTAATAACTTAGAAAATTTAAATATTTAACTTAATAATTAAATTTAGAGGGGCTCCTGGATGGCTCAGTCAGTTAAAGCATCTGCCTTCGGCTCGGGTCATGATCTCAGGGTCCTGCGACGAGCCCAGTATCGGGCCCCCTGCTCAGCGGGGAGCCTGTTTCACCCTCTCTTCCCTACTCATGCTCTTTCTCACTATCTCTGTCTGCCTCTCTCTCAAATAAGTAAAAACTAAAAATCTAAAATAAATAATTAAATTTAGAGATTTTAATAATTACTATGGAAACAAATAATGGAATAATAACTATATTAGTCTTATCTGAAAAGAGCACTAGAAAAGCCTGACTTAATATTTTAGGGGGCGGCTCGGTGCCTCAGTTGATTAAGCATCTGACTCTTGATTTTGGCTCAGATCATGATCTCAGGGCTGTGAGATCAAGCCTGTGTAATGCTCCACACTGTGCTGTGTGTGGAGCCTGCTTAATATTCTCTTTCTCCCTCTGCCCCTCCTCTGCCCCCCAAAATATATATATTTTGGAATGCAGCAGAGAAACATAGAGAAAATATGTAAACAAGTTGACAAATAAGAAAATGAGTATATAAGGGTACTTACACACTTGCATTTATAAGTGAGTATACATACATGTAGAGTGTTGCAGAGGGAAAAATAAAGAATGAAAAAAAAGTAATATTTTAAAAGATAATGGCTGAACTGGTTAAAGTCATATATCCATATATTCAGTAATTCAGCTAAACCTAAACTGTGTAGATAAAAATAAATCCTCACCAAACTTATATTACTGAATTGGCAGAACACCGAAGAAAAAGAGCAGACATTAAATAAAAGTAGAACCAAAATATTATATGAAAAAGAAAGACAAACTGACAACTTGTTTTTATAAAAGCAAAAGGTGAAGCCAGAGAACAACGGATCAGTATCTTTAAAATATGAGAAACAAAACAGGTATCCGTCTATGCAGAAAAGACCTCTTCCCCCAAACCAGTTTCTTCTTTCTTTCACTTAGAATACAGCTGGACTTTATTGCCTTATCCCCATCATTGTTAGTTGATACGGTCTGAGTAGTTCTGGTCAGCGGAATGTGGGACAAGATGAGGTGTACCACCTCTAGACAAAGCCTTTTAAAAAAGTCTATCTTTTCCATGCTTTCTTCCCTTTCCCCCCAGCTCCTTACAGATACTGTCAGGGTGCTATGGGCTTGAACAGCCAAGGGATGGAATGGACCTCAGTTCCTGAATACACATTTAGAGATATGACTGCCAATAAGGGACACACACTTTGGACAGTTAGGTAAATTTTGTTAAAATGTTTTTAATAAAACATATTCACATTTAGATTTATATAACCAAGTGAATATCTTTCAAGAAAACAATAGAAAAAACAATGGCTACATAAAACAATATAAATAATGTTTAAAATGACTATTTAGAAAAATAATAAAAATATTGGAAAACTATCAAATAAGATAGAAGAATAAGAACTAGTGTATTTTGTTATTTTTGAAATTGTGAAGACAACAATATCAATATTGTTTCTTTTAATAAATATCACTGAAAAGTTAGTTTGTTATGGACACTCTTCTAGGTATAAGTATATAAGATTTAAAAACACAAACAAAGACTTTACCTGAACGATGCTGACATTCTAGTTGTAAGCTGTTTTTCTAGGGCAACCATTAAAAATAACAGAAATGGAGTATATAGCTTCCTGCTAATAGAGAAATAAGAGCATGAATTGAAGTAAAAAATCTCCAGTCATTTCAATGTATACAAAATAAGGCCAAAAAAAGAGAGACAAATAGGAAAATCAGGGCAGTTATGAAATAGATGAAAGGGACACAACAGTAATCATAATAAATGCAAATGGAATAAAATCTGTTTTTATAAAAAGGTGTCAAAGTAAATAAAATAAAACAAATCCAGGTATATGCTACTTAAAAAGGAAATACCTGAATTTTTGAACCAAAAGACGGAAAATAAAATGATAGAAATATATCTACACCCACACACACGTGTGTATGTGCACATATGCAAATGTTCACACAGATGTCTATACACACATATGCACACTCAGACACTAAACATACACAAATAAAAATGAGGACCTAGCTATAACAATATCTGGAAAAACAATTGACTTTAAAACAAAGAAGCTTTATGAGTGATAAAGGGGTCATATTTTATGTCGCTATCATTTCTCCAAAGGACCAAAACATTTTAGATGTTAGTAAGAGAATTTATATCTTTTCCTACCGACCTCCCATTAAAAATGGATACAGCATAATAGATCTGAATGCTCACTCTCCAGAAATGATAAGTAAACTCTAAGTTTATTTTACAAATGATAACTTATGTTAGTATGCTTGCTTCATAACTCATTGTTCTTTCACTGAAAAATTTGATATTTTCCATTTGTACAAATATTTATTTTAAGACATTGCAGTCAAATAGAGGTAAGCTTGAGCCTACTTCAACATCTACAAATTGAGGAATCAAGATCATGTCATTTAAGCATTCTGAACTTCAGTGTCCTTATCACTAAAATGGGAGTAACCTCAACAACATTTATTATTAAATAAGATTATATATGAGAACAGTATAGTGCAGAGCTGCATACAGAGAAAAAAAAGAACATTAGCTGATTTTACTATGTGATTACAATGTTTTCTTTTACTTTGAGAGGTTGCTTTTCTTAAACTAAAATATCCAGATAATTTCAGAGTCATTTAGGAGAATAAGATTGGAAATATCAAAGTAATAAGATTATTTTAAAGTGATTCTTTCCTTTTCATGAAATATCATATTTTAAAAATTTAAAATATATTTAAATAGTATTTCAAAAATGTCTTTATAAAAATTGAAGAACACAAACCTACACTTACTGCCCCACATATCTAGAAACTAGTTGAGTTTTTTTCCTTTATTCACCCACTCAACATATATTGGTTACAGTTTATGCTCTACCCTTAGGATACAAAGGTGATCATAGAAAGGTTACAAAGTTCCTGGCTGCAAACAGCTTATATTCTGGTGGGGGGTGGATATATAACAAATAAACAAATACCTAAAAATCACTAAAGAGAAGCATCCCCATATCAATGTGTAGGCTTCCTCAGAAGATGCCCCTGACAGAACAAAACTTTATGAAGACAGGTATGTTTGCCAATAGAATAACATCCACTCATACATCTATTCTCTCTGAAAGCAGGGACTACATCAGTCCACAGGCTGTTGTATTCCCAGTCTCTGGTGCAATGCCTGTCCCTTTCTAAACAACCAAATTTGTTGAATGTATGACTATATGAACATGATTATTTGTTGTTTTTCTCAGTTGCACCTTTTCTTTTCATTGAGCGTTTGTTCACATAGCAAAGACTTTATGGGAAATAAGCTACAGAATTATGAAAGTTCATATAAATAAGAGTGGGTATGAAACCGACAATTTGTAATTCATCGAAATACTAGTGATGGCGCCTCAAATTTAAATATCATATACTTGAACACAGACTTTAAATAGAACTTAAAGATGTGTGACTAATTTGGAATTCACCTTTGAGACCTATGGAATGATGGTGAGCATCCAAGAATCTGTACAGGGTATATCAATTTGTCCTGTCCTTTTTTTTATTCAGTTATATTCTAAATAGTTTAAGTTACTATCCAAAAATGTTTTCTGTACTCCAATACCATGTAATGTATTATTATTATAGATTTACTAATATTTTCTTTAAATATGGGAATAATTACAATGTGGTAGTGTTATAATTCTTCAGCAATGATGATGTTTTTAAATGTTTATTATAGAGCTACAGAATGAAACTTCTCCTGTACTGATATAAACGTTTTACTAAGTTAAGTAGTTATCATAAGATTGAGTGAACCTGGTTCAGTAGGAAGCATGATGTTAGGATTAAAATATAGTGTCTATATATTTTAGTACCTTTGGAATTGCTGTACTCTTGTTTAGGTGCCCCTTAAATGATAAAAACACAGACAAGCTTTTCACAAAACACTTTTCCTTTCATGTATAATGTTCTCACTGTAGCAAATAAATTGCTACTGTATTTTTCTGCATTATTTCCTAACAGACAATCTAAATCATCAAAATGGTGCTTTTGAAAGAACCATGTGATGTCCAGAAAGCCTTATGAAACTTTTCATATCTTATTTAAGCACTTTTGAACAATAAGAATGTGAATGAAAACCACTAAAACCTTTGTGTTTTGGTTTGAATCTCTGAATTCATGAATTTCAAGTGACATGAAATTGGCCCGGATAATACCATGGCTAGTTAATGCAACTCATTCACCCTCATAAGGAAAACGTTTTTACTTGTTCCTAAAAAAAATCCCTGCTGCCATGAAAAACAAAAATTCTCATCTTTGCCCACAGCTCTGATGGATTTTTGTACTTGGTCCTGCATACCTATGTGCTTCATTGTCTTTCAATCCTAAAAAAAAGTGGTCTTACAAAAAGGCAGATGCAGGGACCTGGGAAAGCAACAATCAAGCCTGTGTAATGGCTGATAATCATGGTCATTTCCCATTAATTTGGCAGCCTGGACATTGCACAACAATTTAAAATAATGAGCAATATTTATTTTGCTGTCAGTCATATTGATCTGTCCATAAAGAAGTCAAATTTAATGTTCTTTGTGGCAATAATTAAGTTTATTTAAGAAAGAGAAGCACTGACATCTGGCCAATAACACATTAAACAGGTAAGTTAGAAGAGTCTAATCAACAACAAAATCAGTTTATCATACATCAAATGAAAGTTTATTAAATCAGCGTATCTCTGCTGATTATCTGACATGGTAATGGTTAATTATGTTTCTGAGGTTGGAAATGAATATTCTAAATGTGGGAAAATATGGGGCAGAATCAGAGAAGGAAATTTGAAATCAGAAGGGATCATTGATGCCCTGGATCTACTTGATTAATCTTTATCCATCTATTAATTCACTCTGCTACTTTGCCCCCTTAGTGTAAAATATGCTGAGAAAACCTCTTTAGAAGGAAAAATATCTTTCCTAGAAGATTTTCCCATTGAGCATAGAGTAAAACAGAATTGCTAGCCATTATAGTATTTTAGTTGTAGGGTACTGTAATTCTGGGGTATAAAGTTTTATTCCTGGGGTTTCTTTCATGTATGACTTTTTTCCTCCCGCAGGACCACAAAGGAGGTGAGCAGGAGTGAATGAATGAATCCATATCTAAACAACGCACTCACATGTGTGTACAAAGAATGATTTTTGAAAAAATTATCTAAAAATTTGACAAAGGAAAAATTATTCCTCACTTTTCCTCAAAGATCTGGAAAGTTCGTGCATTATAAGATTTGGAATTATCTAAGCACCCTCATGATTTATTTTTTTCTATAGGGCAAGAAATCTGTCTCCATGATGCATTATTCACAGACTGCCAGGGCATCAGCATCTCCATGAGTGATGAGGATAACAGGAGCAGGGAGGCTGATGAGGGTAAGATGGGGATGATGAGGGCAATAATGAATTGTTGACTATTTTTTTTCTAAGTGGAAAGATTTCAGTAAAATCTTCACCAAACAAACTTGAAAAATGATCCTTTGAAAAATGAAAATCTGCTATGAGTGTATGAATTTTAAGCTAGATTCCTTATCTATAAATGCATGCACATTTTGCTGGTTTGATGAGTGAATCACAACATGCATCAAAGTCAAGGAAAAGTTAAGAATTAAATTGTTGAAACTTTGAAGGTATTTGATCCAGAAACTTAACCTTAGAAGATTTGGACCCACAGGTTTCATGGGTGAAATGAAGCAGAATTTGCCAGCAGAGGGACTCCTGTGTGGATCAGTTGGTTAGACATCTGACTCTTGATTGCAGATCAGGTCATGATCTCAGAGTTGTGAAATAGAGCCCATATAGGGCTCCACACTGGGTGTGATGCCTGCTTAAGATTCTCTCTTTCTCCCTCTCCCTCTGACCCAATCCTCCCTCCCTCTCTAAATTAATTAACTAAATAAAAAAAGAATTTGCCAGCAGAATATCACCCAACAGAGTACTGAATGAGATTTAAAAATACTGTCACTTAATATTTTTATCAGGTATTATGGTTAATAAGTTCCAACACATCATTTCACTGATGCAACCACACACTGAGGTGGTTTTATTATTCCCACTTTAAAGATGGGAAAAATTGAGGCTTTTTTATTTTAGTCACTAAATATTCATGGGGCAATTTGAAGTTATTTGGTTTAGATTTTTTTCTCTCCAGTATGTTAGTAAATCTAGGTGATATTCTACTGTGCTTCTGCAGGAGCTCTCATGATGTAGAGGCACAAGTAAACTCATATTTACAAGAATGTATCCACATTAATCTTTAGTAAGGATGGGCTAGCTCTTTACCTTTGGACCCTCTGGATTTCAATCCCTTTATCAGGAAACTTAGGAATAAAATAGCTGCATGATGAAGATTTTAATTATATGAGATAACATAAGATTTGTGAACAAGTATTGCATATTTCAGTGAGACATATGATTTTGAAAGATACTTGTAAAATTCCTGTAAAAAGAATAAGAGCACATGGACCCTGAAACACGTATGGTCAGAACTTTTGAACAGGTCCCATATCATTTCTTACACTTCTTTTAATCCCTGTGGTTCTCAGGAGTCCAAGCCTTAGTGGGCACCTGTATTCATCTGGTTTCTCCTCCCTATAATGGCCTTTAAATAAATTTGACCCAATCTATAGTCCACTGTACTGTTAATAACTCTAACTATACAGTGAATGGGTGCTATTCCATGACAATTTCATCTCAGGACTTTCCAACCATTTATATGACTTTAACTGAAACCTGGCTATCTGCTTGGTTTCCCCTGTTGGAGGCAGGGACTTGTGCTATTGTTTTTGTTGTTCTTCCTGTTGTGAGTTTTAAATAGGATTTATTATTTAGAGAAGTTTTAGATTCATAGCAAAATTGAATGGAAGGTATAGAGATGTCTCATCTATCCCCTTCCACTACTCATGCATAGCCTCCCCTATTATCAACATCCCTACCAAATGGTACAAATGGTCAAAATTGACAAACCAACAATGACCCGTTATTGTCACCCAAAGTCCATGTTTATGTTATGGTTCACTCTTGGTGTTTTGCATTCTATGAGTTTGGACAAATATATAAATGACATGTATTCACCATTATAGTATCCTACAGCATATTCTCAATACCCTAAAACTCTCTTGCCCCATCTAATCATTCCTCCCTCCCCACTTAACTCTTGGAAACCACTGATCTTTTCAGTCTGGCCACAGTTTTGCCTTTTTGTTTGTTTTAATTTTTTTGTTTAGCCAGACTTTTCTTACCTCAGAGCCAGATAACTGGAGACATGTTCATTACTTACATACCATGGTTCTAGCAGGCTACTTTCCTCCTTGCTTGTAGAAAAAAGGGTAAACAAAAACCACAAGTGCTATATGTCACTATGTATTGTGATATATATATCTTGAATCTTCCACCATGACCCACCATGAGTTCTATCATCTACTCTGCCCTCGTGGTAGTCCTGCCCATCCTACTGACCTTCGCTAAAGACTAGCGTGTTTGTTTCACAGTGTATTATGCCATGCTTTCTCCTATCTTCATTCTCAGAAATGTCAATAACCAATGTCTTGCTCTCCCAAATTCTCCAGTATTTTTTCATTCCCTATACTCCAAAAATTATACCAATTGCCAAGATAACAACTTAGCCTCCTAGCCTTCACCTACGTCTCCTTTCCTTGTAATTCAACAACTGTAGTACTCTCTTTGCTGTAAGCCTCCACGTTATCTAGACTGGAAGTAGACAAACATTTTATTTAACAGGCCATAGAGAAAATATTTCAGTCTTTGTAAGCCATAGTTACTAACACAGCTACTCAACTTCACCTTTGTGGCATGAAGGCATACATATATTTATTACACACATGTAATAAATGAGTATGGTTGTGTGATTTGGAGTTGGTGTTCACAATATTTAGCGTGACACCCAGTCACCCTTAATGTATGTTTTATCTAAATCAGTGGCCTGTGTCTCCCATGTAGGTATTGAAAATTAGTTGGGTTTAACTATGGATGGCCATAGGCAAAAAATGACAGGAGGCCAGGTCATAGGAGTTGAGAATGTTGGTTGAAAACAAAGAAAGCAATTGTAGTAATGGATCATGGGATCTAAGGTACACAAAAGCCAGTGAGTGAGTCAATGAACCTGAGTGGGTTTTATAGTTACAGAAACTTTATTTTCAGAACCAAAAATAGAATGTTATAATTTCGTAGTCAGTTGGAAGCCAGACGTTCCCTGCTAGCCTTGGAGAAGCAAGCCACCATGACTTCCACAGCTGCAAAGAAATGAATGAATTCTGCCTGCAGCCACATGAGCTCGGAAGAGCACCTGGAATTTCAGATGAGATTGCATCCCCAGCTAGCATCTTGACTGCAGCCCTGTGAAACCCTGAGTAAAGGAACCAGCTAAGTTGTGCTGAGAGTCCTGATCCGTTGGAACTATGAGATGATAAATGTATTTTTTTATTCCAGTATAATTACATACAGTGCTATATTGGTTTCAGGTGTACAATATAATGATTCAACATTTCTGTACAATTCTCAGTGCTCATCAAGATAAATGTACTCTTAATCCCCTTTATCTATTTCACCCATCCCCCACCCACATCTCCTCTGGCAACCATCAGTTTGTTCTCTGTAGTTGAGTCTTTTACTGTTATTTGTCTCTCTCTCTTTTTTTTAAGATTTTATTTATTTATTTGAGAGAGAGAGAGACACAGCAAGAGAGAGAGCACAAGCAGGGGGAGTAGGAGAGGGAGAAGCAGGCTTCCTGCTGAGCAGGGAGCCTGATGCGGGGCTCGATCCCAGGACCCTGAGATCATGACCTGAGCTGAAGGCAGACGCTTAACAACTGAGCCACCCAGGTGCCCCTCTTTTTTTTCTTCTTTGATTGTTCATTTGTTTTGTTTCTTAAATTGCACATATGAGTGGCATGTGGCATGTCTTTCTCTGACTGACTTATTTCACTTAGCCTTATATACCTAAATATATATTGTTTCAAGTGCATACATATGTATAATATACTACACAACAGAAAAGCTAATATAACTGTCTGTGCTTCTATAATTAGCTTTAGTAACAGAAATACTATTTGAATTGTCTCTTATGCCCTCATACATTCCTTTATCACCCTCATTTCACTGTCACCTCCTAGTTCAATGGGAAAAAAAGGAAATTAACAGAAATAAACTATCATCACTTTTTATCACAAGTTGATAATTCCACCTGTGTTTGAAGACATCTACTTCCCTCTTGAAACGTTCTACTCCTGGAGTTTATCCATCTATAACAGATGTTTGTGCCTGTATACATATTAATACATATAATATGTTATCTAATATATAATAGATACATTATATGATGTGTTGTGAAAATTAGTAAAAAACAAAACAAACAAAACAAAAACCTAATTTAAAATGGAGCTGGGAAGCCCTGAAGAGGGAGCACTCAGGCACATACCATTTGCTGCAGAGGGCATAAGCCCCAGAAAGAAGGTATTATCTTAACAAAAGAGGACATTTTTCACATAGGACTTTTATCTCTTGTTTTTAAGAAAAAGAAAGAAGATCCTTCCCTGCCCTAGCAACCATGCCCTAACCACTGCCTACAGCTAATGAGAAATGACCACAATCTCAAACTCTTGTTCTTCTCCAATGAACTTTTGTTCTAACATTTCTCCCCAGTTTCCTTCTAAAACCTAATAAAAGCTGACCTTCCCTTTGTCTCTTCAGATTTAACCATGGTTTGCCATATTTGCTTGTCCCAAATTGCAATTCCTGAATAAACTCATTTTGTTAGTAAAAATACTGGCTATGTTATTTTTAAGGTTAACATTACATTTCTATTTCTTCAGGGAAATGTCTATATCCACTATGTCCTCTTCCACCTACTATCTCTCTAACATGCATTAAACACCCTTTACTGAACCTTCTCTAGGCCAGTTCACCAAGGACTTTACTCTTGCTATACTCAATGGAAAGATTTTTGACTTCATATTGTCATATTCCCTTCATTTCTTAGAAACATTTGGCAGTAAAGACTATCTTTCTTCCTCCACCCTCACATTACCAGTTCTTGAAACAGGCTCTTTTTGGGGGTTCTCATGACATCAAATATCCCTAAGTTTAGTCACCTTATTAACTTTTGTTACCTTTTCCCTCTATACCCAACTACCAACTTTGGGAGTGTCTCTGGGCTCAGTCCTAGGTTCTCTCATCCTGTCCCTCCTACACTTTCTTCTAGATGATCTCTAATTATCGTGACTTTACTCAACCCAACCTCAGTCCTGACGTTACAGCTTAGATTCACACTTGTGTCTCTCAAACTGTTTGACGTCTATGCCTGTCTGGCTCCTGGATATCTCAAAACCATCATGTCAAAATTGACACCCTTACTGTATCTCTTACATACACACCCCCAACAATAGAAACGACCGTAAGGACAATTGTCTGGCCCTGTCTTATTCTCCCACCTTGGAAAAAAAAAAAAAAGAAAATGGCATCTTCCAGGTTACTAAACACAAAAAAGTAAAATAAAACAAAATTAAATTAAAATAAAATGTTATTTGTATTTAAATAAATAAAAGTGATTGTATTGAAATATTTTTTTACATTTAAATAAATGTTACTTAGAATGTTTCTCTTTCTTCAAGCTCCTTTCTGTTCACTTCAAGAAAGATTTCAGGGGCACCTGGGTGTGCAGTCAGTTAAGCATCTGACTCTTGATTTCGGCTCAGGTCATGATCTCAGGGTCATGAGATCAAGCCTTGCATAGGGCTCTAAGCTCAGTGGGGAGTCTTCGTGAGATTCTCTTTCTCCCTCTACCTTGCCCTCCCCCCACTTGTGTGTGCTGTCTCTCTCTCAAATAAATAAATGAATCTTAAAAAAAATTCATATCCATCCAATTCCATTCATTAGTGCATCTACCCTGTGATAGCACTGTAATAGTTAGCCTAGACTGACCTTCCTGTTTCCACTTGTGTCTATTTGACATCATATTGCTAGAATATTATTTATGAAGATAAAGCCTGACCTTTAACAATAATCTGGATTCTAATATTGTCCCATTTTCCCCCAAGTGCATGCTCATGAGATTATAAAACTCAATGCTTATTTCTGAAAATAGTCACTGCAACAAAAAATCCACTTAGTAGCCATATTAAATAAAAACTTAAATCCATAAAATAATGCATTTACATTGCTCATTTACACAAATTACCTTATTTAATCTTCATTAATAACCTCAATGTGATAAACATTTTATTTTTCTCATATTAAAGATTAGGAAATAAGCTCAAGTTTATAAATTACCTGCATAAACATACTAAGGCCTTCTTTCTCTTAGATCTTTGAAGTACTCATTGAAATTAGAAAGGATTTAAAAGCAATGTCTATGTCATCAGGAGAGTAAATGCAGTTGCAACAAAACACTTATATTAGTAACATGTATCTACACAATTATTAAATACTCTTCAGAGATATAAAGAAAAATGCAAATAATAATATAAAAAAGTCAACTCACTTTTTCCAACTAAAAACTGAAATATCCTTAGAGCTGGATCCAAATAAAAATTATAAAGCAAATAACTTTTTCATAACTCTTTCTATCAACTTTCGGTAACTTGACTTCCATTGCACATATATTCATAATGCTTTTCCTTTATGGAACTTAGGCCTTGGATATTTTTTCTCTCAAATTCTCTTTGCTCTCTTCTACCCTAGCCTAGGATCATTCCAGACCACCTAATCAAGTACAGATTTAAATGTGTGTGTGTGTGTGTGTGTGTGTGTGAGAGAGAGAGAGAGAAAGAGAGAGAGAGAGACAGAGAGAGAGAGATTTTGTGTTTCATTTACTCCAAACTCAGCATCTAAGTTTTTCAATGAGTCTACTTTACCAGGGGAATATTTTTATTATACCAGTTTAAGGCATTTAAAATGATAGAATGGCTCTCAACATAACAAATAGAAACTCACCATTTATAATTATTCTTGTGAATAGAGTTTTAAATAAGTTCTCTATGACCTTTCTAAATGTGTGGAATATTGGTTATGGGTACAATCATTTCTGCCTAGGCATAGTCATTGATTTTTCAAGTATTCTGTTATGCTAATGTGATATGTTCCTTGTTCTCTCAAGTTATTCTAAGAATCACTTGAAACAGTGATGAGCAAAATCAGTCTTCTATCAAGCACTCTGTATGGGAATTTAGAGGAAGAGAGAGAAGGTAAAGGGTTCATGATTTTATAATAAAAGAAGTTATACTCTCTATCAGAACTCAAGAGAAATTCATTCCTGAAAGCAAATGATAATGAGATCTTGTGCTGAAAATCTGTAAGTTAAAAAGGCAATTAGCTTGTCTATCTTATTCACCTACAGGGGCAAAAACAATTCAGTCCTCACTGTTAAAATGGATTGCAGTCATATTGGATTTGAAAACCTGACTTTTTAAATATTTATGAATATCTAAACCCTGCATACGAGTAGAAAAGAAGGCATATATAATTTAGAAAACTTTCATTCAGCTGAATGACTCCATTGTAGAATTTTTATTTCATTTGAAACACAGGTTGAGATATAGTATTTACTATCTCTTTTACAAAGGTAACAAAATAAAAAACATCTAAAATGAAAAAGTTATAGTGTATCATTATTTTTAAATGAAACATCAGAGAAATTCCTTAAGATTTATTCTTTTATTAGAGAATTCCAAATTAGAAATGCTTTGTATTATGCATTCTTAAAGCCATCTTGACTGAAACATAGGTATCACTATTCTCAAACAGATCACAGAGAATTTTGAACTATGTGAACTCACAGCCAACCACTGGGAAAATATAATTTGTTTAGTGTTAATGAAAATATTCATAAACAAATATGTTTGTCAATTATTAAGAGTTTATATGCTAGTATACTTTAAAAACCATTTCAACATAGGGATGTTGATGCAAACCTCTGTTATTTATAGGCAAATAAGGCAAGTCAGCCATATATGTCCTCATAATTTTTTAATTTTTTTTAAATT
Organism: Phoca vitulina; assembly: GCF_004348235.1. Classification (NCBI taxonomy): domain Eukaryota; kingdom Metazoa; phylum Chordata; class Mammalia; order Carnivora; family Phocidae; genus Phoca; species Phoca vitulina. The sequence continues at coordinate 53,350,176 of NW_022589710.1, forward strand.
TTTTAAAAATTTCTAAATTTTTATTTTTATCACATGAAACAATCATTATGTTTTTGGGATGATACTTGGATATTTTGTCAAAATCATATGGATAGTTCAAATAGGCTTCTAGACCAGAGGTCAGCAAGCATTTCTTGCAAAGAGCTAGATGTACATCTTTTTTGGCTTTGCAAGGCCACATGATCTCAATTGCAACAGGTCAATTATGCCACTGTAGTGAAACAGCATAGACAATACACAAATAAATGAGCAATTGCGTTCCAATAAAACTTTGTTGACAAACACTGGTAGCAGGTTAGTCCTGCTATAGGATACCACGAGTTACTTCTAAAATGCAAAATGTTTCCAAGTTGTAAAAGAAGAAAGTTATGTAATCAGCCCTCAACCCAAGCTGTCTCCCTAATCTGGGTATGGGAAGAAATAGAAGAGAAATCAACAAATGATAAAATACATGTGTCAAAAGGAGTTGTTAGAAGGTGGAGGAGGGACAGTAAAGTATCCTCCAGTCTGAGAAGGTACTTAGAGATAGGAAGACAAAGCAAGCCACCCCGTACCATTTACAACTTACTGCAGGGGACATTGGGCAGATGACCCAGGCTTTATGCAGCTATAATCTGCCAAGTCCACACCTTGATCTACAGCTTTTATAGAGCGAGGAGCATTGTGGTGAGGTCAAAGGGTAGTTATCTCAAGTGGAGCCCTCTGGGTGCCATTTTAGCATTCAGAACAGGCATTCTCAGACTCCCATTAGGGCCCACATTAATCTCTAAGGGGCCAGGAACACGTAGCCCCGAGGAAGGTCATTGTGCAGGGAATGAATAAGATGAAGGGCCAAAGATGGATTCAGCATCGTCAGCACACCTACAGGAGTTTAAAAGCCAACCAACTAATTATTTCCATCCAAAGCTTACATACTCCATTCCATCCTCAAAGACAATCAACTCACTTTGGCTTGAATACCTCAAGTGATAGAGAATTCAGTACGAGTGCCATGTAGGAGCTATGCTCAATTTTTGGATAGTTCTAAATATTAAACACTTCTTTTATGTTGTGTTTTGAAGAAACTTGCAGTAATTGACTTGTAATTTAGTATGAACTTGTCTGTGGTATTACACTTGCTTAAGATATGCATAGGCTAATTTTAATTATTTAGTATCTTTAAAATTAAGAGCATACATAGATACATGTTTTTAGGCATTTTTTTAAAAAATTAGGATTTCCATGAGGTAAAAACTGTTTTTGTTTTTTTTTTAATTAATTTTATTTATTTATTTGAGACAGAGACAGAGAGAGTGAGAGAGAGAGAGCACCAGCAGGATGAGGGGCAGAGAGAGAAGCAGACACCTCGCTGAGCAGGGAGCCAGATGTGGGGCTCCATCCCCAAACTCCAGGATCATGACCTGAGCCGAAGGCAGACACTTAACGACTGAGCCTCCCAGGGGCCCAGAGGTAAAAACTGTTTATAGAGCATTTATTATGTGTCACACGCTGCACTAGGCATCAAGGGTAGAAAGGTGCCCTAGGATCTCACTGACTAAACTTTTTGACATACTGCTAAGTCTTATAATCATTCATGGTACCTACAAGCACATAACTGTGATCCTCTGGGAAGATCTCTGCCCAAGACTATTTCGCCAACGATGGCTTGCTCATTTCTTCATCCCCTTATTTCTCGTGTCACATTCTTTGTCACTTAAAATACTCTTCCACTTATTATAAATTTTATCTGTTAGAGAAATTGGATTCATCACCTGTGATAAGCTTTTGCTGCTTGGTCCACATCGTTTGTGTTTCATTTTAAGCAAATTTAGAAGGATCGAATATGTTCCAGATGTCCCCTCTCCACTTTACCAGTTAAATCAAGAAGAATTTAGAAATAGGATTTTTGCCTGAATTGACTGTGTATAGCTCTGGTTACACATTATAATTTTATGTTAGTTGGTATTAGATATTTTCATTTCTTCTTAGGATTTTATTGTTAGTCCTTCAACAAAAGCAGCTTTAATTTTCCACTCTGTTTTACTAATTTCATTTTGTTTATTCTAATGTCAAATTGAGACCTGATACTATATGAAGAACTGCCTGTGATTTTAAGTTATCACACAGGGCTAAATGGCCATCACAGAAGTATGAAGAAAAGAATTGCCCAACTTAGAGTCTAGGAGGAGATGCATTGTCTAGTTTTTCCGAAGTATGAAAAGAAACACACCCAGACTGTGTTATCTTCAGAAATGAGAAGGAAAAATATGGTGGGGAGTTGGAGGCATTAATATTTGGCAAAGATAAGGTGCTATTTCAGGAATTTTACCTTTTCTGTTTTAAAGCCCAGCCAACATTCACTCATCACTATCACATATTCATTTCCAGAAATTTGGAAGATGGAGCATAATTTGGAAACTTCATTTCTTTTCACTATCAGAGAAAAAAAAACCCAAAACTATTTTTAGTTATTTAATTTGATGTTACAACTTCAGGCACCATGGCTTTCTCTGCTTTGCAGAGGTTATTGTAGATGTGACACTCATTCCTGAGACAGCATAATGAAGCCTTAAAAAAAAAAAAAAAAAAAAGACTATATTTTATTTTGCCTGAATGCATGTGTTTGTTTGGTTTCTCCTGTCTCTTAACTTCCAGTCCCTAGTTCCATGAAAGGTTTCCCCCATAATCAGTGAAAAGACAACATATTTAAGAAAGAAGAACACCTATTACTTTTCTTTTTACATACTGCATTTTGGGAGTGAAAATGCGTACAGGGAAATGAATATATTTTCATATGAAATTTGATTTCAAAGAAAAGTCTTGTGCTTCCTTCTTGGTTTTTGCTTGCTTCTTTCTTTCATATGCAATCTGTTCCTTTATAATCTTTTACTCAACCCAAACTAAGTGCGCTCTATTAAAGCAGAAATCTCTTTCAATGAATTTGGAAACTTTCCCTATTCTAGTCAAAAATGCTCTCCAAGAGCCATAGCATTCGCCATTTAGGGCTTTGACTCTTACCAGCCACAGGATAAAAGCTGTGTGTGTGTGTGTGTGTGCATGTCACGAATTCAGAGAAAAAGAAAAAAAAAAAAAAACAACAAAAACGGAGATCTTTCTCAGTATGCTTTGTAAGAGCTTTTCCTGAGTAGAAGGAACACATTTTCAGTCCATTTGCACCACTCAGAGATGTCCTTTTCTTCCTTCTTTGAAAGGAATCTCTTGCTGTGTCTCATTATAGTGTGCAGTGGAGAAGGAGAGAGGAAGTGAGTAAGAGGGAGGGCTGGAGAGAGATGGAGCTACGGAATCAAAAGGAAGGTGCTGTGCTGTAAGTAGAAAGTAAATTGCCCCTTCCATGTTAGGACCAAACCCTTTTACAGCTTGTAGTAATTTTCAGCCTTTATTGCTACTATACACAGCACCATGGTTATGAGCTTTTGTGTACGGAAACAGATACACATGCGCACACCGCACATGCATCCATTAACCAGGGGCTTATATCCACCCAAATCAGCCAGCATGTCAATCCATCTGTGTTCACATACCTCAACGGAAGGATTTATTTTCTTCCTTCATAAAAGACTCTTTCCTCATTACAACAGAGTTTGTACATCCTGGAAAGTGTAATAAATCATACATGTTTTAACACTTTTGCTCTCACTTATTTTTTTTTTTTTTGTATTTTACTTTTCCTTACAAATTGTTAATGAGAAAAGCTGTTCTTTTTTTCTTTTTCTTTTCTTTTTTTTTTAATACAAGGCTATTATCTTTATTATCTGAAACAAACCAACAAGTTATTTTGGTGATTCTCGATGGAAATCTTCAAAGCCAAATGTGTAATTTTAAAATAAGCTGTGTTTTTTTTTTTAGCAAATTAAATAGTTCTGCTTAAATACTTAAGAGACTTATTTTCCTTTTATAAAACTTAAGTTATGATTACACAAAATTCTTAAATTTAAGACAAGGATTATAATTTCTCTATTTAAATGAATAGGATCAGAATTGTGATCTATATATTCTTTATGGAAGCTGCCAAATCTTTGAGTATAGATTATGCAATTCTTAAGGTAGTTTTTCAACCAAAAGGCCTAAAAATTAATGAAAACAATGACACTATCCCAGCTTTGTACTTCTTTTTCTTTTTTAAAGATTTTATTTTATTTATTTGACAGAGACACCGCGAGAGAGGGAACACAAGCAGGGGGAGTGGGAGAGGGAGAAGCAGGCTTCCTGCCAAGCAGGGAGCCTGATGCAGGGCTCCATCTCAGGATCCTGGGATCATGACCTGAGCCGAAGGCAGATGCTTAACAACTGAGCCACCCAGGTGCCCCTAGGGCTTGTACTTTTTGATATGACAAATAAGCTGATGTTTTGAAATGGTGAAGAGTGAGCTACATCCTGAGATTTGTATCTGCTAGTAGACTAGACTGGTTTGATTCAATCTAGTCTTTCTCATAGACAGATGGGTGTGAAGCTGTGAGGACTTGTAATTCCAAATGCCTTCCCCTGTATTATGCATAAGGAAAAGGAAGCTCTTCATTCTATCAGTTAAAACAAACCTGAGTGAATGGACTTTAGAAAAAAAAAAAACTGAATTAATAAAAAATCACTGGTACTAGAGTGAAGTAAAAGTCAAGAGCTATGTCAGCTTATTACAAGGAAGTGCATTTGAGTGGAAAATAGGTCTTCTCTTGGGGACCTATCACGGGGAACACTCAGACCTCCTGCAGACAGTTTAGCTGATGGTTGAAAAGGGTCTAGCTAGGTAGGCAAGCACCTTAAAGTTCCCCACGTTAGAGTTACTATCACTATTTCTTATGGTATCATCCTTAAATGAGGAAGAATGAATGATAACAGTGATAACTAAATAACCCAGATGCTTCTGCTTTCCATGGGTTGTTTCTAGCCTCGCCCTGTACCCATCCCAACACAAAATGAACATGCAGTTGTATCTTAGCAAAAGAATCCAACTCTCAAAGGCAAATGTTAGTAATACAGATTTTACTGAAAATTTTGTGGAGGAGCGGGAAATAGGATGTGTGTTATAGACCACTAAGGGAAATTTAACAATTCATGGCTACTACCTCTGATTCTCCCCCAAATCATTCTCCAAGTATTAGAAGCTTCATTCTGTTTTTCCCTTCCTCCCTTACACTCCATTTAAAATTCCATTTATCAGCTCTCACAATTGGGCTGGTGCCTTAAGTTTTAAAATCCCATATACTAAAACATTACTCTGGTCATTTGTTTTGGACACCACGCATCTTAGAAAGATATTTGGTGATCAAAGTTTGCTCCCAAAGGTCAAATTATTCAACTCCTCTTATTAAATGTAACATTTATAATCATAACAATGATAAGATATTGGCATTTTACCAAAAAAAAAAAATAGTAAAGGCCTAGATAAAAGGAAAAGTGGCTATTACAACAAAACAAAACAAAACAAGATGCCTTCCTTTGCTTCGTAGGCTCTCAACAAATAGTGACAAAGAAGTGCTGTCGAATGGTAAACCGTGTAGGAAAAAGTCTACAATACAAATCACTCTTTAGAAATCAAGCTTCAGTATTTCTAACTGTGGCACGCTGTGATAAAAATGTTCAAAAGTGTAGGAAAATATTAACAAACATTTGGTGGATGGAGAAAGATTGTGAATGATGCACTTTTTTCCCCCTGGCCATTCAGTTTGGTGGATCTTTGCACATTCACTTTTGTTCATTCTTCATTTAAAAAGTGCACTAAAGACTTCACACACTCCAGGTTCTCTGGAAACCAAGATGAATACCGTATTGCCCTGCCTTTTGTTTTTTAAAGATGGCTTGCAAGAGAATAGTTGTAATATACAGCATTTATATACATTAAAGAGGGTGCGTCAGGAGAGGAATATGGTTTATTCTGCTTGAAGAAATCAATTAGTTATTGGAGACAAAGTAGCATGAGACCTAAACCTGGTGAACTGAATTAGACTTTGATGAGGAGGGGGCAGGTCACAAAGGGATGCGGGAGGAAGAGCTGAGGACAAGGGTATGTGAAAGAACATAATGAGTTACAAGAATTCCAAATAAATTGATGCATGCAGAGAAAAAGTTTGTGAGTACACTCTTCAGAATTAGACACTTTTAAGCTTCACTTAAGAGTTGAATGACTAGGGGCGCCTGGGTGGCTCAGTCATTAAGTATCTGCCTTCGGCTCAGGTCATGATCCCAGGGTCCTGGGATCGAGCCTTGCATTGGGCTCCCTGCTCGCCAGGAGGCCTGCTTCTCCCTCTCCACTCCCCCTTCTTGTGTTCCCTCTCTCGCTATGTCTTTCTCTGTCAAATAAGTAAATAAAATCTTAAAAAAAAAAAGAAGAGTTGAATGACTAAAGAAAAGTTACTAAATATCTCTAATTCACAAGTTGGCTCATTCCACAATTGGTGATGATCATGGCTACTTTCTCATTACGAGATGATTTAATTTATACACTTGACATAGTGTTTGCACACTAGACAATCAATAAATATTAGTACTTCTCTCCTCTCTTTCACCTTGAATTTTCCTTCCCTCCTTCTTCTGAAGGTATGATTAGATATGAAATTTGAAATATTGAAAGGGGAAAATGTCATAAGGAATATTGTTTTCTATGCAAAGAAGATTCAAAAAAGAGTAGGTGATTTTTCTAGAGCCTTAATCCTATTAACTTTGTACAAAAGTAGTATTTTTTCTATGTTGCTAGAAAGTTTCAAGGATGGTTTAAAAATATACATAGAGTTTCTACATATGTAGTAATAGAGATATATAGTTTCTGTATAGTTCTAAATATCTAGTTTATATATATTTAGAAATAGAAAAAATCAATTAGCCAAAGGAAAGATCAAGCTAATGACTTCCATAACATTACTATAAAACCAAGTCACGGATTAAATGTGTAAGAATCAATAATGACATACAGATAATTTAACATTTTGATTGCTTCTGAAAGCAGGGAGAAAGAGTTCTTGAGCAACGTTTTATTTTGATTTGTCCTTCTAACATTAATATCAAAATGAATAAGAATATAAATAAATAAGAAATTAAATACTATAAAGTTTTCTTCTAATTGAATAAAGTAAATCCGCTTGGCTTGGAAATATTTATTTAAGAATATTCTTGTATTTGAGATTTCTTTTTTAGTTCAATCAAGATTGATTAGTTAGCAGGGATGGTCTGGTCGAATTCTTTTCAGACTTACAGGAATTATAAACAATTATCATTCCATGCATATTTGATAATATAACTGGAAAAGAACATAACTGTTCCCATCCAGTTCCTCATGGGCAGAAGTTTATATATAACGTTGTCATCAGAGTATGGCTAATAAATGATATCAGCTGCCAGGTTCATTATGTCCACGAGTTCAGAGGTTGAAGTCAAATAGTCACATTCTCAGTGAATGAAGAGGTTGCCTTTCATGTGCTTACTGGTTTACAACTTTTGGATTTCTCTTGGTGTGTCAGGTAAAGGAAAAAAATAAGAAGTAACACTAATGATGGCCATTGTACCTTTAAGGTTTTTTTTTTTCTCTCATGCTTGATTATATTTCAAATGAATTGGTAAAGTAATCTTTGGACATAACTTCTTTCATTCATTCTTCTTATAAGTCCAACAGCTTTTATTCACAAATTTCATTAAATAATTCAAAACACTTATTTTCCTCTTCTCAGTAGGATCTTAACAGCAATTTATAAGAAGCACGAACTACTTCTCTGATATAAATATGTGCATTTATTTAATAGAATCATAAAATTAATGGAATCAAAAATAACATTGAAGTGATATCTAATAATTCTTTTACCATAGATATCTAGAAAAATCTTATAAGTATTACCTAATGTCTTCAAAGCCTCAATTATCAATTACTTCCTTTTAAATTCTCATTGAGGATTATTTATTTAAAGATTTATTTATTTTAGAGAAAGAGAAAGGATGTGCCCATGCATTAAGGGAGGGGCATTGGGAGAGAGAGAGGGAGAGAATCTTTAAGTAGACCCCTGGTAAGCATGGACCCCAATACAGGGCTCAATTTCATCACCCATAAGATCATGACCTGAGCCAAAATGAAGAATCAGATGCTTAACCGACTGAGCCACCCACAATCCCCATCTCACTGAGGATTATTAAAAATCTAGAACCATATTATGTGTGAAATCCATGCAAATCATCATGACTTTCATTTATATAACATGCTTTTACATATATTATTACTTTCAATCTCAGAATAGCATAGTTTGGAATATGTATTATATTTATATCCATTCTATTATGAATGAGGATATAACATTTAAATAATAAAGTGTCATATTTGAATTTTTTGTCTTTGCTTTGAGTAGTTTTGTTATTCATATAAAACAGAAAATTATCAAGTTTTTTTTCACATTAAGTATAGTAACAAGTCATGAACCAAAAAGAATTGCCTTTGATAAGATACATGAGCCAAGGCATTAGTACTGAGATAGAGAGATAGAGCAGGCGCATGGGGATAATATATAATGGACCAAGTAAACTGTCTCACACTCATTTCTGAAACACACAATTGGAACAAATGGTAAAAGCCAGACAATCCAAAAAATTACTAAAAAAAGCATTCTTCTTATGAGTGTGAGGTATAATTACCTATTTATGAATAATAGTTTGTGGGAGATGAGAGAAAACTGAGATCACCTAGTGATTGGGGGTCCCCATTTAACCTAATAGGGAGTAGGGTAATAAGTATGCACTGAGAGTTATTTCCACCTACATGGTAGAGGAATATAATGTAGCCTGTGGCAGTTTGAAAAAGTTGTTTAGTAAGAAACTCTATAAAGGAAGCAGTAAAACGAGAACTTGTGTGCAAAAGTGTGTGTGTGTGTGTGTGTGTGTGTGTGTGTGTGTTTGACTGTGCATGCAGTGGGGAAGGTAGAGATGGGGAGAAGTGTTCAGAGTCAGAGGGAAATAGAAATTTGGCTCAAGAGATTCTTCTAATTGTCTAAATCAGTTTTGCCTTTTGGGGCAGCTTTAACTTAAAACCTTGCTCAAACTTTTCAAAGTTTTAAGATGCCAATATACCAGCCCCTATTTCTTGCACTGCTCTCAGGCCAAAGGGAGCCTTGGATACCAGAAGAAGTATTCTTGGCGGTCACTAATGCATCTGCATTACAACCATGGACCGTAACTCATGCTGAAAGATGACAAATGTAGTCTATGAAACAGAATGAAAGGTTTTTAGGTATCAGCTTTGTTTGAAAATGTCAGTGAAAAAGGGCTGGTTGCTCTTGATTTTTCTCCAGAGATAAGATGAAAAGAGCAGCCTTCTGGCATTTTGAAAGAATGGAGAACCCAGCAAAAAATACTGGTGACATATAGGATCACTGAAAAGAGAATTCATTTTCCTAACAGAACAGAAATAAAATCATCATCAGAAATAGGAATAGGAGTGGACCATGAAGCCATAGTTGGAGAAATTTATTTTAAAGCTGCAGAGATTCACACTATGCATTGTAGTTCAGAGCCAAGGTTTATACTCTTAGAGTCCAAATTGATTAATACATTAAGTAGTAAGAGTGGAGTGAATAACTCCCCACACTTTAAGTGTGGGTTGCCCATAATGACTTCCTTCCATAGAGCATAAAGGAGGGAAAATACTTTCCAGTGGAGAAAGCTGACAAACACTGCCTCATCAGATGACTAAGGTCAATATAAACAGTAATAGATCATGTTGATAGTATGTACTCTTGATAGGATGTGATCAAGAGGGCACACTGTAACTCTGGTCTTCCTTTCAATAACTCACGACCCCAGGATTATCATGAGAAACACATCAGTCCAATCCCAATAGAAGGCATCCCACAAGATATCTGACCAGCACCCCTCAAAATTTAAAAAAAATACCAGAAACGAGGGAAGTAAAATAAATTTCCACAGTCATGAAGATCAGAAGGAATATCTAATGTAATATGGTATCCTGGCTGTGATCCAAGAAGAGAAAAAGGATACTGAATAAAAACAAGGGAATATGAATAAGAAAGGGACTTCAGTATTGGTTGGTTCATTGTAACAAATGTATCTTAATAATGTAAGATGTTAATAATAGTGAAAACAGGGTTCCAAGTGTATGGAAATTCTCTCAACTATCTTCAGAATTTTTTGTGTCCATCTAAAATTATGCTAAAAAATGCATTCTGTTTTGAAAAGCCAATAAAATGGTTTGAATAACTGAATTGAGATGGCTGAAAATCAGCTTACTTATCAGGAGTGACAGTTAAGTGATTGTCACAGGACCTGGTTCGGAATGCCAAAGACATGAGCATTATTATTTAAAAACCTAAACCTTGGGGATCCCTGATCTCTAAGAATGCATGGAAGGATTTCAAAGATGAACTGTAGGAATAACAACAACAACAACAACAGCAACAAAATATAGGGGACTATTGTATTAAATAGAATAATACCCAATGTAATAAAAGACTGTAACACCAAATGGTTCCTAAATTCACATATCTGGATGAAATTTATAATTTCTAAGAATACAGAGACGATCTTACATATTTACAGAAAACAACAACATCAAAGCAATTTAAGGGAACTCACTGAGACAGCCTCACTATGCCCTTCAGCTTAGACAGGTTTATTCCTGCCCCTCTTAGAGCATTTACTTTAGAAAACTTGCAATTGTAAATTCTTTCTCTGTTCTTTTAAGATGTGAGTCATCTACTACCCACAAATATCTTCTCAAGGACAGGGGTGCCATCCCTTTAAATGTAATCATCAGGGAAAATATGGCCTCTACCTTCCAGTCTCTACAGGAGGGTGGAAATAACTGAGATTCCCTTCATGTCTTCTAGTGATTTTTTTTTAAAGATTTTATTTATTTATTTGACAGAGAGAGACACAGCGAGAGAGGGAATACAAGCAATGGGAGTGGGAGAGGGAGAAGCAGACCTCCCGCCAAGCAGGGAGCCCGACGCGGGGCTCGATTCCAGGACGTGGAATCATGACCTGAGCCGAAGGCAGACGCTTAAAGACTGAGCCACCCAGGCGCCCCTCTTCTAGTGCTTTTTGGCTAGCTCACCCAGCACTTAAAAATTATCAACTTTTGTTTCTATAGGATTGAGTTCAGTCTCTCTTCCCTTTGCAGTAGTCTTAAATAGAATCTTCCTTGCCTATTTAATTGGTCTGGTTCACTTCTTTTACAGAATGTAAGTAAGATTTCAGGAAAATGCTGATGAAATATTGAAGGTAAAGGACTCTGAATCTAGACTTAGATCCAGCTATAATAACATATTTGATTGTGAGAATCAAATGAGAACATCATCAACGACATAAAGACTTTAAAAATAATTCATGTACACCTCACACTAATAAGAGAAATCTTAAGGAGATGTTTCAGTAAATAAAAACTTGATTCAAGAGCATCTATAAATGTAAATGATAAGGTGATGAAATAATTAGAGAAACAATAGTTCATTCTAAATTATATATAATAGTAGTTCAGTAAAAGCATAAAAGAAAATCAATGTAAAAAAGAAGTACCAGTAACAATCTGAAAAAATGTCAGGTAATTTAACTGGAGTTGAAAGATGATATAGTGGGACAAAGACAAAAAAACAATAGTGTAGCCACATGACGTGACTTATTTTTGACAGTTTGGAAATGTGTTTCTTAAAATTACAAGGCTGGCCTTATGTTGATAATACATGGGTAAAGTAAAATTCTCAAAGTCCCAATTTAACAGAAGAATGACAAAGGAAAAAAGAAGACGGAATAGTCTACTAAGAATCAGAAAATGAATGCAAAAGAGACACAACGAGAAAATGATAAAGAGAATGACTTGTAAGCAGAAAAATATGTCAGTAAGAAAAATATAAATCTCAAGAAGTAGATTGGCATCGGACATGAACAACCAAATTAAAAGAGGGAATATAAATGTGACTAAGCATATCAAAACATTTTTGCTGTCACTAATAATGAGAGAAATGCAAGTTAAAACAATTTCAACAATCAGAAAAAATAAAGGTAAATAAATCTATACTCGTTAATGGTATAAGTGGCAAATGGCACTCCCATGAGTTTTGTTAAGATTGTAACTGTTTGTCTGTGCAAGGCAATTTGGTGGATTCCGTCACAATTTAAAACTTGTCTATTCGCTGTTTCAGCCATTACCTTTCTAGAGATCAAGTCTACAGAAATATCACACATGTACACAAAGATATGTAATATGAAGTTTGTTAAAATGGAAATCACCCCAAAGTTTATTAATGGATGTATGATTTTATTTTCTTTGTTCATTTGTAAAATGGGTCATAGTACATCTATTATAAATAATGAAGTGAATCTTTAGTTTGCTTCATGAGGGAGTATCCATAAGATTGTATTCCCTCTCTCACTGTCTCTCTCTGTCAAATGAATAAATAAAATCTTTAAAAAATGTGTTTCTTTTCTCTAGCTTATTTTTGTTAAAAAACAAAATTCAATGAAGATCTAATTGGCCTTATTAAGTGATTCAAGAATCTAGCAGCATCCCATCTAGCAAGTAGAAGGGAGCTCTGAGGAGGGTTTTATAGGATAAAGGGTGGGTCAAGGAAGTTATTATCAAAAGAAAGAAGGACTGGTCCAGGCAAGGTCACTTTCCTTTAGGGGGAAAAATAAGGGGTCTTATTATGCCAATCACCTCATCTTCCTTTGAGGAGTGGAGAAGTCTCATGTGGCAGACTCACTGGAGCTGATCAGAGAATTCTTGACTGATCTGTTAAGATTACATTTTGGGGGGAAGTTGAAGCTGCAATTAGATTAGGCATTAAGCCCTGGTTTAGGGGCTTGGCCTAAGTGCTGCCATTTTGAGTCTGTGGTTTTCTTTTTAACATTTTATTATAAGAATATAATAGATAATACATATAACATGCAAAATATACATTAATGGACCATTTATTCACAGGGAAGGCTTTTGATTGACAGTGGGCTACTAATAATTAAGTTTGGAGGGGGAGCATTTGGAAGTTATACATGAACTTTTGCTGTGCCTAGAGTCAACTGTATGCACAACATAAATGCACATATGCTTTCCCAACATATGAAGGGCATATTGATGTAAGACGATTTTAAAGCCGTAATTATGTGTAAGTAACCTTCTATTAGTTGGCCTAGAAATTAAAATGTCATATAGAACATTGTTTCATGGGAAGTTATAGTTAAACTACCAAACTAAAGACAAATTTTTGGAATATACAACACTTAATACTTCATGACTATCTCTGATTGAAAGAATTTCAAAAATTATTTCTCTCACCCAGGTTCGTATAATTTTTGAAAAACATTTTTTTTCTAATAATTTAGCCTTATTTAATGCTAAGCTAGAATTTTTGTTAGGGGGTATTTTAATGGATTTTTTTTTTTTTACATTTATTTTCTTATTACCTTCTACTTCAAAGGAAGAAAACTCAGAGTGTCTCTTTAAACATGTTATTAAAAACAGATAATTTAACATTTTGGCTAAGGTTATTCTTCAGAGTATCCTCTGACTTCACACACACACACACACACACACACACACACACACACACACACGGTGCGTGTCCTTTGTTTTAGCTTTTATTTCATCACTCATCAAAATCTGTGATGACTGAAGTTTAAAAACATAAGAAAATTCCCCTTCTTTCCCCCTCAGGATTACGTTGCTGAATGCTTATGTCTTTCATGGAATTTGAGAACATGGGCCAAAATTTAAAACACCATTTCCTTGTGCTCTTCCTTTTAGGGAAACTCTCACCAGTGGTATCTGGAGCCTCAACAATGGGAAGCAACTCATTTATATTGTCCGTCTTATTGAGAAAAAAGAAGAAATTTCTTGCCTCAAAGAGGAGACTCTCTCAATTCACCACTGAACATTTTTTTTTTCTTTATCCCAAATGTGGAAGGTCTACTGTGTCCCCTTACTTCTAGGCCTAGGAAAATATAGCTCTGTCTATTAACTCCCTGTGAAATAAGCGAACTGCAAGGTCATATGCAGCCAGCTATTAACCACAGCTCAAGGAATTCTAAGGCACTAACTATGCAGGTGAGCAAATGACAGGTGTGCAGTACAGATAAAAATTCAATCCCAGGGGCTTCTCTCTCTACTTCCCAGAGAACCTAGTTGTTTTTCTATTTCCAAATTGTCTCTACATTCAGCATAGATAGGACTGCTGCCAAATATTCAAAAAATAAAGTAACATTGTGAGAAACTCCAAGTATAAACAATGAAAATGAAAATCTCTTTATTCTTTGCTAAGGGGAACAATCGTTAATGATTTGGCATGAGGAGTCATAAACTTTCTATTCACAGACGGATGGACAAATTGACAGTTAACAGCTACAGACTGACAATATTTAGTGCTCAGGGTCCTGCACAGGTGAAGGAAACCTAAGGAGTGAAGGTGAAAATACTGGATTTAGAAAAAAATCACTAATCTAAAAGTGGAACCAAGAGCTCTTGCCCCATCCTGCATCCAGATTGCAGCTTATTTATTTGAGAATCTAAAAAAAAAAAAAAAAAAAAAGAGGAGAAAAAACATTCATTTATAGGTACTGTCATTTTCTGTGTCTCTCAGTGAAAAATACGATTCATTGCCTCACATTCCACGAGTCATCTACTGAATACTTTGCCTATGCCCACTGAGTTTCCAATCTATTTATACTGCTTTATTCCAAATTATGAACATTAAGTATCACAACATTTGAGCAGATCCTTCATTATAAAAGATAAACTAACACAGAAAGGGAATTTGGAAGAAACAGTATACCAAAGAAAATATGCAGACATCCAACACAATTACTATTAATATTTTCAGAGACTAACAAATATATTCTGCCCTTTTTTAAAAATTAGAGAAAATTGTGTAAATGGATCAGAGAAAAAGAAATAAGATGCGAATGTTTTTGTGTAGTAAAAATAAATTAAAATTCCATAGTAGTTTTGGAAGATAATTTAGAAAATCTCCAGGTGGGTAGAGGGAGAAACAAAAGGTTGGGAGGAAATTGAGAAGACAATTAAAGAATAGTCAGCAGTCAACATATCTAATTATATGAAGGAAAGTGAAATGAAAGAAATATCAAAATATAATACATTAAGATTTCCTGAGACTAAAGGCATGGGTTTCTATGTTATAAGAGTCATTATAGTGCCCAATGCAATGAATAAAACACATATCCAAACACCCAGCAATGAAAGTCATTGACAAATCTCAGAAAATCAGATGTGTTAGCTAGGCTTCAAATATGGTTCTCCAATGAACCATACTTACCAGTGCTCACACTAGGAGTGGATATCTTATCCTTTAATCAAGACTAGTTCTATAACAAATAGAATGTGGCAAAAATGATGTTGAGGGACTTACAAGGCTAGGTCACAAGAAATCATCTAGACTCTGTCTAGTATACTTCTTCTGAAATCAGTTTCCATGTAATGAAAGGTTCATAACACTTGCAAAGGCTGTATGTAGGCACTCCAATAGACAGTCCCAGCTGATTCTACAACTCATATCCAGCATTCCATGCAACCCATGCAAGTGAGCTATCTTGAACACCCTACCCAATCAAATGATCAGGTGGCCTTACCTCTAACCTCTATGTTACTGCAACCTCATGAGGGACCCAGGCAAGTTCAGTCAACCCACAGAACCATGAAGGATACCAACACATTTTGTTTAAAGCACTGAATTTGGGGATGTATTTTTGATTCCTGTGTCAATTCTAATGTGTGTGGTGGGAGGGGGCTTCCCATATAACATCAAGCAATTCTCAGATACCAGCAGGTTGTCCAAGAATTCAATTCAGTTCTGATGCTATCTACTGGAGAAAGCATCAGATTCCACAGGATGAAGGCTCAGTTCTACAAGACCACCAACTTCAGACACCAGTGGAGGGTCCAGATCATTACCTGTGCTTCTGACCAACTGGCTATAAATTAGAGGTTCCTACAGCCTCCTCCTCAGGTTTGATCAATTTTCTAGAGCAGCTCACAGACCTCAGAGAAACATTTTACTTACTAAATCACCAGTTTATCATAACAGGAACATTCAGGAACAGTCAGACGGAAGAGATGTGTAGGGCAAGGTACAAGGGAAGGACCAGGAGCTTCCATGCCCACTCCAAGTGCCATTCTTCACAAATCTCTGTGTGTTTCAACGCAGAAGTTCTCTAAAATCAGTCTTTTGGGGGACAGATGGAGGCTTCATTACATAGGCATGCTTGATTAAATCATTGGTAACAGAACAGAACAGAATCAATCTCCTGTCCCTTTCCCTTCCCTGGAGGTCAGGTTCTGGGACTAAAAGTTCCTACTCTTTAATCATGTGGTTGGTTTCTCTGGCAACCAACCCTCCATCCTTAGGTGATCTAGGGGCATTCCAAAAGTCACTTCTTTAACATAACAAAAGATCCCTTTACTAAAATCATCACTTAGGAAATTCCAAGGATTTTAGGAGCTCTGTGCCAGAAATGGAGATGAAAACCAAACATATATTTCTCATTATAAATCGCAATACACAGGATGATTGCTTATTGCAACAATGTATGCATAGAATGCTAGAATACTAAATATTTTGAGAAAAAAAAGAAAGAAAGAAGAAAACAAAGAAGAAGCAAACAGACACTTAAGAAAGTATTGGGACTGTTGGAATCAGAATAGCAGATTTATCAAAGG
Source organism: Phoca vitulina (assembly GCF_004348235.1). NCBI lineage: Eukaryota > Metazoa > Chordata > Mammalia > Carnivora > Phocidae > Phoca > Phoca vitulina. The sequence continues at coordinate 53,366,821 of NW_022589710.1, forward strand.
CAACTCTAGAATAAAATGATAATGGAATAACATTCCCTACAAAATTCTAAGAGAAAATTATTTTTATCCTAGAATTCTGTATTGCTTAAACTATTAGCAAATGTGAAGGTTAAAAACAAAAAAAAAATACAAAATCTGCTTGAGACAAAAAGCCTTAAAATACGTAGTTCTCAAACATGGCCGTTATGAATGAAAGAAGTAAATAAGGGATTCAGGAAAAGGGTAAAACACCCAGGATACCATATAAACATAGTCCTAACATGAAAACACTATACAGGCCTGGAGTATCATCAACACAAATCACAAATCAAATTAGGAAATGAAGGGCATCAGGAATAAGATCTACAGAAAAGGAAAAAGAACTAGTACATAACTAGATACTTTGAGCTTTTGGACAAGAGTACTAATAAATTTCTGATGGATTTGTTGGGCTATTTGGATACTGATAATTTCATGGAAAGAAATATTTATACACTATCAGGTTTTAGATACAGATTACTGATTGAATAAATCTTTGTGATATAAATACATAATGAAGAGATAAAAAGAGATACTAGAAGATAGGAAGACTCAAATTAGCAACTCAGAGTTAAATAACAGAAGAAACATTAACAGAGATGAAAGTAGATGCCTCCAGGGAATCCACGTAGGGGATGAAGAAGACACAGATGGGTTCCACTGTGTTGTTATAAAATGTTTAATATGAATTGGCTTTTTAAACTATGTGAAAATTTTATTAAAGACCTTAATAAAATGCCCAGAAGAAAGATCTTTAAAAGTAAACATCTTTACATGGGTTTTAAGCTATAAATGCAAATGAACACACAAATCTACAAACTCTGAACCCAGAGAAAGAAGCATATGACTGAGTTCTTCTCCACATACCACAGGAACAACAGATAGTATCCATTTTTTTTTTTTTTTTAAATTTCAGCCCATTCGATAGGTGTAAAATAGCAACAAAGTATTGACTTAATTTATATTTACCCCATCATTACTGAGCCTAGACATCTTTTCCAATGTTTTCTCCAGGAAATTTTTTGTTTATTTTCTTCTCCCACTTTCTCGTGAGTTGCTTATCTCTGGGGGCATGTGTAAGTATAGGTGTAGATCTTTCTTCAGTTCTCAACCGTTCCCTAGAATTGCCTGCCTGTCCAGATTTTTCTTTCTCAACAGGTATATAAAAATCCCATTTTCAACTACATGTTATATTTTTGTAACTTTTTAACTGAGCCTTCGTTATTTCTCATTATTTTTATTTATTCTCTTCCAGCTACCTGGAAGGTAAATACTTGATTGTCGCTCCTGCAGAGTGGCTCAAGCACAGCTACACTGCAGTGTCCATTGTAAACCTCACACACAGGAGAAGTTCACACATTGGAAAATTCATCTGATAAGTCTGCAGGTTGCTCAGGTGACATTCTCCTGTCACTCCCTCCCTGCCATCTCTATGCATTCTCTTTTACCCTCCTTGGGACTGTTAGGAGTCAGTTGGACAGTTAGGTAGTCAGGGCCAGGGTCCCAAACAAGAAAATATGGAGACAGCAAAGATAAAACAGCACTAACATCCTGTTTTGCAAGTTAGACAGGACCGCACTAGCATTCAGCTTTGTAGTTCTAAATGTCCTAAAATAAAACAATTAATCACAAAGCATTTGTCACCATCATGGGCAAGGGGCAGTTAAGATCTAAGCCTCTGGAGGTCAGTCAAAAAAGACCATCAGCACGTAGACATTAACCTAATAGATAGACAGATACATGAGCAAAGGCCTGATTGGCATGACTCAGCACACCCTGATTGCTTAAAATAGTTCCACAAAAGAGCTCATAAAACCCCCTAAGCTTAGAAACTCCAGCGGCAACCCTTTCAGGTCCCCTCTCTCTTTGGGAGCTTTGCATTATCACTCAACTAACTTTGCTTTGCTACCCACTACTCTTCTTCTTGTCTACCTCTTCATTCTTCAAAGTGGCTTGACCAAGAACCTCAGGCACTAAAGGAAAAGAAATCCTGCAAGGGTAGGCACAGGGGAAGAGCAATAAGTCCACTCTTTAAGAAAACATTCAGTGGATGAATGAACTATTAGCCTCTCATTCTTTATAGTCAACACCACCTCAGCAAGCAATTTTCTTAGAGAGCCACATTTGTTTGTTTTTCTAAATAAAATTGTATGTATTTAAGTTATACAACATGGTATTTTGATATTAAATCTCTACTTCTTCCTTTGCTGAGTTTCTTATGGACTCAGATAGGAGTGTGCGGACTGGTCATGGAGTAGGGGAGTGGTAGTGGTGGTGGTGGTTGGTGGACATTAGGTCATAGGAATACAAATGTACTCCCAGGTGTTAAATTCATTTTCAAAAATGTGTATTTGGTTCTGTTTGTCACCACCATTTATCCCTATCTTGGGACTGCAAAGCAAGAGGGCATCTTCCACTTAATATCCTGTTAAATAAATGTTTTAAGTTGCAAACTGAAGATTAAAATGGGTAAAAATCTTGTATCCAAGGAGAATGTCTGAATTCAGTATTCTTCCAAAACAGACACTAAAATATGGGGTGGGGTATATAGGAGTCATTTCAGAAAGTACAAGTGAGGGGAGCATGTAACAGCAAAGCCAAAATATCCCAATAAAGTGTTCATTAATGTGTGATCTATTGCTGTGGGCTCAGTGTCACTGGAGATTCTAAACAGCATAAACCTCAAAATTGTCCCATTGCGGAACAGGGACAGGGCAGCTAACATGTTGATCTTAACACCATTCCCATTCCTCACTAGATCAGTATTGAACCTAGGAGCATTAAATGCCAGCCTCTATGGGGCTGCCTCTCCTAAGTGTTTAGCAAGCTTCGAAGATACTAGAGAACATGTCCATGAAGAGAGACGAAAAGGTACAGGTAGTTAAAAATAAATAAATAAATAACAATTCATAAGAGCCTTAGATTTCTGCCAACTGCTCACCCCACCTGCCATTGAACTTGGGGGTGGACTGAGAGTTACAGGACAGAGTCCCAACATCAGCTGTGGTGAAGCCATAGCCATTCAGCTAGGTTTTTTGATTCCAAATTCAGTTGTCTGTGAAATATCATCGATATTTCAGTTACAGGAGAAAGATGGGTGGTTTCCACGGAAACCACAGAGACACAAAAGTACAGAAGAATTTCAGTCTTCCAAGCTTTTTATTTTTATTTTTGGTTATCTTATCAGCTATTTAAGTTTGACTAGTATATATCTAACTGTCCACAGTCCTGAGTGGAAAGAAAGAAATTATTTCTGTGCCAAACTGATCTTGCATCTGTGGAGAAAATGAGAAATTTCATAGACTACCTTATGTTTCTCTTCAACTAATCCAAACTGATTAGCATTGTTGTTAAATTATCATAAGGGAGGATAAGATAGTTAAATTGCAACAAATTCACAGGTTTAGGCTAGCAGGAAAAATCTTGGAGAAATCTTGACCATTGAAAAAAGCATCTTTAGGGCGCCTGGGTGGCTCAGATGGTTAAGCATCTGCCTTCGGCTTGGGTCATGATCCCAGGGTCCTGGGATCGAGCCCCACATCCGGCTCCTGGCTCAGCAGGGAGCCTGTTTCTCCCTATGCCTCTCCCCCTGCTCCTGTTCTCTCTTTCTCTCTGTATCTCTGTAACTCGAATGAATAAATAAAATCTTTAAAAAAAAATTTAAAAAAAAAAGAAAAAAGCATCTTTGACACTGGCCCACACCTGAAGGTGTCTATTTATTGTCATATAAGGACATTCTGTAAGTAGCTTTGAAACACATTGGATAATTGAGTGGACATATTCCATAGATAGTATATCTCATTATAACTGTAGAATATTCTTTACACCTAAAACTAGAAGGATATTTCACCAAGTTTTGTGCCACATATTTCTGCTAAAGGCATTGTTCTCTTCCCGTGTAAAAACGAAACAAATGGAAAAAAATTTAAAATGGGGAAGCTGGAAGCAGTCAGAGATGAGGAAAGAGATAATAGTGACAGTGCTGGAAAGAAATGGAACATTTCATGCCCTGGGTATCTGAAGCACTCAAAGACAATTTGGGATAATTGAAGGGTTTATGATGAAGATGTCTGGGAGAATAGAGTCAGGGGGAGTACAATGGCAGGGAACAATAAGACACCCCCTTGTCCAGAGTCCTCCTTGTCTGCATAATGGAGACAGCTCTTGTTATGAAGACTCCCTTAGACTGGACTTTTGTAAGGTTCTGATTTTATAAGCAATCTGGAAATTAATATAATTTGCATACATATATTTTATGTTAATTATAATTATCAAAACGCATTTAAGTTCCTAAGAGGCTATTGGGGATCTGTAATGTTCAGCGTCTCATAAATTCTAAGATGTGCCTAATTAAGACTAAGTGAAGTGGGGAAATGCTAAACAGTGAATAGAATCCTTGGGGTATTCAGAAAATGGGTAGGAGATTCTTAGACTGGGAAGTGGGGATGAGTTCATGACCCCAAATTCAAGAGATGGAAGAAATTGGGTTTGACAGTAGATATAGGGAGTAAGTCTGGCATCATCTTTATACATACGAAACCTGTAGTTAGATTTATAAATTGGAATATGGGTGGGAGTTTACTCTACTCAAATCCAGGATAGCAATAAGTAAAAGAGGCAAAAAGGAGACTCCTGACTCCGAAAGCAAATAAAGAAGGAAAAACTTGAATTGTGTGTCAAAAAAAGAGGCAATTTAAAAGAAAAACAAACAAACAAAAAGAACAAAGAACAAAAATAAAAGAAAAACAGACACCTTTTTTTGTCAGTGAGGTAAAGAGATCATGAATTGATAATGGACATTCTTAGATGGTTTAGGCTGGGATAGTCTTTAATTTCTTAATTCATTTATTCACTCAGTAGACATTAGTTGAACAAATGCCATGTGAAAATTCTGTGTCAATCAGATCTAAAACTGTGAAAGCTCCAAAATATCTTTAAATGCTGCATAGTTGGATTAAGCATTGGTTTATTTCTACATTTGCTGACACATATATGGCTTACATTATGATAAATCTTCATGTTAAAATAAAATCATTTCACTCCCTCGAATATATTGACTTGATAGAGTGTTACAATAAACACCTGGTTTCTAGCAAAGACCTAATGAAAGATGACAAGGGAGATAATCTACTTTTGCTGTGCAAAAATCATTTTCACATACATTATTTTATTGATAGTTCAGTATTAGTTGAATAGTTCAATATTTATTAATTGGCCAAATGGATTTGAACTATATTAAATGATCACTGTCTCTCAGGCTTTGTGTTAGCCTAGGTACTATAGCTTTTCTTTTAAGGATAAGTTATGATATTTGCCCTCAGAGAACTTAAAGTGTGAAAGATAGATTCAGACATATTATTTTGATCCATTATAATATGCTAACTATAACGACCAGGTATAATGACTTCAAAACACATTTGAGGTGGGTCAAGGTAATATTATTATCCCATTCCAGATGATGGAAGTGAAATTCAGGATATCAGACAACTTATGGAGAGGTTACTGATAATAAATGACTATATGCCAAAGACAGTACAGGAGGCCACCGTCTGAGTGCAAGTCAAATGTTCCCCGCTGGACCAGGAAATCCTTCACAGAAGGATGGGTTAGTGTACTTGGGGGGGGGGGGGGGGGGGGGGGAGGAAACAATAGAAAAATCAGGTAACTTGCATAGAAGTATTGCAATCTCAACCTCTTTGAGTTATAACATTTTACTACTTCCTTAACATTATTTTTGTCTCTCCATGCTGGAGCTGTGGTGAAGGAAAAGAAGACCATCCACAGAAGCCATATTTCTAAATGTTCTAATTTCTTTACAACTTGCATCAGACTGGAGGGTAGAAAACAAATGGCCCAGGGGCGACTGTGTGGCTCAGTCGCTAAGCATCTGCCTTCGGCTCAGGTCATGATCCCAGGGTCCTGGGATCAAGCCCCGCATCAGGCTCCCTGCTCGGCGGGAAGGCTGCTTCTCCGTCTCCCACCCTTGCTGCTTGTGTTCCTTCTTTTGCTGTGTCTCTCTCTGTCAAATAAATAAATAAAATCTTTTTTTTTAAAGATATTTTTTATTTATTTATTTGACAGAGAGATAGAAAGCACAAGTAGGCAGAGTGGCAGGCAGAGGGAAAGGGAGAAGCAGGCTCTCCGCCGAGCAGGGAGCCCAGTGCGGGGCTTGATCCAAGGACCCTGGGATCATGACCTGAGCCGAAGGCAGCTGCTTAACCAACTGAGCCACCCAGGCGCCCCTAAATAAATAAAATCTTAAAAAAAAAAAAAGAAAACAAATTGTCCAGTTCTATTCTAATTGGTCCAAACCCTTAGATCCAATACTCACTGCTTGATCTGATTTGTGCAGTTGTGTGCTAGTCATAATGAATCCTGATGCTTGTACTATTAAGAAAAAATTGTTTTGAAAGAACAGCTGCTGTCTACATAAGGAGAAAAAAAAACAACACATACTGTCTCAGCTAATGTTGCCCTGTAACTTTTTACCTTCGTTATTTGATGCATATTTGGTTTTCTTTTCTTTTTGTGTTTATCTATATTCCTCTATCCCCCAAGGCTCTTTGTTGAAAGACTTCACCAGAGAAATTGGTAACTCTGCTAAATAACAAATGGTGATGAAAGTATTCGATTTTCCTGGGAACAAAAATAAGTCCAACTTCACTTTTAGGTTTGATAATTTTATTATTAAACTAAATTCCCTTACTGAATTTGAAACAAATTCAAAGCAAAGAATCCCTTAATTCTCTTGAAACACCTGGTAACCAAAAATCCAATATCCAAGAAACACAGTGATGACCCAACACTCTCTGGGACTCATGTCTGGATTAGCTTCAACAGCCACAGAATGGATGCAAGTTCCAAATCTCCATTAATTGCAAAGCGAACTCAGTGGGCCATAGAGCATGAAAGGAAAACTATGTAGAATGTGGATAATTCCACCTAGGACAATTTCCAGGGTCTGACACTGATTTGGGAGCACTTGAACATCAGATTCTAAATAATAAATCTTAGCAACCTGAAAAGCTCCAAAGCCCTACTTTGGCTCTTTCTTTCTTTCTTTCTTTCTTTTTTTTTAAATCATCTACAGCATGAAGATAAATGCTAAAGAATTATATTCACTCTGGGAAAAATGAAACAAAATAATTTCAAATAAAATATGAAGACACCTTTGCCTAAAATCTTTCTGAAACTTCTTTCCTGCTTCTGTAAAACATGATTAAGAGTTTTAGTCAGTGTTATGATGGATTAGCTTAATTCAGGCGGGTCTTTTTTCCCCCACAGGCCACCCTTGAGTGGTTACGTAAACTCAGATTTAAATCAATAGAAGCTTGACTTGTTTGTACTAGAGATATTTGTTCTTGGAATTGGGTACTTATTTGCCTAGGAGATTTCTAAAGTATCATATCTTAGTGGGAGGTAAATATGGTTTATTGTCCTGTCAGTGACTAGAAACCTGTGCTAAAATAGAAGCTTCTTGAGTCTGCTATTCAGCGAGTGTTTGGGGAAATGTTAATTGGATAGAAACTGGTATTATCATAACTCAGGAGCCAAAGAGGACCTCAGCAATTATAGATGTCCCTATTTCAATGGAGAACTTATGTACAATTTGAAAATAAAAAAAATACACACACACACACACACACACACACACACACACACACATATATATATATATATATATATATATAAAGAGCTATTGTGTCAGGTACAATGAAACCTTTAAAGAAGTATAAACCTATTCCCTGTCACCAAGACCTTACCATCTTTGTAAGGAGACAGCAGAAGGAATAGAGTAGTAAGTAACAGAGAAAAAATGAAATATTATGTTGTACAGTGCATATAATAAGTGCAGCAAAAAACATGAAAGAAAGAAGAGTTTTTATAAATTCAGAAATGAAGGAAAATCTTAAGATACCCATGGGGCCTTAAGAGGGACTTGAAAGGATAAATCAAATTTGGTTGGCACAAAAGAATGAGGAGGTTAGGAGTGTTTCAAGGAGGTGTGACAGCAGTGGAAAAGGGCAGAAGGAGCAGGGTACATGAAGGGACAGTTAGTTCAGAGAAGTGAAGGGTGAACTTGAGCAGCTGCATTTTCTGTTTCGTAGGATCTTGAAAACCTTAGTAATCAATCTACGGTTCTTGGTAGTGAAGAATTCTTCTATATTTTTGAGGAAGGAGGGAGTGTTGAAAAAAAGCCTATGTGCACAAATTATGTAACACATATGTATATATAAATATGTACTATACATAAGTATACTATATCTATGACGTCTATAGTTATAGTGTTTACATATGTATAGTATACATATATTATAGTGTGTTTTTAATATATAGAAGGAAGAAAGAAAGGATGGGAGGGAAGGAAGGAAGGAAGAAAGGAAGGAAGGAAGGAAGGAAGGAAAGAAGGAAGGAAGAAAGGAAGGAACGAAGGAAGGAAGGAAAAGTGGTAAGGAGGGAGGGGAAGGAGGGAGGGAGGGAGGAAGGGAGGATGGAAGGAAGGAAGGATGGAGGGAGGGAGGGGAGGGACGGAGGGAGGGAGGAAGGAAAAAAGGAAAACTTGGAGCAGCCAACAAGCTGGTTTAGAAGGAAAGGAGACTGAAGGCAGACAGAGGAATTAAAAAGCTCTTAAATGTATTCAGTGAAGGGGTTGATGAGAAGCTATACTGAGAGGGTAGCAGTGGGGACACCTCCACAGACTGGTTCTTTAGTCCATTTTGTTTAAATGAATATAACGTGTGAGGGAAATAAATGAGGAAAAAGATAATAGAGTTTCAATTCTGTGCTTATTTTATAATTTTTTACTGGATGCATGAATAATAACATTGTATACTATTGAAAAAAGATGATTTGCTGAGAAATGTGATGGTTTCCTTGTCATCTTGTGGCAGTCTGGCATACATTTAGAGCCCATAACAATGTGGTCAGCACACTTATTCTCTGAGGAGTGCCTAGAACCAAAGTTAAATATCATTTTTCAGTACAGTTAGCACAAAGTGATCTTTGCAATTAAAAAATAAATCCTACAACATTCTTTTTTAACTTTTCCTTTTGAAGTAACTTTACATTAATATTGGGTTATAAAAGGAGTACAGAGAGTTCCCTAATACCTTCACTCAGACCGCCAGTGAAAGCATCTTACCTAACCATAGTACAACAACTGAAACTTTGGTAACACTGATATAATACTATTAACTAAATAATTTACCTCATTTGGATTTTACCATGCACTTAATCTTTGCATATACAGTTCCATAAATTTTTATTATATGTATAGTGTTGTAGAACAACCATCACAATCAGGATGCAGAACTATTCTGATACTTGAAAGAAATTCTTCCATGTTACTCTTCTATAATCACATTCTCCCCATCTCTAAAACTGGCAACAACTGATTTGTTCTCCATTACTGTAATGTCATTAGAGATCATTTCCATTTAGCACTAGAAGAAAGAGGATTAGAAATGGTAAGTTGAACATCACAGAAGGAGAATTGGAATAGCAATGTTCTTTTAGGTATACCACTGGTTCCAAACCACTCAAGGTCAAAATGATTATTTTTCTCCTTTTCCTTATTGACTGTCCTTGGTTTATGTAGGGATGTGCATTTGCCTGTGCAGGTAAATGTTTCTCCTTCTGTTTTTGAATAAAAATTGGAAAACATAGAACATACTATACACATTCTGATAAATATTTTGGATGAACTTTTCTAACTTCCCCTCCACTTTCCTAATTAGAGAGATTGAAAAGCTAAAGTCTACATTTGCACAATCCCTTGTACCTAAGTTTTAGCATACAAATTGGTTTCAGCAAATAGATGCATGCTTAAGAAATTCAAAGACAGCGAATTTGAAAGTCCCCTTCTTGCTATTTTGAAACATGAGTGCTTGAAGACAGCTACTGCAACAAGACTCAACATTCTTTAAAAAAAAAAAAGACAACATCCTAGGTCTAACCATCAGCTTCATGGTTACATGACCACAGTATGGGGGCAAGAACAGCAAGCAGAAATATCATCTTGATCTCCTGTTTTCCAATCTGAAGGTTATGAATTTTATCTCATTTTAATTCTTTTACCTTCCTAATTATAGACAATGTTCAGGATCTTTTCTTATTTTACTGGCCACTTGATTTTATGATCAGTGAATTGCCTACTCATATCTTTTCCATGTTGCTTGTTTTCTTGTTCATATATTTTAGTAGTTCTTTATATATTTTGGATATAAATCTGCACATATATATTTTAAGCACCTAATGGCAAATTTAAATTTATCACACTTATTATTTTTGCATTTCTGTATCCTAAATTTTTCTTCCTCGCACCCACATTATGAAGATATTATTCTGTATTTTCTTCTAATACATTTTAAGTTTTACTTTCTACATTTATGTAATTAGCACAACTAAAATTTATTTTGTGTATTGTGCAAGATAATCAGATATTATTCTTTTTCCACATGGAGAGTCAATTTTCTCAATATCACTTATTTTAAAACATCCACTCTTCTTCAGTAATTCATGTTATCAAGTTGCTAAATACCCTGAGCTTTCTCTATATTTCTTTCCCCACTACTCAATCTTGTCCCACTAGTATATTTGTGTATTTTAATTGATATTTATGTTTTTAATTAGTATATATGTATAAAATATACTCCTTTTAATCTGTATGTATTTATAATAAGTCTTGACAGCTGGAGGGAAAAGCCTCATCCTCTTTTTGCAATTTCTTTAGTTACTTTTTTTCTCTTTTCCTTTTCTTTATTTTGTCATACAAATTTTAAGATAACCTGTCAAAACCTTTGTGAAAATGTTATTTTCACTAAAATTACATTGAATTTCTTAATTTGTTTGAATAGAAACAACATATTTCCATACCTAAGTAAAATATTTATTTTGGTCTTCTTTCAAGGATTTCAATACAAATATAAAAACAGCTTGTATTTTTTTTACATTTTTTCTTAAATGATTTATTTTTATTCTCTTAATTGGTTATTATTAAATTATAAGTGTGCCATTGATTGTGCTTGTGGGGAAAGTGGGGGATATATAGTTGTATCTGAAAGGAGAATTGAGATATAGACAAAACTTGTTTTCTCATCCACTAAATCCTTGTATTTTGGTGCTATAATTTTGTTTCTTTATAACCATTATAATTTTTTTTTCCTCTTTTCAATCTATGGTTTCTCCTTTTCTCTCTCTCTCTCTCTCTCTCTCCCTCTTTTTTGCATGGACTGGGACATCCCATGAAATCTAAGACAAAATGGCTGTGAAAGGGATTCTTATCTTCTTCTACATTAAAGGAAATAATTCCAACTGTCTAATCATTAAAAGTGATATGTAACTTTTTTATATCATATGTTAAGTCAGTGAAACCTTTTCCTTAGCTTGGTCTAAATGTTTGGTTATGATAATGGGAATTAATGTTTACAGTTATTTTCCTATTTATAATCATAAAATTTTATCCTTTGTATCAATAACATTAATAATTGAGTTAAATAGATTTCCTTATTTTAAGCCATTTTTATATATTATATTCCTGGGATAATTCTAATTTGTCATAATGTGTAACTATTTTCAAATATTGCTAGGTACAAATTATGAATATAATTTTTTTTTGGCAGCTATACTCTTAGGTGAGATTGGACTTTAAATTTCCATTTTCATACTGTGCTTGTCTAGTTTTGGAATCAGTGTTCACCAAATTGAATTAGTGTCTTCCACTTTTCCTACTTTACTTCAAAGTCTGTATAACCCTGGAGTTATCATTCCCTAAGGATTTAATTTATCAAAAAACTATGAAAAATGTTTCCCTATGGAATAGACATGAAGTAGAATTAGGGGGTAATAATGTCTTATCTTAATTTTTAATTTGTATTTTCTAAATGAAGAATGAAATTGAATGACATTTCATGAATTTATCCTTTCTTTTTCTTTTTTAGTGAAATTATTTAATAGTCTTTGCTAAATTTGTTTCTTTTGTGGGTAATTCCTGTTTATGTTAAAGGATTCTTTGCCTGTATTTCCTGTTTTTTCCTATATTTGCAGTGCTTTGGTGATAGTAGTAGTAGTAGTAGTAGTAGTAATAGCAGTATTGTTTGTCCATGGAATTTCTGGCAAAAAGTATATTTAACATTTTATGCATTTGAGTTCATCATATTTTTCTTTGGTTTCTATTTAAGATACAGATAAAATCTCCATATATTTGATTTTAAAACCCGTAGAGTTTTCTTTTCTTTTTTTTTAAGTAATTAAATCTTTGATCTATCATTTATTTTTATATGAGCACTGAGGGAAGAATCCAATAATATTTTTTCCCAAATGACCCGTTAATTTTGTGAAAAGGATGGCTGTTTACTCTTGCACCACTTAATGAACAATTGCTCTTTTCCCCACTATAACTGGAAAGTTAGGCTAACTTATGCCAAGTAACCACAGTTGCAAACCACTAAGACTTAAAACAACAAGTTTTTACGTTTCACTGTCATTATATGTTTATTATGGCCTTTTTCTATTCTGGTATTCAATTAAGGATACCATGTAGTATGCATTCATCAAGTCTCCTTAATATCCCCTCCTCCAATTTTTCTCAATTGTTTCTTGTTTATCTCAACCTCAGCAGTTCTGAAGAGCACTGGTCAAGTGTTTTGTAGAATACCCCTCACCTTGAGTCTAGCCTATGCTTTCTCATGGATTAGCCTGGGATTTGTGTTTGGGGGGAGAATATCACAGAGATAAAATTCCCTTCTCATTCCTTCACTTCAGGGGTACATGATATTGATATGACAAATTTTTCCATTGTAAAGTTATGATTTTTTTTTTCTCTCCATTCTTTGGAAACAATTCCAATCAGCCCTCAGTCAAGAGCAGGGGAATTAAGCTAACCTCTTTGAGGGGAGATTACATATACTACATGGAGTTCTTTTGTAAGGGTAACTTATTTTTTCTTCTCCCACTTATTTACTCAATAATTTACATCATTATGGACTCATGGATGTTTATTTTATAATATTTTCCTTTAATTTTATTTTTGTGGGTTTTTTTTTAGGTTTTTATCAATGTGATAGCAATTCTTTCACTATACACTGAAATTGTAAAACAAACAAACAAAAACATTGGAAATATCCAGTTGTGAAAAGTTTGAAAAAATTCATCTGGCCAACCATCTCAAGAGCTGGGTAGGTAGCACTTTGATCATTTTCTCATTTTTTTTTTTTGCTTCCCTTATGTCTATTAATATGTTTGACATTTGCGAGTCAATAAGGCATATTGCACTGATATACGCAAGTGGGTAATATATGACTTGCATGTCCAAAAATGAGACATTTTGTTTTAATATGAAGACATTTGAATTTAGGATCAAACGTCTGGCTCTCCCCTTAAATGTGTATCCATTGAACTTACATTTTATAAGTTTAAGTTTGCCTTTCTTTTAAGTCTCTTTCAGAGTTCTCAAATAATGCATAAAATTATGGGGTTTGTGTCATTTATTACAGATTTTTATATTTGGGCTATAGTTTCTTAATGTAGCAAGAAATGTAAACTCAAACTGTACCTAGTATGGACACATTCACACACTCTTATCTAGAAAATGATAATGCCATCCCTTCTCTATTCAGTGATACTAATTGACAGGCAAACTGGTATATGCCCAGTGGTAGGCAGGTAATCTCTCCCTCAGGAGTTTTGTGACTTACCACATCTGTGTTGACAGGCTTTTCCTAAGATAATATCATATCACAGTGTTTTAGTATTACCTGCCAGACAGAATTATCCTTCCTTGACAGTAATTTGTCTTTCAGAATTTCTGTGTCTCCTGCTTTAAAATCCCTTTCATCTGTCATCATATCCATATTGGTCCTTTAATTAGATTTTTCTGAAGTTTGAACAATATTTTAGCTTATGTCTCAGGGAGACATTGAGAATAGCCACCTCCTTCTCTCCCCTTCCTTTCATATTAGCTTTCTTGAAGCTGAGTAGAAGTTCTTCAATTACTTTATTCCCCATCAGAGTAGTTAGTACATGTGGATCTGTAGAAGGCACGGGCATCATCTGGTATTTCTCATTATAATGATTTTATTAGTAGGAAGGCTTCCCCTCTCATGGTCTTCCTAATAGTCAAAAACTTGCATTTATCAATCTCAGAAAGGAAAAACAAATTGGAAATTGTCACTAAGACTTAACATATCATTCAGGACAAAAACTATCAGTTTCAAGAGAAAGACTCAGAAGACTTACAGTACCTGCCATACCTTGGAGACTTTGCCAGAGAAGACATGGTAAAAGATGCACCCAGACCTATCCCATCCAAGGAGTGATCATTCTCCTTGTTTTAGTGCAGAACCATACACTAGACAAAAACTATACATGATTTTTTATTCTCCTGTGATTACTTTGTGCAAACTGGAAGTGTAGCCATCTTTCAACTGGGCTAGGGTTCATGAAAGCTTTCCTGGTGGAAACCTATCCTGCTCCACCAAAGATAAACATAATTAGGTAGCTGGAATCAGTTTTATTCACTTTATGCAAGATGAAGGAAAGATACTGGATAGTCAGGAGAAATAGGATTTATTTAAAACCTCATGAAGATGCTATAAGTCATACGCACATTGAAGCCCTAAAGTAAGGGGGAGAAGGATGCACATACCCCCCAACCTAAGGTAAGGGGGAGAAGAATGCACATACCCCCCAATCCGTTTCTTTTTGCTGGTTGTAAAGATAGTTTTAAACTTAAGAAGACCAAAATAACATAGAGTTGTGTGAATTGGATAAAGGTCTATTTCATCCTGACCCTGTCTACATTGATAATGGTTTATGTGTGCCAATGAAGCCATTTAGAGAAATACACTCAGCTGATTCTAAAGGAATAAAGCTAAATCTACTTAAAAAGTCTGAGTCACATAATAGAAAGCATTACAACACTTAGATGGAGTATCTATGTGACCTTTGACAAGTCACTTCCTATATCTGGTCTATGATCTGAGAGATCCCTTCCAGTTCAAAATCTTCAACAACTCAGACAATGCTAGTTGATACGTGGTTCCTGAGCCAGGAGCATCAACATCAGTTGAAATGCAGATTCTTGGACTCCACGTCAGACTTACAGAATCAGAGTCTCTGGGGGTGGGAGGTTGGTTTTAACAAGCTCTCCTGGTGATTCTTATGAAAACTCAAGGGGAAAAGCACTGCTCTGAGACATTTTAGTGACAGTTGGAAATAAGTAGAACACACAAACAAGTAGGCTTTCAGGGAACAACAGAAAGTTCTGAAGGAAGACGGGGTTTCTCTCTGGGTATAGAAGCAACCACCGGACAAAGTTGAGAATACGTTTCTTGTTATGGTAGAACACATTTTGGCTCAATTTAAACAGCAGTGAATGGTGGTGGTTGTCCATTGTGAGGAATTCTTTCTCTTTGTCTTGTAAAAATAGTGGTGTCACTAGAGAGCAGTCTCACTCTGACTCCAGAACCAAGGAAGGTGGAAAGCCTTGCTAATAAAAGAACCTTGGCAAACAATAGCTGCTTACATGCTCAGGGTGTATTTTCCCTCTTAGCACTCTGGAGGCCGGTGCCGCTGCCATGAACTTGCTCCGGTTTCTCATCTCCAGATGCACAAAAGCCCACTTTTCTTTATGACACCCAAGATCACACTACAGGCTGTAACGCTGCCAGTCTTCTTGCCCCGACACAGGCCCCCGCAAGGAAACGACCCGATGGTGATAACAATAACCACTTTCCTATCACACAGAGAAAACGCATGATCCAAACAAGACTTTCCCATGGCACTTATAATATCAGCTTTACTGTACCTGTGGCCATATAAAACGAAGCAATGGAGAGAGAAGAGAATCAACCAGGAAAACATACCAGGAGCAAAATAAAAGGATGATGGCCTCCACAAGGCAAAGGAATGGCACGATGTCCAGGAAAGGGGATCTGATGGCCAGCAAAGACCTTCAGCACAGCTGAAACCAAGGAGAAGGCCCACCGTCGTGCTACCCAACACTTCCTAGCATGTTCTTATAGAAACAGTTTACTCCATCAGTAGTTCAAGAGTTTAATTCTAGCAGGAAAAAAAAAAAAAAAAAAAAAGAAGAACCTCTGAAATCTTGAAGATGGCTAGAGTAACAAAGCATTACTGCCACAGGAAGCCCACAATAAATCTTTATTGAATACGGGAATAAATGAGTGAAGGGACCAATGAAGTAACAAATGACAACTTGTGCAATGAAGTTTTTTTCAAATACAAAATGCAATGCAGAGGAAGGAGATTTGATCCAAGTTATTCAAATAGGGCAACCACTATTATTTTCCCAGTTGATTGGAGAAAAAGGGAACTTTGAAAGAACGATAGGTATACAAACAGATTAAATGTTCGAATGGGAAGGTGGAATATCATTGTTGTAAAGAGCTCAGACTTTGGTGTCACATCGCTTGTGCTTAAATCCTGACTTTGCCATTTGGTAGACAGATGTTTTAACCTCAATAAGTCTGTAAAGGGGGAAAAATGTCCCCATCCCATGGACTTGAATAATAATTATAATTATATCCATAATTTGATATAATACTTCGTAAGAGCTCACTTAATCATTAACCCATTATTCTTAACACTGTAATTATTAAGCATTATATGTCACTAGGTAATTTTAGAATGATGCACTTGTCTGAGAGAGAGGACAAATACTGCTTGTTTCTCTTTATCTAAGGTTTCAGTGGTTGACCAGAGGAAAGGGAGAGACTTTTAAGGGAAGGAGACAGCGTGGTCAGGCCCTCTTACCCATATGACAATGAGAACTAAAGATTTTAGGAGCTAAATGCTGAAACCCATGACTTTCAACAAAATGAAGTTTATTCCCAGACACCAAAAATGTTCTCCCCTACACATACACACACACACACACACACACACACACACACACACACACGAAGAAGAAGCTAAGAAGAAGGAGTCAGAAGATGAAAGTCACAGTCAGAGAATATAGAGTGTTCAGGTTAAAGAGAAAATGCATATCACAAAAGGCATATTCTGTATGCAGTGCACCGCAGATCATATGACGGATTGGGCTTTTGGACTGAGCAATTAGTTACAAAAGGAAAGGGGGGAAGGAAGGGAAAGAAAGAGAGAAAGAAAGAGAGGGAGGAAGGGAGAAAGGAAGAAAGAAAAGAAAGAAGGAAAGAAAGGAGGGAGGGAAGAGAATAAGAAAAATTCTGGCCTAGGGCGCCTGGGTGGCTCAGTTGGTTAAGCGACTGCCTTCGGCTCAGGTCATGATCCTGGAGTCCCTGGATCGAGTCCCGCATCGGGCTCCCTGCTCGGCAGGGAGCCTGCTTCTCCCTCTGACCCTCCCCCCTCTCATGTGCTCTCTCTCTCTCTCATTCTCTCTGTCTCAAATAAATAAATAAAATCTTTAAAAAAAAAGAAAAATTCTGGCCTAAAGAAATAGTGCTGAGAGTTTCCAGAGTTAGCAAGAGAGACGCGATCTCTTCCTAACAATACTATTGATAAAAACTTGGTACTTAGAGGGAACTTTTAATTAAGTATGTAAGCAAGGGCTTATTTTTTTTTTTTCCTGAAGAAAAGTAATCAGGGCTCTGACATAAAGATGTGACATTCCAGAACAGCAGGTTGGGAGACAGAGTAAGAGAAAGAAAAGGAAGGGTATCAGAGATTGAACAGAGGAGAAAACTAGACTCAAACCAGCAGATTTTAAAAATCTATTATTTCATGAGAAATAAAATTTGGAATTATTGTAGAATAGTTTGACATACCTGGGATTTATGTAGAATTATGGTTATGACAGTGTGTAATAATTACAAAATAGCTCTGTGGTACTCTTTCTTTGATGTGGATTCCTTCATTTTTTTTTTTTTTTTTAATCCAGTTTTTAGTTATGTGAGCCATTCTGTGTTAAAGAAACTTTCCAAACAATGCCATACATATTTATCTAATAGGGTGATTCTTTCCTGAAAATTAGAGACAAGAGTCAGTTGACTAGAGAAGATAGAATACGCTAGAAGGGAATCCTTAGATAATACTCTCTTAAGCTTATTACTTACTTACTGCATATTATGCGTTTAGTGGAGACTTTCAACTATTGACCACAATTAACATGCCCTTTTGTTCATAGACCTCCAATTCTGTGGCATTAAAATAGTGCTAATATCAGGAATTGGGCTTCCTGATGCTGAGAAGTATACCCTAACTACTATCTCAGGGTATACTTCCGAAATTAATGTTAATAGTTGAGAGAGCACCTAATATTTTCTGAAATGAACTTGTGCCTAACTTTATGCTTCCTATGAATTATTAGTACTTAATTCTGGAAAACCCCTTATGATTTAGGTATTTTTATTATCCCTTATAACTGTTAAAGAAACTGAGGCAAGGGGCACCTGGGTGGCTCAGTCGGATGGGCATCTGATTCTTGTTTTTGGCTCAGGTTGTGATCTCAGGGTCTTGGGATGCAGGCTGGGATGGGCTCTTCGCTCAGCGGGGAGTCAGCTTGAAGGGTCTCCCCCGCTGCCCCTCCCCCTACTCACATGATCTCTCTCTCTCTAAAATAAGTAAATAAATCTTTAAAAAAAGAAAGAAACTGAGGCAAATACAGATTAAATAAATTGCCTGAGGTCACAGTGATGCAAGAGCTGAGTCTCTAAAACACACACTGATCATATGCTTAAAGGCATATCAAAATTTGGTTCAGTGTATAAGTTGCTTTCCTAATTTATTTTTTATTTTACTTAATACCTTTTGCAACTTGGACATTTATTCATAATATAAAATAATTCTGGAACATCTATGTTGAGTTCAACTGCAGATATTTTCCCTAAATATAAATTGGATTACTCACAGTGAATTAAAAAAACAAAAAGCCAGATTATATTCAGTAAACAAAACAAAAATCTCAGTCTGTACATTCATCATTTCTACTTCTGGTAAACAAATCAAATAAAGTAAAGCATCATTCAGAATACCTTAATGTGAACTTTCGCCCTTGACTCATTACAAGAAATATTTTTTAGCACTGAAAATGTGTCTACTTTGTCTCAAATAGTCATATTTTCCAGTCTCAGAAGAGCTCACTCTCTTTCATATATTTAGGCTAAATGAAAAGCATTATCCATCAACTGCTAAAAGCCTTTGTAATGTTTTTATCAAAAACACAAACAATGGTTTAAGTCAGGGTTGACAGATTAAGAAATAAAAATAAGGGACACGTGGTTAAATTTGAATTTTAGATAGACAGTGATTTTTTTTAGTGTTAAGTATATGTTCTGTGATACTTGTGGGGACATACACTAAAAAATTATTTGTTGCTTACATAAAATCTAAAATGGACTCAACATCCTATGTTTTATTTGGCAGCCATAGTATAAGAAGTCAAAATAAATCAAATAATTTGTAAAATTTTTGAAGATAGATACGTCAGATGTAAGTCTTCCCAAGTGATAAATTGACCTCTGGTGAAAATAAAAATACAATGTATACAGATATACACTATGGACTAATCATTTTCATATTGCAGCTTCGTTAGCTGCTCGAATGCTTCCTGATGAGCTCCTTTTTCATGTTTTTTTTAAAATAATTTTACCCTTTATTTTTTTCTCCTGGATTATCATATTTAATGCGGTGACACTGGAACATTTTTATTTCATGTTTACAAAAGGGAAGTACTCTGATGAATAATTAAATCTAGGATGAGAAATTTTTAGAATTGTCTTAGATGAAGAACTGTTGTGCTGTTTTACTTTACTTTTTAAAGGGTGTACGTACAGACATCAGCCTTCCTTCCTCAAATCCTACTAAGATGAGACAAACCAAAGGCAAGTGACAAGTCTCCATCTTGTCCCTCACACAAATTCTGTTAAGAAAACACCAGATCTATTCTTTACAAGATTACTTAAGGAGGGAGTCAACCCAAAAAGATGCAATTGAATCATCATTATCTGGAACAAAAGGTAACTGACTTTGTTTCCAGAGCCGTTGTTATGTGAGAAAAAGCTTACTTTATAGTCTGTATATCTAACGGTAAAATGTTTTAATGAATTTTTTTGACAAGTTAAATTGAAAACGGTGGTAATTCAGTAGCTAGGATCACATTTGTATTTGTTTTAACATTCCAAATGCCCAGCTTTGGATCATACTGATAATAACAGCTACTATCAACCAAGTTCCCTTTTTATGCCCGCTTTCTGTGTTAATTGCTTAATAAGAGTTATCTCCTTAAACCCACCAACACTATGAAACAGGTGGTAATACTGTCCTCATTTTATTCATTAGGATACTTGCCTAAAGTCATATAGATAATAAGTAGCAGAACTTGTGCAAGATACAGTACTAGGTGGAGAAAACATTATGACCCCCTATAAAATGGGACAAGAGTGACAAAATCTACAGAGAGAAGATGCTGAATTAGGCTGAGATACATCTTTCCATTTTTTGATTAATTAGCGCCAATCCCAATAAGTACATAAAAATAATTGTATTTTTTTAAATCATGATTTAAGAAATTGCCCTATGGAAATAAAAGAAGTTGTAGAAGCTAAACACTCGCAACCTGCTTGTCTTTAAAGAACTAATGTGGATTCCCCTCTGTAATGATTCTCATCTCAGCTGCCTTTGGGAACTCCTGGAAAGCTTTAAAAAATTACTGATCCCTGAGTCCCCTGCTGGAGACCATGACTGAATCTACCTGGGTTACAGCCTGAGTATCAGACTATTTTAAAGCTCCCTAATTGCTGGGGGGGAAAAAGGCAAAAAAAACCCCAAAAGACCACTATCACTACGTGCAGCATTTGTAGGCTAAATCTTAATGCAGCTGTTTACAGCAGTTTTTGCAAGTGTCTGAACAACATTCAAATTGATCCTGGCAGCTTTTCTAGCTACTGTATATGGACGACTCCAAAAAATACATTACTTTGAACAGACATCTATCTCAGCTTCTCATTGGAATGCAGAACTAGAAAAGTAGGTTTTATCTGTTCCCAGAAGAGGGTGAGAAAGAAAGAGGGACCTTGTAAAGTACATGGAGATACAAAAAAAGTTGCTTAAAATTTCAAAAACAACAATCATAATAATAAAGTGGGAAGATACATCCTCAAAGACCAACATTTCAGAAGACTGCCTTGTTTCTCAATGTCTGAGGATAATACTGCAATAATTCCTGTCCCCAGCCCCTAGTTCCCTAATTCCAAATTCTTTTTGGCATTCTTCTGAGAAAAGCAAACATACCCATGCATAAAGCCTTTTAGTCCCTTGAGGTTCCCAGAAAGCAAATTAGTCCACATAGTAGATTAGAAATAGAAAAAGAAAAGTAGGGGGTGGTGACTTTTGGTAGTGGCAGGGATAGAAACCAAATGATTTAAGAATGTGTGAGTGGCTGTTGGCAACAGGGATTTGCTGTGAGCTTTGAGCCCCTCTGGGTTTGTTGGCTGTGGAAGTCCTAATTATGAGCATAATAGATAAACTCATCATGGCCACAACAAGCTACTTAATCTGGTTCTGCTAATAAAGGCCAATTAAGTTTGCATTACGAAATGATTTCTAGAATTGAAGGTAGGTGGACTTTTAATTATGTATTGTTTGAAAACACTAAAGATTTTGAATCTAGGGCTTGAAACATTATCTTTGGTATGTGGTAATAGTTCTGATCATACCAAAATTGTCTGCTGTACCTAAAATAGCAAATCAATGATAAATGGAGTCAAATTGTTATGTAATTTGGATATAGGAGATTAGTATTATGTGTTTATATTATTTCTTCTTCTAGATGTCCCATTATTTCTGGGTAATTTAAATCAAGATACCAAATGGCCTTTTATCTCTATTTTTTTTCTCAAGAACTGATTCTAACTACCTAACAGCTGTTTGAATTTGGATTTAATAAATGCCTTCTCTTCCACCCCTACAGCTAAGCTTTTGAACTAGTGGGTTGGTAATGAAGATACATAAAGATAAAGAGGAAAGAGGAACATTGGAATTACGTATATTAGGTCTGCAGTGTCTAAAATGTCTGCAGTGCTTTGATTTCATTCTAGCTGCCTGTGGAAGTAGAGATGAATAAATATCAAACAACTTAAATCATAGTCTAAGATCATAGGAGAAGGAGCTCAATTTTGCTATGGAGCCCTTACTGTAAACACAATTTCCAACCAACAGAAGTAGAAGAACAACTGCTATCTAAGTTCACATGTTGGGATCCCTCTACTTACTTATTTGTGTTTGTTTGATTGTTGGCTTTGGTCTGTTTTATTAGGTTCTATTTTTAGAGGCATATGGAGAAGAGTAAAGTATGTTTCTCCGTAGATGTTTAATAGAATTTTTGTTGGACTAGTGGATTCAGGTGTGAATCAGAGTATCAGTCTTATAGCACTGATTCTCAGACTCTAGCATGATCAAAATCTCCTGGAGAGCCTGTGAAGACAAGGATCACCGCTCTTCATTCCCACCATTTCTCATTCAGTATTCCTAGGGGAGCACCCAACAATTTATATTTCTAACAAGTTCCTAGGTGATGTTGATACTGCTGGGCCAGGGACCATACTTTGAACCACAGATCTATTAGCACTTATAAAACAGTAACATTGCATAGTATAACACGCAAAGACATGGCCAGTTTAGTCAAGACCTAAAGTCTCATTTGATTCACTCTAAAAATATGAATCCACATGAAAAAGAAGCATGTTTATGGCTTCCCTCATCAAACACATCAGATTTTGTAACTTCCAGGAACCAGTCCCACACAAGAGAATGTATTCTGTGCTAGTACCCAATTTCTATCCTTCTGTCTAAATTTCACTGACATTGATGGTATTTATATACTTTATCCTCCCACTTTTCCTTTATTATTATTATTATTATTATTATTATTATTACCATTATTACATCTATACCATCATCAGGAACAACTAAGGTAACATTTTTTTTAAAGATTTTATTTATTGTGGACATTGCTGCAAAAAAAAAAAGATTTTATTTATTTATTTGACAGAGAGAGAGAGGGAACACAAGCAGGGGGAGTGGGAGAGGGAGAAGCAGGCTTCCTGCTGAGCAGGGAGCCTGATGCGGGGCTTGATCCCAGTACCCTGGGATCATGACATGAGCCGAAGGCAGATGCTTAATGAATGAGCCACACAGGCTCCCTGGTAACATTTTTTTTTTTTTTAATTAGGGTCTAGAAGGTAAGCTTAGTGTTAGTGATCTAAATCTGTTCCTAAATGCCTAAATCTCAGGGTCATTGGGTCAAATAAGACTCATCCTCTAAGCCCAAAGATGGGCATAACAAGCTTTTATCACATTTCTTTTTTTTTTTTTTTTTTTTTTTTTTTAAGATTTTATTTATTTGTGAAGAGAGAATGAGAGACAGAGAGCATGAGAGGGAGGAGGGTCAGAGGGAGAAGCAGACTCCCCGCTGAGCAGGGAGCCCGATGTGGGACTCGATCCCGGGACTCCAGGATCATGACCTGAGCCGAAGGCAGTCGCTTAACCAACTGAGCCACCCAGGCGCCCCTTTTATCACATTTCTTAAAACCACATTTTGAAAGAAATCCCAGATTCCTGAACAAATTTGTTGCAGAACTAGAGGTACAAATGATTCAAAAGGCCAGGGCTTGCTTAATAGGAATCCGGACCAGGAATGCAGAGCCATAAATCCTTATGCCCCTGACAGCAACAGGATCATTGAGGAAGTTAGAGCTGACACATTAAACACCCAAGCAAAACGAAAGCACAACCCTTCATCTGGGGCAGATGGATACCAGGGTTTCTATGACTTTTATCACTTTAATCAACCAATCAAATCTGTTTCAGATACCTATGCACTCTTCAGACATATGGACATGGAATTCCTGGCCAGTCCATTCTTATTTTACCTTTAGAAAATTTCTCTAACAAAAGTTTCCTGTCTATGCTAGCCATATGTTACTGGAAGGAGGTCTTTGTAGAGCTTGGTCCTTCTGGAGATAGTAACTGCAAATGATGGATCACAGAGATTATGTAAGGTTAGAGCAGGAAGAATCTGTGGAGATGAGCTAATCCAGTTTTGTCATTTTACAGATGAATACATTTAGGTGGAGATGAGAGAAAGTCACACGGCCAGTTAGCGACAGATGATATAGGAGTGCTGAATTGTGCTTCTCTGCATGGTATACTTTCTCTTACTCAATATACCTTCTTAAGGAATTCAGTTATTCTAGAAGATGCTCATCAAGACTAGCATTATTTCAATGTCTGGAAACTGAAAATGGATCTACTTGTTTTTTATATTGTATTGTGTATTATGATTCTATTTCGCAGAACAGAACCAATAGGATATATAGATGTAGATACATAGGTATAGATGTCTCTATGGAGAGGTTTGTTTTAAGGAATTGGCCTACATGATTGTAATGGCTGGCAAATCTGAAATATGTAGGGAAGCCCTGAAGATTGGAAATTGAGACAAGACTTGATATTGCAGTCTTGACTCTGAAATCTGTAGTGCAAGCCAGCAGCCTGGAAATTCAGGCCAGGTTTATAATTTGCAGTCTTGAAGCACAATTGCTTCTCTATCTGGAAACCTCAATTTTTGCCCCTAAGACCTTCAATTGACTGGATGAGATCCACCCACATTATAGAGGGCATTCTGCTTCACTGTAAGCTTACTGATTATAAATCTAATCACATCTACATTTACTTTCACAGCAACGTCTAGACTATTATTTGACCCAACAACTGGGCATGACAGCCTAGCCAAGTGTGTGCATAAGATTAACCATCACACGTTGGTTTATTTGTGATTCCTAAACGTGTGTTTCATTCAGTTGTCTACATGACTAGAAAGTCAGGTCTAAAATAGTCCCCCCTTACGCATGGAGGATACATCCGAGAATCCCAGTGGATGTCTAAATCCACACATAGTACCAAATTCCATATACACTGTTTTTCTTATACATACATTCCTATGATAAAGTTTAATTGATAAATTAGGTATAGTAAGAGTTTAACAACAATAATTAATAACAAAATAGAGTAATTATAACAACATATGTAATAAAAGTTATGTGAATATGGTCTCTCTCTCTTTCCCAAAATATCTTTTGGGAGTGTACCATACTCATCCTTCTTCTTATGATGATGTGAGACAATAAAATGCCTACATGAGGAGATGAAGTGAGGTATGCATTGTGACACAGTGTTAGGCTACTATTGTCCTTCTGACAATACGTCAGAAGGAGGAACATATGCTTCCAGAGGGCCCATGAAGAAAGTGAAACCACAGATAAGTGGGGACTACTATATTTAGAAAGCACCAAGTTAAAAATTGCCTAGGTTAAGCAAGGTTTCCCAGGGTGGCCTTAGCTGGTACTGTACTCTCCATCAGTGTGATTCCTCTCTTTATTAATTTGCACCAATCTTTGAGTGAAGATAAGGGCTTGGTTAATTACCACTCTAAAGCTTCCATTCATATAAGGGGTCTTGATAGGGACAGAGTGAGGATATCTAAATATCTCAATATATAAAAATACTTTATAAACTATACAATTTTACTCATCATTCATTTTCAGGTGGTATTCAGGGGATGGAGTATTACCTAAGCTTTTCTTTTTTTCTATCAGAAAGGCAACTAAAAGTTGATTCTTTAGATTTAGGGAGAAATTGACATTGGTCATCCGAGACCACAACAATAGAAGCCTAAAGTGCTGGGCTTTTTCTATGTAAGTTATGAAGAATATTACCTCAGCCTATGTTCATATTAAAGTATGCTTTTAAAGGAAAGCTGTCCTAAAGCATTTTTGATGTTTGCACAGACTCATGCATGTAGAGATTATTGTCACGTGTAGAGTTCTTGCTTTCCCTGATATCTCTCTTCCCATAACTTCTTGACACTGTCCAAACTGTCCCTCCACCCCCACTGCTTCCTTCAGAATTTACAAACATGAACTCTGTGGGAATAGCATGCAATCTAGAAATTATGGAGAAATTGTTCCACCTATTCAATGGGAGCCTATTAAAAATTTAAAGAACATTGTCTCAAGTAAACTTTCTAGTAATGATTGGTTTACTCGCATCCACCAGTTTCTTTCTTATTAAAAAAACCTCTAAAGCTCTCTAAATTCAGAAATCATATATTCACTACTCTTCTTTTGTTTAAAAATGTGTGTAGATATAACTATACAAAAATCGTTTATTTCACTATATTGACATTTTGAGGGGGGGAGGTGCATATTAGGAAATACATGTTAGGTCTGGAAATTATAGTCATAATTTATTCTAAGTTTAACAAATTCAATACTAGATTTTAACTTTCCAGAATTATAATTTTTTAATCACCCAAAATTTAGAGTACAGTTTTTTTTCTTTTTCTTTTTCTTTTTTTTTTTTTTGCTTTGTTTTTATAGAGTAAAAAGATTAATTTACCTGAAATGTTGAAATCTCACACCTCGGTCTTGGCACCTACAATCTCATTGCTTAAAAAATGTCTACTTGTTGCTGAAACACTGTATTAAGTGTCATGACCTCGATGAAGACACCATTGACTGTATTTGCTACTAAGTCTCATCGTACTCACTCCCTGACAGCATTCTGTTTCCTGACCTGCAGTATCTCATTGGGAAAGATAGACATGCTAGGCACCTACTCTGTCAGGACCTTGCTCAACAGTGAAACCTCAGAAAAGTCCTAAGTTGAGATAAAGAGTGTCATTTTACAGATTAAGAACTGAGTGTTAAATTATATAAAGAACCCAGGGCCTGGCAGTTTGTAATATGCAAACACAGGATTTAAACCGCTTGCTAGTGAGCTGTTTATATTTATTCATCCACTTAGAGCTCTGTCAGCACTAAATAAACTGTTCTATTTATCTGTTTACCCTCAACTCCAAGTGCAGCCCATGGCACATAATAATTACTTGATGAATCTTGAGTGGTTGTATGAATGAATGAAGTTTTTTTTTTTTTTTCTAAATTCAAATCTTTCACAGTAAATTTATAGAGATTTACAAAGTGCTAAATCTCAAACAGATAACATTTATTTCCAGTTCCCCTATCCATCCTATTTCAAGGTTTCCTCTAGAGGTTAGTAGTTTTTTTACCTTTGACACCAGGTTAACACATAATTATCTTTTTATTGTGAAAAAATGGAAAGGTTATCATGACATTTGATGGAAAAAGTCAACTGAAATAATACATTCTTTGAAATACAACTGTCAAAGCAGAAATCCAACACCGTTCTTTTATTTCTCTGCAAAACATATATACGTTTAGCTACAGATAATTAACATTTATAAAAGCCATAAAAGCTCACCTGAAACTTTTGGCAGGTAATTAGTTGGATGAATTGATTAATGTACATCTTAATCACTTATAATAGAGTGGCTTAATGTGGATGTGTACCTGTTTTGCAACCCCGTACAGAAAAATCGTCACAAGTTTAATGTTATGTCAGTCCAGCTTCTCAAAGAAAACCATGAAATCTTCTATGATTATGATTCATTGCATAAATATCTTTTCAAACATAATAAATTCGGGACATAAAATCTGAAGTTATGTGTGCTATTAGAATTCTAAGTTAATAGTGAATATAAAGTGATGGTATCCAAAAACACATATGTTAGATTATGCTACCAAAAATTAAGTGATATGTCACTTACCTTGTGTCATCTCCAGTGAGAATTTAAGAATCTATTATGTTTATATGCTATGGGCTACTGAAGGCATGTTTAAGAATCTATTATGCTTAAGTGCTATGGACTACTGAAGGCAGTTAAGATAATTTTTGAAAATGGTTTTAAGAAAAAAATTCTTTGAAAATTCCTAAACTTGATTTTGGGCCTTTCCAGATATTTTCCTAGAACTTGAAGATATTTGAAGACTCCTTGTAGATGAATATATATATAAAGTATTTAATGGGAAGCTAATTACTGAGCAGATTTTTAGAAAGCTAACATCAGGACTTTCATAAAACTGTTCTTAAAACCTGGGCCAAAGGTTTTATTAAATCATTAATTAATGAGGGAAACACTAAGATGTCATAGCTGCCTGAGAGGGGAACCCAAAAAGCACAATTATATAGGCAGCCAGAAATTCTGACAGTGAATTTATGATTATTTTCACAATTAGATCAATATCTATAGGACAATAATCAACAACATTCCACGAGACAGAATTCTTGCATTTCTTTGCATTGGAATTATCTCCATTATTATTGGATTTCTACGACTTGCAGAGTTGTAAATAGCTCAAGGACAACAAAAGATAAAAAATATGCCATATGGTAATCTTGACAGGATAGGACAGTCTGTGATGTTTTTACCCATTTCAAAATCTTTTACAGTATGCCCTGATACTTGAACAACCCATCTTGGAAAAGTATTTTTGGTAAACTATAAGTTGAGTCTCTGTGGGACATGGGGTGTCAGATGCTATGAAGGCTCTAGAGAAGGCAATGAGGCTACTTTGCATGAGATAAGAGGAAGACTGCATCTGGCTTCTGAAACAGAGTGTATGAGGTAGAAAGAAGGGGGAGCCCATGAATGGGGAAGTCGTAATGCTCAGTGGGCACCCCTCACCAACTTTTCTGACGTCTGAGTTTCAACACACCGAATAAAATGACAATACTTTGTGTGACTGGATTTGCAGGAAGAACCAGTAAAAGAAGAGTTCCTAGTTGTGGTGGTGTAGGAGAGGGTCAGAATGGGAGAGCTCAGAGATAGAGGAACAGAGAGAACCTTGAGGGAAGGACTGGCAAAAATCTGAAGGAAGTGTAAGGCTTATGAAGGACATGGTGGAATCAGAACTGTGAGGTAATCCTGCTGATATGCAAAGGATCAGAGAGGTGCCAGTTTACATTTGGATTAGACATAAAATGTTGTAATCAATACCTACTACAAAAGTTATTTGAGTGATAGAAGCATGCATGCTTTTTACAGTTTTGAAGGGGTTTCATGGACAGTATCTCCTATACTTTTTGTAGGTGCTTTGTTTGGTACACACGAGGCCCTTAGTGAATGTAAATGTTCTCCCTGGCATCTCCATTTTCTACCCTGATACTTTCACTGTGACAATCTCAGGACCCTTGCAATGCCTTGCCTTCTCCTCTCTGCTTATCTAGTATCTTTCAACCAAATTCTGGAAGCACCATGGAAGTTACTTTAGTGGAATTTAATCTTTCAATCGTCTGAAACTTTGTTGCCCTTAGAACAGTACAGCTAATGATAACATTGTGCTCGTCCCAGTTAGACCATAAGCTCCTAGAAGGTACAGAAGTACACGTAATATTATTTTTGTTCTTCAGTAATATTTGTTCATTTGGGGGTAAGAGTCCTTATGAATGCCCTCTAAAAAAAATGACAGTGATGGCCAAACAAATATCTGTTCCTTAATCATAAATATGACAAAATAAAGGGTTTGCTTCCATAAATTTGCATCATAACAGGTTATTTAACATTTATTAAACTTATTTGTTATGTGATGTTTGTATACTAGACATTGTCACATTCATTATCTCACTTGATTCTATTCCTTTTCTTGGAAGTGCAATTTTCAAGAGGTGAAAATAGATGCAAAGTTAAAATAGTCATTAAGGGGTCATGCAACTGTTGAGTGCCAGTGTCAGAAGTAGTAATCAACACCTCTGATTTCTGTTCCTTCCTTGCTATGTTTGGATTAAGTTTGAATAAATCAATGGCAATCTCAGGGCATGGTGGATTGTGTATCCAGCAGACAATCAGCTACCATAATAGATCCTTTGTATCTTTCTATTTCCTTTCTTTTTATTCAATATGCTTCTTTATTTTCCCTTCACTGACAAGAAAATGTGAATGAAAACAAAAGCAGGATTCTAATGATAAACTCTATATTTGACCTTAAACAAATTAGCTTGTGTGATGTTATCTGGAGAGTCTCAGCATCCTTAGCTGGATCAGGATGCTAGTGATAAAACATACCTCAGGAGTGTGTTAATAATCAACAGATGTGTGGAAATCCAATGAATTATTTTTATTTTCCCATATTCACTTTCCTTTCTCCTTTGTTGCTGCTTATAGCGGGGTCTTCCAATGCCACTGAAGTGGACTACCTAACTCTCTGCTGACACTTAGGACTTAAATAATTTAGATGATGATCTAAATTAGCCTTGGACTGTGTCAGTCCCTAGAAAGTGTTGAGAGTCTCCTCTAATTGTTGCATTTCACAAGATGTATTCTTTGAGTTGACATCTTCCATCGATTGTCATGCTAACCTTCTCATTCTTCACAATGAGGAGATAATTATGTGTTAACTTGGTGTCTAAGGTAAAAAGCTGCCAACTTTTAGACCGAAGCCTTGCTATAGGATGTATAGGAACCTGAAAATTAATGTTCTTATCAGTTTGAGGTTTAACACTTTGTAAATCTTTAAGAAGTTACTTTGAAAAGGCAGACAGATTCAAAACACTGAAAAAAAGTTACTTCAAATGCAGATATTTGAATTTTATTTTTAAAATAGAAACTGGTTTATTTACACAGAAGCATTTTGCCTATAATGAGTAGTTGTTTTGATACATCTATCAAATCATGTAAGCCATTATTCTAAAACTCAAAACAAATAAGGGCAGTAGACCCGTAGCATATGACCTAAATCTAATCTGAGTTTGATTGCTGGCCCTGCCAACTGTAAGCCCCGTGGTTTGGGAAAAGTTAACTTAAGCTTTCGGGTCTCCATTTCCTCATCTGTAAAAATGAGTAACACCATTCACTATTAGATTTCAGATCTAAATTCCCAGGCTGCAACAGAGCAGGTTTTCCACGCCCTAAACTGAGTATTTTGACATATTAAGTAATAGCCAGAGTTTTGAACTATCAGTCTGTGTGACTTCACCCTCACTTGGGGTGAGTGCTCCTTTTTCTTCAAATGTCCCTTGGGGTCCCCATCTACCCTCTGCTTGACAAATTTTCTTTTATTTTCTTTTTTATTCTAATTACCGTTTTATTCTCCTTGGAATGCTATTCTACCCCCACATCAATGCTTCATCTTTTTAACTAACAGTTTCCTCTATTATTATTTAAGAAGTTTAAATTTTTGTTCTCTGTAAGGATGTTTATATATATGTGTGCTTGACTATAAGAAACGTCCTTCTGGGGGCGCCTGAGTGGCTCAGTTGTTAGGTGTCTGCCTCCGGCTCAGGTCATGATCCCAGGGTCCTGGGATCGAGCCCCGCATCAGGCTCCCTGCTCAGTGGGAAGCCTGCTTCTCCCTCTCCCACTCCCCCTGCTTGTGTTCCTTCTCTCGCTGTGTCTCTCTCTGTCAAATAAATAAATAAAATCTTAAAAAAAAAAAAAAAGAAATGTCCTTCTGCTTTATATTTTTGATGCCCAAATACACAAATTTACTAAAAAATATTTCTTTTGAACTCTTAAAGCAGTGGTAGATTCATTACAAAGTATGGTGTGTTTTAGTTTTCTACTGACACATGACAAATTACCAAACATTTAGTACCATAAAACAACACATATATATTATCTTACCATCTCTATGAGTCAGAAATCCAGGCATAGTTTGGCTGGGCTCCCTGCAAGACTGCAATCAAGGTGTCGGCCAAGACTGGATTCTCATCTAAAGCTTTCCTAGGTCATGTGGGAATAATCCGTTTCCAAGTTCAGGTGGTCTCTGGCAGAATTCAGTTTTTTGTAGGCTGCCGGATTGAGGGCCTAAGTTTTTTTCTGGAGGTGGGCCAGAACCCACCCTCAGCCCCTTGCCACCTGGTCCTATCTATAGGGTAGCTCGCAATGTGGCAGTTTGCTTCTTTAAAACTAGGAATGGAGAGCATCTCCTAGCAAGACAGATATTAGTCTTATGTAACATAATCCTGTCTACTTAATTGCATACATCCAGTCACCTTTACCATATTCTATTGGTAAAAAGCAAGTCACAGATCTTGAGCCCACACTCAAGGGGAAAGGATTATGCAAGAATACCAGGCAGCTAGAGTCTGTCCACCACAGTGAATAAAGGTAAGACATCTCAACAATTAAAGATTATCCACATATTTCTTTTTCATTGATTAATGAAGGCCAGATTATTGATAATCTTATAAATTGCATGGGATAGCATGAGCTATATTAAAAAGACAATGACATACCATTGAAGGTGTTAGGTAGCAAGATATCAACACAGGCCTATATCTTAGGAGGATTGCTGATTACTATCTGAAGAAAGCAGTTGGAGGAGGACAAGACCGGCAATAGAAAAATCAGTTATGCTGCCCATCAATCCATGTAAAAGGCAGTGTCACATCAGATGAGGGAGCTTTTACATAACTGACAAACAGCGGATAGAGTGAGATGCTGTTCTGAAAACAGAGTTGACAAAGTTTAGTAAAGTCAAAAGAATTTTGAAAATGACTTACCTTGAATAGAAATTGATGATGCTCATTTACTAAAAATGACATCACTAAAAGAGGAGTGGGTTAGTTCACAATGTGGCAAGACATCCCCCATAGAAGGGTAAGTGAAGGCTTGGGACTCAAAGTAAGAAGAGAAGAAGGTTGAACGTGTTCCCAGACTAATATTGGCATTAAGATGAGTGAAAAGAACAGAAAGTCAGGAAAGGGGGTGAGAAGTGGCAGTCAGAGGGAGGAAGAAATCTTACAATATGAAACCAATGGATGATAGTGTTTTGAGGAGCAAAATGCCACAATTGTTTACTATGACCGAGATATAAGCAAAATAATTTATGCAGAATCCATTGTTTTATCAATAAAGACATTTTAGATAGACTTCATTAGTGCAGATGTTTCTTACATTACAGTTCTAAAGCCCTTCTGAAGTTATTTATAAGTTCAAAAACCTAATATTGCAAATTAGTTCCTACAAGTACTATCTATTTTCTTCTGCTTATGGTGAAATTTCACTGTAGGACAATTCCATCCAGCATTGAATCTTGAAGATCAATCTGTATCGGCACCTCAAAAAGTTGTAAATGCTGCACAGCATTTTAGGAAACAGCACAGTTGAAACACAAATTATTCGTTCCTCTGGAGATTTATTGGGGATCGAAATTGCCATTTGTCCTATAGTGACAAGTACAAGTCTAGCATTTCTCTTTGAATTCTCTTGCAAGCTTTTATTTAAGTGATTACAATTGCAGCATAAGGCATTTCTGGAGATTAATGACTGCCTGGGAGGGGTTGCTCTCTGGTCCATTAACTCCAACCAGTCATTAATTTACATGAAAGGTCCTGCATGAAAGTTATTATTACTAATATGAGCTGAAAATAAAAGAAACATACAGTAGGTGTATTGATTGCACCCTCTCCCCCAGGATGATGCAAAGTCATTTCATTTGTATGAGGATCTTCAAGAAAAATGAGGTCCCTGCATATAAGCCAATCACTTGGCTTTAGTGCTATTCTTGGCAATCTGGTTTTGCTTACATTGCAACAGTGAATTTAAAGAGAAAATAGGAGACCAGAAGTCCCCAGACCTAATCCAAGCATCTTGATCCTATCAATATGTGTTAATATTAAGTATAATTTTTGTTAAACAGAGTAGATTAAAAAAAAACACACATTGCCCTAGTTTATACTGAGATCTGTCCTCAATTTGCCAGAAATATTTCTATAAGATGCATATTTTGGTTTTATCTTTTAAGAGATATAAGCTATTTACTCACCTTAAATATACTAAATCCTCAATTAACTCATGAATGCTAAAAATAACTTTTTGTCCCAAATATTTAAGTGCTTTTTAAAATGTTTTCCATAATACTTATTGTTAGAAATCATCATGAGAAAGTGCTTCTAAAAAGCAGAATATAGGGCGCCTGGGTGGCTCAGTTGGTTGAGCGACTGCCTTCGGCTCAGGTCATGATCCTGGAGTCCCTGGATCGAGTCCCGCATCGGGCTCCCTCCTCAGCAAGGAGCCTGCTTCTCCCTCTGACCCTCTCCCCTCTCATGTGCTCGCTCTCTCTCATTCTCTCTGTCTCAAATAAATAAATAAAATCTTTAAAAAAAAAAAAAGCAGAATATAATAATCAAGTTTCATTCTTTAAATAGATCTTAAATATTTTTTGGACTACCAGGTATTTCAATTTATGGGATAAAAGTCCTGGACAAAAAAATTATATGATCTCTTGTACGTGTGTGTGTAGGGGGGAGAGTAAAGAAGGCTGTTATATCCTATCTTTTTAAAATATATCATGATATATTTCAATAACATTCAACTTTCATCTTTCATCTCATAAAATATTTTATACTTTCAAATTTCTCTTTACAAAAATTACCATTAAGCTAAATATGTGAGATGCCAGAACACTCATGCTTTTATATTTTACATAGAAAAGTTTAATTATGAGACCTGATGATATTAATAAAATACACACATACATATAGACATCTAATCCACACATATATCTGCACATGTGTAGACACGCACATGTGCCTGCATGTGTCAATGTGTATATATGTACACGTGTGAACACATACATATATGTATGTACATGTGTATGTATGTGCATGCATATACATGCATATACGCATGTGTGGGTTTGCATATACATACATATGTATACACACATTTATGCAAACATGTTTAATTAACCCCAAAATGCCCAACATACACAAGCTACATATTCACTGAAATCATATTAAGCTTTGCACCATAGACTTCATTTTATACATAACTTATATTTAAAGTCACATTTGCACTAATTTATTGCAAGTCAGATAATCAAAAATAAACATATGTTTAATAATTTGTTATACAATATAAAGTTAATTTTAATGACTGTATAACTTAAATTTAATACTTTCAATAGTCTATCTTTTAAAATATGCTCTCTATATTTTTTTAAAATGCTTATTAATATGTTCATTTCAATTAAAATACAGAATAAGTTGTTCTCTAATAGAAAGTGAGTCGGATTCATCTGATCAGTTTGACAACAAAGATCTCCTTAGACCTATAGTTAATATAACAATTATTCTCATACATGGAAAAACCTAAATCTGGAGCTTCAAAGTATTGACAGAAATGTATTTGAAACCTGTGGTAAGATAAAAGTATTTTGTCAAAATATATCATGATGATAAAAGTCTGTTAAAATTAATGTTTAGATTTTATAAACTCTTTCTGATGATATAAGATTAAATGAGGTGCCCCAGAGTAAAAAAGTCACAGATGTAGTTAAATAGCCATTTGATAAGATCTTGTTAAGCATTTTGGATAGAATTTGCAGAATCTAAGAAAAGAAATGTCATTACTAAATTGGTAGTAGATGATTTTGCAAATAACATGGCTTTCAATTTTCTTTCCAAATTATTAAAGGAGATTCTCATCAATTGTCTCTCAAAAGATCATGACAAAGAGTTGTGATGATAAATCATACTCATTTTGGCTTATAACTTGGAAAAAATTCAAAAATTTGATTGGCATTGCTATAACAAAACTCATTCAATTTGGATCCATTAATTTCCACCAATAACTTTTCTTAGTATTTATATCTATAAAAATAAAGAACAATCTCATTCTAAAAATAAATAATAGGCAACCAGGGAACATGTTAATCTATAAAATAGAAAATACGGATATAGTAAACAAGATTAAAGGGGAAATAAAAACTGCACAAGGTTATTTGAAAAGAGGAACAAAATAGATAAATCTCCAAAAAAATTGATCACAGAAATACAAATAAGTCCAAATAAAAATTATCACAGACAAAAAATTGGACATGATGACAAACTGGGCCTAGATGCTTATATTCAGCCAAAATTATACACAAATGTGATGACATAATAAAAAAGCCTCATGCATATAACTTTAGATGAGGCAAAGATTAAAGAAGGACAAAATTGCAGGTAGCCAAGATTAAAATATAATAGGTTTTCTCTACATGAGTTTATCTCAACAATTTTGAAAACCTACATGAAAGGATAAGAAATTTTAGAAAAATGTAACTAACCAAAAGTGACTAAAAAATAGGATGCATCAATAGTAGTATATATAAGAAATTGAAGGTATAATTAAACATCTCCCCACAAAAAGAACACCCATCCAGAGGTTTAACAGGACAGTGCAAACAAGTTTCAAAAGCTAAAAAGACATATAATTCTCATGTATAGGAAGAGTTAATAGAATTAATTTAAAAGAGTACACTGAATGAATACATCACATGTCTTCACATTGATCTTAAATTTCAACATTATTTCAGTAAAAATCTCAAGTTCATGGAATTTTTCAAAATTAATTTAAAATTTGCTTGGAAGTCTCAAGGCCTAAGTATAGCCCAGTTACATCTATGGGGGGGAGGGATTATTGAAAAGCATAAAAAGAGATATTTGTCCTATCTCTAGTGCTATTTATTACTAAGAAATTACTGACATAGGGATAGAGAAAGTGATGAATATTATGATAGAATTAAAAGCCCAGAAACAAATGTACACATCTATAGAACATTGATTTATGCGGGAAGAGACAATGTCAGATCAGTGGGGAAGTCTATTCTACAATTTGAGCTAACTAAACATCATTTTCATACGAAAATCCAAACAAACAAAAATTATTCCTATCTTAAAACATACATAGGTATCAACTGCAAGCATATTACCAGTTAAATGTCAAAAGCAAAATGTTTTAACATTTAGGAAAATACAGATAAATATCTTCTAGCTTTGGGGTAAAGAAAACAATCTTAACAAAAAGGACTAAAATACAAGAGAAAAGATATACTTGACAATATTAAAGCATAAGCCTTGTTTCCATCAAAAGGCACTTAAAATAACTAAAAATATATCCTATAAACTGAGAGAACATATTTATATAACATATATAACTAACAAAAGTTTAATATAGAGGAGCAATATGCAGCAAATTATTACAAAAAAGTTAATGCAACAGAGAAAGGAAATAGGCAAAAGTGTAAATACACATTTCACAGAGGAGAAAACACAAATGACCAATAGAACGATGATAACATGTTCAATCTTGATAGTAATCAGGAAAATGAAAATCAAGATCATAGTAAGATATTATTTTATTATCACTCAACTGGCATTAGCCTATATTAAATCTGACATATGAATGTTAGAGAAAATGTAAATCAACAAACTCTTAAGATAGCAAGTAGAAGCATAAATTAGTTAAATGGGTTGGGATAAGTATTTGACATCATGTAAAGTTCTATAATCACATGCTTTACTAACTAACATCTCTACTCCCGAAAGAAACTTTTGCAAGGTGTTTATCAGGAGACTTGTTTAAGAAAGTTCCAAGAATAATACAAAATATGAAAATAACACACCTGCCATTGGTAATATAATGAATAACAAACTGTGATATATTAAATCAATGGTTTTCAACCTCTAGTGATTTTTGTACCCCAGGAACTTTTGGCAACATCTGGAGACATTTTTGTTTGTCTAGTTTGTTTGTCTACTAGCATCTAGTGAGCAGAGGCCAGGGATGCTGCTCAACATCCTACCTTGCTCCAGGACAGCCCCCCACAGCAAAGAATTATCCAGTCCAAAATATCTGTTGTTCCGCCAATGTTGAGAAACCCTGCGTTAAAGCAATGAAATATACAGACAAGAAAATAAACGAACTACAATGAACTATACCTACATTACCATGATATGGATGAATCATGACAATGTAATATGGAATGGCAGAATTGTAGACCCAAAGATTATTTATAATATGTTCATATTTTTTATAAATTTTAAAACATCAAAAACTAAATAATGCATGTGTATGTGTGAGTAATATATTCATGTAAAAACTGTATTAAACAAAAGCAGAATTATGAACGTAATTTAAAAAAAAGTAGCAGTTGGGAAGGGCAGAAGGATAGGACGGGAACACAGAGGTAGATATAAGCCAATTTGCAAATATTGAAGCTCTCATTATCAGTGATGAACTCACAGGTGTTTATGAAAGAGACAGAAAGCCACCTTGGACCTGTTAGGAGAGTACGTTATTAACAAGGATCATGACTCATTCTAATTTTCATTGTATTTTATTAATATCTTCCCACTTTCACAATAAATTCATATATTTATTCACTCTTTGCCTAACATCAAAATACAGAAACACTGACATCAAGAGCACTTTGTTAGCTTGGAAACAAATAAACGTTAGTGAGATATTAGATCCTTCAAGCCTCAAAATGCTTTTCTAACATTTGTCTTCTCTTTAGTTTGTATATAAATTATTTTTGGAAATATACTAGTTAGTAAGATGACTAGTATATCCAGATAATGTCTATCATGTTTTATTTATTTATTGAATCAGTCAGCTAGTCTGACTTTCCTTACACGCAGAATTGGAAACTGAAATTCTGGGGCGCCTGGGTGGCTCAGTTGGTTAAGCGACTGCCTTCGGCTCAGGTCATGATCCTGGAGTCCTGGGATCGAGTCCCGCATCGGGCTCCCTGCTTGTCAGGGAGTCTGCTTCTCCCTCTGACCCTCCTCCCTCTCATGCTCTCTGTCTCTCATTCTCTCTCTATCTCTCAAATAAATAAATAAAAAATCTTAAAAAAAAAAAAAAGAAAAGAAACTGAAATTCTGGAGGTTAATTTATTTTTCCTACCTAAAGATAATTGCTTTGGTCCAGCCACCAGTTGGTGGAAAGACCATAATTCCTCACTTGGATGCTTTTGTGCATTTGTCAAAAACCAAATGAGTATACTGGTATGAGTTTATGGTTTTCTTTAATAATACTAATCATTTAAAAGATATTAAAATTGTGTTGACATATAGTTTGACACCAAACTAAACTTAAACTGTATCAGATAAGTTAGCTTAGTAGAATTTGTAAAGCAAGATTTCTGCCTAACGCGTAACCATACAATTCATTAAATGTACACCCCAGTCTTGGGTGAACAAAACTCAGCCTGAATTAAACAGGTTGTTTGATTACTGTCCATGAACACAGACAGTTGTCCATTGGTAACACCCTTGGGATGATTCGGAATTCATTTTATTTACTGAATGACACCCAAAGTATTATTGTATATTTTATTCATTTCAAATAACTAAACATGATAAAATTTTCAAAATGAGTCAAGAAGTATGGCATATTATGCCCTGACTTTACTAAATTCCAGATTTGATTTGATTTTCCAGTGGGTAGGGGAGGGGGAGTGGGGGTAAAATCTAGGAACAGTTACTAAATACTAAAACTACCCAGACCAGAAGTGCCAAGTGAATTTGTGTATGCGCCAGATGCAGAAACAATAATAACAGGAGCATGTCAGGAAGGATTTTCTTTTTGCAATAGAATAAGAACTCTCTAATGCTGGAGTACTTTCTTCTTGTTCCCTTTTATTAAAAGGTAGAAAGAGAGGGTTACGTGCATTACAATATTTTATTAAGTTCACTTAATGACAATTCTGACAGAACCAGGATCAGAGAAGAGTGGCACCTAAACTCTTTCATTTATGAATCAACAGCTAAAATATTCCAGGGATTGTGGCCTTGAGACAACAACCTTGCTATTTTCTCTATGTTAAGCATCCACACCATAAACCTTTTCTTTCTTAATATTTGTAGGTTATGATTTTTTTTTGCTCTCTATTGAAAGGATAAATATGCTTTTCAGTCAAAATTTATATGAAGATCCTCCAAAACATATTTCAATAGGTAATAAAAATTACTCCCTGCTAAGCAATTTTTCACAGTGACTTGGAGAAACAAAACAATTTTGAGTTATCACAGACATGGAGTTATGTTTTCATAAAATTTATTTATGCTTGAAATAACATTCTGTCACTTAATCCGTTTATTCTATTCTTAGATTCCCTCCCCCCAGTAAACATTAGAAAGGCAACATATAACTGGGTCTTTAACATTGAGCTCAACTCTGAGTATGATAGAAAAACCAGTGCAAAACTGGGATGAGAAGGCTATTAGGGCAAGCTCTGCTCTGATACTTACCGTAAGCACAGGGATTTTTACATTTGTGAATTATTATGGTCATGTTGCCAAGGGCAGCATCTTTAATAAGGTAAATGCAGGTTGTGGGTTATAGGAAGGAAGATTTCAGCTCTGACTGGGAACTTTCTAGCACTCCATCAAAGACAAGGTTGTCTGTAGATATATCTCCATATATAGAGATGTTCAAGCAGGAATTGGAAAAATCACATATTTGCCAGAATTAAAGGGAAATTTTGAGACCCTTTGACTTCCTACTGCAATTTATTTTCCTTTCTCAGGAGAAACAGAAGGGATTAAAAACTATTGTCTGCTACACTTAAACAAAGCACATTATCTTCGTGCACCTACCTAGGTAAGAAATGTATCTACTAATGAACTATCTGCAAACTTTCTATGAATTGGCCTTCTTTGGTTAGAACTCAAACTTGAATTTTGTTGTGGTTCTTGCTGTTGCTGTTAATCAGTGGGGAGTAATGTCGCTGGTGTGCTGAATGAGGTAAGAGAGTTTTGACTGGATGCAGCTCTGGCTGTACAAATTCTTCTCTACGGAACAAAATCTGTAGGTTTCCACACAAATCCAAAATGACCGTCCCCACGGGGTTTTGGTCTGGGCTTCTGGCAAAATCTTTAATGTCCGCCTATCTAGATCCAAATCATCTTCCAGTTTTACAGCTACTCAAACTTAAAGAAATTTGTCCCAGGCAGAGGACTGGAGACCTTAAATTTTGGTGATGAGCTAGTGCTCATTCCCAATCTGGGCTGTGCTGACTCATAAATAAGATTCCTTTCCTCTAAGAAAGAAAATGGGTTATTGTCTATACATAAAGACAAAAGTACATACTCCCTTCACAAGAGAAATATCTGGCCACCTTGGGTTTCTCAGACTGTGGAAGTCCTTAAGATTCTTTGGTTTCTAAACTTTGAATTTTAACATCCCTTTATAAATCCCATTAGTTTCCTATTGTTGCTGTAACAAATTACCCCAAGTTTAGTGGCTTGGAAAAATGCATATCTATTCTCGTACAGTACTGGAGATCAAAGGTCTAAAATGGCCTCACAGGGTGCATACATTTTAGAGGCTCCAGAGGAAAATCCTTTTCCTTACCTTTTCTAGCTTCTAGAGGATGACTCCCTTCTTTGGCTCATAACATCGCTTCTCCACCTTTGGCACCTTTTCTCCTCTCTGACCTCTGTCCAAATTCTCTAATACTCTGACTCATCTGTTTCCTTCTTAGAAGGACTCTTATGATTACATTGTGTCCACCCACATAATCCACGATCATCTCCACCTCTCAAGATCTTTAACTTGTGCACATCTGCAAAATCCTTTACCATGTAAAGTTAGGTAACTATATTAATAAGTTTTCTTTCCTTTTTTTGAGGATTTATTTGTTTTAGAGAGGCTGAGAGAGAGAATGGTGTGGTGGGGTGAGGCTGGGGAAAGGGGTAGAGAGAGAGAGAGAGTCTCAAGCAGACTCCAGGGTGAGCAAGGAGGCCCATGTGGGGCTCGATCTCATGACTCAGTGATCAGGACCTGAGCTGAAATCAAGAGTTGGATACTTAACCAACTGCGCCACCCAGGTATCCCAATAAGTTTTTTTTTTTTTTTTTTTTTTTCAATACTGAGCTGTAGTCAATGCAAACTGAGAGGTGCTAACAATGTTATTTGATTACATGTGGGTAAAAACATATGCCCAATGAAACTGAATTTCTTGTGAGAAAATAAAATATTAGTGACTCTAAATATAGTACTGCCTTTACTTTTTAAAACCTGGAAAACCCTTAAGGGGAATATCAATAGTCCATTTGGGGAGGGAGCACAACATGGAGGAAAAGGATTCTGATTCTAAGAAGGAATTCTAGTTAAAGTCACTGAATGCA
This sequence comes from Phoca vitulina, assembly GCF_004348235.1. NCBI lineage: Eukaryota > Metazoa > Chordata > Mammalia > Carnivora > Phocidae > Phoca > Phoca vitulina. The sequence continues at coordinate 53,408,596 of NW_022589710.1, forward strand.
AAGAACAGCAGAGAGACTTGGAAAACAAGAATTTCATGGTGAGGATGCCATATCACAACTGCCTTTAGGTGCTATGCATCTACTTATCTGTAAAAGCGTGATGAGAAAGGGAGAAAATGTGCTAGAAAAAAAATTAAATAAAATTCAACAAGGAGGCAAATTGTGCATGCCAAGATGTGCCCATTTAGCATTTTATGCAAACTTTCCTGTGCTTCCTAGTTATAGGGTCTTCTGTAGAAAGTATTGCTATTAATGTGCTAATTTAAACCATGACAAACACATAGACATAAATGGGAGTAGTGCAGCCCCTATAAGGGAATTTCTGCATAATGCTTATATTACACTTTTAATTTTGTCCCTGAAACAATATTACAAGATGAGTCTGTTTACTCTCTCTGGCTATTAGGCTGACACACATATAGTAAACGTAAGCAACATCTCACATGTGTTATTGTGTGCACAGTATTAAAGTGTCTTCCCTTAGTAGTGTCCAATATTTTATAAAATCAGCTAGTCTGAGTCTATAAAAAAGCAACATAAACTACTTAAGGTTTGCTAGTTGCAAGAAAATTATAAGATGTTTCATTTCTTGACAATAGTCTGGAATCAAAGAGTGAGTTCTATGCAGCATAGCAGATGACCATACACTTAGAAGTTTAAAACAATGCACATTTGTCACCTCACTGTTTCTGTGAGTCAGGAGTCCAGGCACAGGCTAAGTGTGTCCTCTGGTTAGGCTGTCAGAAGCTGCAATCAAGGAAGCAGGCAGGGTTGGGTTTTCAGTAAGGTTCAATTCAGTGAAGTGTTGCTACTAATCTCCTTCAGCCTGTTTGCAGAATTTATTTTCTTATAGTGCTAGGATTCATAACAGCTTGTTTCTTCAAAGCCTATGAGGGAAAGAAAGAGAGAAAGACTATGGCAATCTTCTTGCAAGACAGAGATTAGTATCATCAACAGAGTGACATCCATCACCTTTGATATGTTCTATTGTTTGGAAGTATGTCACCAGGTCCACCACACACAAGGAGCGGGGGTTACACAGGATGCCAGGAAGTGGAATCATGGGGCCACCTTAAAGTCTAAATTCCACAGGGAGGAAAAATAGACATAACGGAAAACACAAAACGCCAACACCATGGCTCATGCTTCCTATTGAAGACTTTGTATAGTTTCTATAATTTGAAAAATGCATTGTTAGCAATGCAAATGTTGGTTGCATATTTTGGCTAAGTCTGTACTGGAATCATACTTTCTGTGAGTCTGTCTTGATGTGTTGGGGAATATAGGCATATGCTGAGAAGGAAGGATTTTAGGAAGATAAGAACATTCAGGTATTTTTTAAAATGATGTCCTGTAGGTAGATTCTAAAGATCTAACTTTGATAAATTAATTCACTTAATAAAGGCTTTGATTTTCCCTAACATAATTTTTGTCATCTTAAGAGGAGTACCTTAAGAGAGAGTACCATCTTAAGCTACTGATATTCTTTTATATCTTGATAATGACTGGTGAATTTGATGAACAGTTTCTAGAAGACAGAACTGGTAAGACAGCATTAGGCATGTGCAAGAGTGCAAGAGGGGAAAACAGAGGTTTCCAGATGCCATGATCATGCTGTTTTCCTTATCTTTATATAGTAGATGATGATATGTAAGGAGAGTTCCTTCTCATTATCTCTAAACAAAATTCTAGGCCGTATAAGAATATGATTAGCAGTCAATATATTCATTTATTTATCCAACAAATGAGTCTAATGGTGGGAAGTGAATGTAATGTGGAATATTAACAGAAACTGTGATTTAAGTACAAAGAGGTAAATGCAATTTCTGCTAGAATCCCTAAAAGGGACAATGAGATCAAAAAGCCTAGATACCTGGAAAGACTTCATATGATGAGGACATGCAGAATGGTCCAGCTGATCATTCAAGGGAATGCAAACAAAATGAGCAAATACTAACTTTACACTTGCACTGTCTATTCTTGTGGACTGGGAAATATCCCAACATTCTTTCCTAAGTACTCAACAGGGTTTTTTGTTTGTTTTGCTTTGTTTTTAGTTTCATAGAGATGGTTTCAATAGGCTCATAGGGGCAGAATGAAGCTAAACTTTTCAGTAGATCAAGCAACACAAACCTTTAGGTAGAGGTAGGATCTGAAATCAATGGGATTCTAAGACTAGACCTCCACTGCACTGCTCTGCTCACCAGCTTCTTAAATACTTTCAGGCAAGATCAGAGAATCATGTACAATATTTTTCAGTAGTCAATATAACTGGAACACGATTTCAACAATAGAAAATTAGTTCTAACATTCTTATGCAGATGATCATACCCTCCGGTATTAGTTTATGTAGCAATAGTTTATGTAGCAAAATATTTTTTTTATTTTTTTAAATATTTTATTTGTTTACTTGAGAGAGAGAACACAAGTGGAGTGAGGAGCAGAGGGAGAAGCAGACCCCCCCACCACCACCACTAAGCAGGAAGCCCGATGCGGGGCTTGATCCTGGGACTCTGGGATCATGACCTGAGCTGAAGACTGACACTCAACAGACAGCCACCCAGGCTCCCCAGTAGTGGAACTGGACATTTCTAGTACAGCCACCTTTGGAGTTTGGTCTCCAAATGGTATAATAGTCATAAAGATAGCAGGGTTGTTTGTTTGTTTTTCCTTCGTGGTCTTGCATTTGCTACCAGAAAAATTAAAAGACCTGTATTTTACAATTGTATAGAAAACATTTACTGCCTAATACAATGATATATATTCTCAATAGAAAATAAAGTGAAATGATAATTAGTTCCCATCTCTGTTAATGGTCATTTTCCACAATGTCATTCAGCAGAAACAAAGACACTTGAAGATATTGAAACATTTATCTCAACAAATGTAAGGTAATTTCGGAACAGTTTTTCCAAGAGTTAAATGACTTTTTCATCATAAGAAAATAAAACAAACAGCATAAATAATATGAACATTATACATTTAAAATTTATAGGAACTACACTTTAAAAGCATTAATTTTTAGTTTAACCAACTCACAATGCAGTTGTATTAACATAAACCTTAAAATTTCCTAATAAAGTGTTATTCCTCCTTGAAGCAGTTGGCCAGGCAATACACATCCCCTGACCTTGGCTGATGATTGTTTTGTATACGGAATTGAGAACTCTAATTTTCCCATGTGATTCCATAAGCTAAAGTCATCGAAGGTGGGGAGGGTAGTCATTTTTCAACTTTTAAAAGTTTACCAGCAGCATTTCACTGTTTAATTGTGAATTTGTTTAACTTAATTGTGTCCATAAAGGTGTTTTAGGAAAACCTCAAAGGCAGAAATGAAGAATTACTTTATTTCCTGTTTTATTTTTCTTATCCCGCCTCATACTTAACTACCATTATCATTACTGACATGGTTCAGCTTGGCATTTAGCCATGTAGGGAGCACTTAATCTGTGATTTGAGCAGATTCTTTGAAAGCGAACATGAGAAATTTTTGTAAACTTACTGAGACAGACATAAAGTGAATATCATCTTAAAATACTTGGGAAATGAGCAACTTATGTTACTAAAGGGGAATGAGAGAACAAGAATGAGCCTTGGGTAAGCAGAGACCATCATAAATCATGTAAGATAGTTCTGTGCTTTTATCCTTGGATCCATATGTTCTCCTCAAAGAAAACCGGTGTATAACAATTTAGCATTATTTTACACAGCCCAAAGAGAGCGTGGAAATTCCTTTATAACAGATAAGTGACACCATTTATAAACAATATAAATACATTCTGGTTTTCTCTTCTAAGTTTCATTTATTCCATTTTTTAAAATTACTTTAATCTTTTTCAAGAAATACTCTGATCTTGAGGATGAGGCAAGGAATATTAAAATGCTTTATTAGAAATTAATTAGTCTATTTTTTTAAACATCCTCCTTTAATAAACTATAAGGACCTTGTGGACAAAGAAAATAAAATTTGTATTTTGTGGTAATCGTTCTACCTTGTTATCTTGTATATATATAAAATATATCATTGATTTTCATTTGTATAATTGGTAATTATAATGTATGTATATACACACATATATATACATATATACTACACACAAATATGCATTTTTAAGAATATTTATATCACTTCTTTCAATAACATCTGTCACATGTTTATCAGTGCAAGTCAACAGATCCAATGGGTAGTTATTCATGGTCATCACTAATATTTCTGTCTTTCCTCCTTCTGGACACAGGATACAATTAGGCTTTTCTGCTATCTTCAAATGGTCATGTGCTTGTTTTGGTCAGTGAAATGAGAAGAGGAGTAAAAACATGTATTATTTAAGAATAGAAATGATTGAACAAGTATGCGATTCTTCATATGCCTTTCCCCCACCGCAGCCACCAAAGGCATTTCAACCAGTGACATGCTAGTCTTTATTAGCTAGTCTATGAATAAGACATGGATCAGAGTCCCTCGTCAACCCAAGGTGAGGATGTAGGAAGATTGAAAATTGTCAGTCTTTTTCTTCTCCTTGAGAATTTTCAGCATTTTAACTTTAAGCTTCTGAAATTTTGGCTTTGTTTCTGTAGCACACCTTAAACCATACAATGACCAATGATCAATACATGCAAAAAACTAACCAACCTGGTTTAAAATATATTAACTTTATTCCACTGACTTCTACAAATATTACCTTATGGTCCACTTTGAGCCTTGTATTCATCTCTTAAGTCTGTTAAGAGCAACAGTCTAATCTCTCATTTCATTTTCTCATGTCTACCATTTTAACATTAATATAGTTTGACACCCACATGGTTGAGTTAGTTGGGAATCCACAATATCATAGTACTTCGGAAAAAAACTCTACTAGATTTGGTGGTGAACCTGTGTTAAACTAACATTTTCCTCATATTCCCAGCAAAAATTACTTCACCCCAAGGAGATTTTACAGTATTTCATACCTTTGTCTAGTCTCTACTTCTGATACATTTTCTTCTTTTGAACAGACAAGGACTCACTCAAACTGCTAAGCCATATAGACAATGGAAGTTTAGAATTGTTAGCTCCAGAAACCTCCCATCTTACCATCAACTGATCTCACATTTATTCTGTAGAGCTGACTATTTGTAAAACGATAGAGGTCTTAGAATTCTCGCCTGGCTTATTGTTGTTATCATTTCCCTTAATTGTTATCTTTTTAATATGTCTCACTTTTTTTTTGTCATTTTGACTCTTCAAATATTTTGCCTTTAATATGCATTTAATTTATTAACTTTTCCTTAAAACTGTTATAATTTACTGTACCTGCCTCTTTATTCTGCTTTTAATTATAATGAAATATAAAGGATTATCTAATTTTATGAAATCACCTGAAAGGTTTATAATGATAGACAACTGTAACATATACTGATTTTAAGAAGCAATAAACCTGGGGCACCTGGCTGACTCAGTCAGCAGAGCATGTGACTTTTGATCTCAGGGTTGTGAATTTGAACCTCATGTTGGACATAAAGATTACTTTAAAAAATTTTAAATTAAAAAAAATTTTAAGGGTCACCTGGATGGCTCAGTCAGTTAAGCGTCTGTCTTTTGGTTTCCACTCAGGTCATGATCTCAGGGTCGTGAGATGGAGCCCAACTTATTGGGCTCCTTGCTCAACAGGGAGTCTGCTTGAGATTCTCTCCCTCTCCCTCTGGCTCTCTCCTGCTTTTGCATGCTCTCTCTCTCCTTCTCTCTCATAAATAAATAAAATCTTTAATTTTTTTTTTTTTAAAGAGAGAGTAAACTCTGATGACAACATGAAGCTTACTGTAGTTATACAAAAAAAAAAAAAAAATGAGGGGAAAAGAAAAGAACATAACCAAGAACTTTAATAATTAAAAATCAGTTGAATTTCATTAAATTTCTGGAAATTTTCCTTTAACTAACTGAATGTAGTTGATAACTATTGTCTCTTATGTCACCAATCATGTGATATAAGGCTTTTATAATGAATGGTGAGGCCAAGTTGGAGGGCCAAAAGAGCTGGCAAGTTACCAGAATTAAACTTCCAAAAAATAAATAAATGAATAAAGTAAGGAACCTATTGGAACAATTGCAAGTATATCAAGCTAGAAAATGCAGGTACTTGATTCAAGGGATCAAAGAACTGGACAGGAATGTGGTGATGAAATGTTGGTCTTCAAAGAAGGTTGAATTTGTACTAGGTATGAAAGCAGAGACAAATATTTCTGGTATAACCAAATTCAAATTTAGAATATCCAGGCCTGAAAATAGGTCCAGGACACTCTGAGAAAGGATAGCCATGAATCTCTGTTGTTATCTTTGAAAAATAAGCAAAAAACCAATTAGGTGAATTCCATCTTGGAAAAAGTTTTCTGAAGTTTTTCCCTCATAAACTGACAAAAATTGTCTTCTATTTGTTCAGTGCTCACCCCCACTAATAATAATCATTTGATTTGAAATAACCTCTCACCAAGGAGGTCAAAATATTTTATATATATGACCCAATTCATCACAGGACCTTATAAATAGCCATTAAAAATGAAGTGCTCTGCGGAAGTTAAAACAACATCGCTCAGCCAATACTTTTTGATTTGTGTGCGTGCGTGCGTGTGTGTGATTTATATGAGAACTTTTTGACCTCTAGTTACAGTTCTGATCCTTAGGTAATCAACTTTAAGATGAGCATATGATTTCTCCTATAGACCATCAATTTAAAAGAAGAACAATTTATAACATATCTCTAGTTTATCCTGTCCATTTCTTAAACCAGAATGAGCTCCATTACACTTTCATAACTCTCTCTGAGACCAATCCTGTCCTTCACTAAACATTCCACCAGAATACCTCAAGGCAGTGTTTACCAACAAATGCCTACATGCTTGTGGGACTTTGCCATTCTAGATTGGAACCCTTAAAATCTGGGTCTATCATCCATTATCAGCTTTTCAAAACCAAGATACATAACAGCACCCACCCAACCCACGAGTTCTTATTTTTGCATAGTTTTAGAGTACCAGCGGAGCAGGGGAAAGGTATCTGGACGTCTGAACATAGCATCTTTAATTTATCACAATGTCCTGCCACATTTGTGTCCTGTGAAATTATGAATGGTAAGGATAGCGTATTTTCATTTCTGTGGTTAAAAGCAGTTGCTAAAAAAATCACTAATAAAGGATTTCCAGGTGATTTCTAATTCAAAATTAATTATGATGAGCTTTTTTCAGTTAAAAGAGATAGAAACCTCATTCCAGATAGAAAACTAGTGAACAAGATATTTTAATGCCATAGTTAAAAAAATCTGATTAAAAATACATCAGTGTTTAGGTGAGTATAAAGAGAAAAAAATGTATTTGTTTCATGAACTTGTTAAACTAAGGCTTTGGGAACTGACTAGTCTAACATGAAAGCAGAATGGCGTGTCTAGGACTTAGAAGCAGCATGATTCCATTTGGAAAGTTCGAGCTAACTAAATTCCCTAACCCCATGGTCACATAGACCTCTCTGAAATAGCTCATTTAGGTAAAAGGTTAATGAATGTTATAATCTATACAACTCATTTGGGATGCAATGTCATTTCTTTTTCTTTCAGATGCTGTTGATCTAATGGCATGAAATTTAAATTTAGTTAAAATAAATGATAATGGAATTACATAATTCTAATTAAAGTGATGCACCTAGTAAACCTACAAATGCCCCAAATGTTTTTTGCAATTGATTAACACTTTCATCAATTAATTTTCATTAATGTAGGGTTAGAGAAATGCTATATTTTATTTGCCCTTTCAACATAAACAGAGACCCATGGTTTACTTCTCTTAAACTGGCATACTAAGTATGTCATAACGTGTGGTAGAGCCTTGGTATAAATATCCATTTATACTTCCTACAGGGCACAGCTAGACTGCGTTCCCCAGTCTCCCTGGCATTAGGCATGACTACACTAGTTTATAGCCAAAGATATGTTGGCAGAAATTATGTAAACCAATTCCTGGCACTGCTCACAAAATCTTCTTATGAGCAGTATTCTAGCCATTTCCTCCTTTTGTGGAAAGCTCAGGAATGAATTGAAAATGGCGCAGCCTTAAGATTGAAAAACTCACGATTTCTAATGTATGCTAGTAAGAGAAATTCATGTAGATCAGAAACGTGCATTTTGAACTTTATGTGAATGAGATAAATGGCTACTGGGTATGCTGTGGTTTGGGTTTTATTTATTACAGTTGTTACTATTACCCCAACTAATACAGATTGTGTCAACACTTGGGTCCAAAATCTTACCATTCTTTCTATATGGTTAAAGATCCAAAGTTGAGTGTCCATGGAAGGGAAGAAATAATTCATTTTTTTCACTTACATTTCAGGATGCCAGAAATAACTGTATATTTTTATAAAGTATCTTACCTTCATTAAGTTCATTTATGTCACAATGAATCAAAGCTGCCTTGGGATTTTATCCTTTGAAGTCCACACATTTTTCATCTTTGTGTCTTTGGCACCTATCAGTCGATGAGAAAGATAATTTCTTTTCAGAAAGAATCTAGACTAACAGTCCTATTACTTACCAATTGCTGTGTAACAGATTACCACATCAATAGCTTAAAACTATTATTAGCTGGTCCTCTACCACAATCTCTCAGAAGCCAACAATCAAAGTGTCTGCTGAGACTGGGGTCTCTTCCAAAGGCCCAATTATAGAAGGATCCACTTCCAAGGTAACTCGTGGCTATTGGCAGTTCCTCAGATTCTCCAGGGTTGTCTTTGCTGGCTAATGACTGCTGTCTGCCCCCAAGTCCTTGGCCCATGGACCTCTCCCATGTGGCAGATTGCTCTATCAAAACCAGCAAGAGAGAGAGAGACAGAGTATATCAGCAAGACAGAAGTCACCGTCTCTTGTAACCTAATTACAGAAGTGACATTCCCTCAGTATTGCCATATTGTATTGATTAGTAGCAAATTATTCAAGGGGAGAGAATTACACAAAGCTGTAAATACCAAGAGGCAAGATCATTGGGAGTATCTTAGAGGATTCCTGCCAGAGGTCATTTTTAAAGTCATTTATGATTATACCTCACAAGTAACACAATCAGATGTCACAGTTAGACTTTGGTAAGGGTTTCTTTCTTGTTAGCTTTTCCTATTGCCATTAGCCAAGTTCTGGAGAAAAGACAGGGAGAAGAACAAGGAAGAAAAAGAAGATGAAGGGAAAGAGTAGGAAGAGAAAAGAGAATTTGGAAAAACTATGTACTTCACTTTCTATCATGCAACTGTGTCTGTCTGAATCAGTAACACGATGGGTACCACTGCAGATGTCAAAGCAGTACAAACTCCCGAGAAGGTGCTGGAACAGAGCTGGCTTAGGAGACTGACAGATTTGTAACGTGAATGCATAATAAGAGTCAGAAATATAAATAGCTGTGAAGAGAACAAGAAGTGGCACTTTTACAGAAATCAAAAAGCATATGACTGAGTTTATTTAGGGGTACGGTAACAATGCATTAGATTATGGGAGTACTGGCAGATGAGCTTGTCAAATCGTGGTGTGATTTTTTTATCGCTCTAATAAATCTCACTTGATATCAACCTATTTTAATGATGAGGTCAGACATATGAAATAATAATGCTTAAAATGTATATAGAATTTTATAAACTGCTTTCATATGCATTATCTTATTTTGTTCTCATAAAGCACCCCCTCTTCCCAAGATATACAGATTTGTCAAGTTATCCCACTATTTTTTTTTAAAGATTTTATTTATTTATTTATTTGAGAGAGAGAATGAGAGAGAGAGAGAGAGAGCATGAGATGGGGGAGGGTCAGAGGGAGAAGCAGACTCCCCGCTGAGCAGGGAGCCCGATGCGGGACTCGATCCCGGGACTCCAGGATCATGACCCGAGCCGAAGGCAGTTGCCTAACCAACTGAGCCACCCAGGCGCCCCAAGTTATCCCACTATTAAAAATTCTTCCTTTGATCCATTCTCTGGAGGATAAAGTCCAGAGTCCTTCGACTAATGTACAAAATCACTAATGAGTGACCCATGGCTGACTTACCACTCTCCTTTTTCCTGCTGTACACCTGATTCCTCTGTTCTAGGCACTAGAACTACTTATTTCTTGCACTTGCCATTTATCATGCGTCTGTGTGTGCTCTAGGTTAGAGTTACTCAACCTTGGCACTACTGATATTTTGTACCAGATAATTTTTGTTGTGGATTTGTTGTGCATTGCAGGATGGAAAGTGGCATTTCTGGCCTCTACCCACTAGAGGCCAGCAGCAACCCTACATGGTGTGACAGGTAACAATGTCTCCAGACATTACCAAATGCCCCTTGGGGGGGTAAAATTATCCCCCCTTGAGAAACAGTGCTCTGGGTATTTTTTCATTCTGTTTTCCTGGTCTGGAAAATACTAATCTGATTTCTACAATTGACTGACTCCAACATGTTCACTAGAAGTTGCCTCCATTGGGTGCAGTTACTATGGAAAACAGTATGGAGGTTCATCAGAAAATTTAAAATGGAACTACCATAAAATCCAGCAATACCACTTTTGGGTTTATATCCAAAGGAAATGAAAAGAAGATATCAAATTATTCACAATAGCCAAAATAATGTAATATCCATCAACAGATGAATGGATAAAGAAAATGTGGTATATATTCACAGGGGAATATTATTCAGCCATGAGAAAGAAGTAAATCCTGCCATTTGTGACAACATGGACAGAACTTGAAGGCATTATGCTAAGTGAAATAAGCCAGACAGAGAAAGACTGCGTAGTATCACTTATATGAAAAATAAAATAAACAAATGAAGGAAAGGAAGGAGGAGGGAAAGAAGGAAAGAAGGAATAGAAGAATGAACCAACCAACAAAAGAAGGAAAAAAGGAAGAGGTCAAACTTACAGAAATGGAGACTAGAAAAGTGGTTTCCAAAGGCTGGGGGGGAGGGAGTGGTAGGAATAGAGAGAGTTTAATAAAAGATTACAAACTTTTAACTAGAACATGACTAAACCTGAAGATCTAATATAAAACATGGCTACTATCATTGATATCATTGGTAGTAGGCAATACATTATATAATTAAAAAACAAACAAGGGAATAAGTTACCTCTCTTGGAAAGCTTCTCTTTATTCCGTCCATACTGAATAAGATGTCTTCCTTGGTTCCTGCCTCTCTCTGAGCCCCAAGCATCATGCTCAGAAGGATTACTTACATCTTAGTTTCATACAAATTAATTATATGAACATTTTACTCAATCTGCCTATACTTTTCCCCCCTTATCTCTAAAACAGGAGTGATAATATTAAATAATTCACAGTGTCTGGCACATATTCAATACTCAATATATATCAATCAATATTATTACCATTGTAACTTTATTACTTTCTTTTGAGTGAGAGGATGGTGAATTCTAGTTCAATAGGTATTATAATATGAATTGATAAATTCAAAGTTGGTATCATATTATAGAGACAAATCTAAATAGTAATTGAATTATTTACCATTTCGTATTTCTATAGGAACATGCCCACCTTGGGGACAAAATCTTTGCTTAATTAAAGGATGATATATATAATTTTGGATATATGTATATATATATATATCCCATGATCCACACTGCTGTTAAACTCAGCCCACAAATATAAAATACTCTACTGGAACATGAATTTTCTTTTTTATTCATCAACCAATATTGTGAGAAGGGTTCAATATGAACTGCTTGAGAGCAAAATATTTACATAAAGCAGAAAAAAGAAAATAAATGTCAAAACAAACATTTAAAATATTCTTAAATTGGCACCCTGTGTTAACACAACAAGTAGATCAGTAAAAATACATGCATAGAGTAGCAAAACTGCGTAAACATTCACATAGACAAATTCTTGAAAAAATGTGAAGAATTTGTAAAATATATGCTGCTTTAAACAAAGTGTAAAGATACAGAATAACTTGTCTTTACTGAGAACTCAATAGAGAGTGACCCTTAAGAATAAGTATCCTGTGATTTACTTTGAAAGGCACCAAAAAAAAAAAAAAAAAAGATCAGTGGATAGAAGGGGGGATGGACAGTGGTTAGATGGTACAGTTGACAGAATAATGTGAAACTGTGAATGTTACATTACATGACAATGGGGTTTTTGCAGATGTCATTAAGTATCTTAAAATGGGAAGATGATCCTGGGTTATCCTGGGTCCAATATTATAACAAGGGTCCTTAAAAAGAAAAGAATGAAGCAGAAGGGTCAGAGAAGGAGATGTGGCAAGGGAAAGAGGGATCAAAGTCAGAAAAAGATTTGAAGATACCTTGCTTCTGAACTTGAAGGTGGAGGAGGGGGACCGGGAGCCAAAGAATGCAGGTGGCTGCTAGCTGCTGGAAAAGTCAAGGGGATGGATTTTTCCCTCGAGTCTCCAGAAAGTCATATGATGAGAACATAGCCCTGCCAACATCTTCATTCTTAGCTTCATGAAACCTGTCTTAGCTTTCTGACCTCCAGGTTTGTAAGATAATAAATTTGTGTTGTCTTAAGCCACTGAATTTGTGGTAACATATAACGCTCATAAGAAACTAATAGATTTATGTAATAAGGAAAATATAGCCAAATGTTAATTGTAAGATGCAGATCATGGGTATATGGGTCTGTACTGTACACTTCCAATTTAGCTGTGTATTTGAAAATTTTTATAAAAATGTCTGGAAAAATAAATAAACATGGAATTATACCATAAAAATAAAGAAAACTGATAGCACATTGTGGAAACCACTCTTAAAAACTGGATTGATCAACAATAATTGATAAAAAAATTGTTTTAGAAATAATTTCTATATAGGTTACTAATTTATTATAGAGATCAGCCTTTCCTTCTCAAGTTAATTTCCCTTATTGATAAAGTCACATTCACATTTCAAATTGTTAGCACCCAGTAAGTACTAACAGAATATAGTGTAATCGAATATACACCCCAACTGGAATTAAATTGTATGTTTGGTCTGAGTTGAGGTGAACTCATCTGAAGTTAGTGAAGTTACCATCAGAAGCACGATGTAGACACGATTCTTTCAGCTACTAAACACTAAATTGAATTATGAAATGCTACTTATTTATGACTTTCTGAAAGGTTCTCATAACATCACTGGTTCAACGTATGACTCATCACTATTGGAAATGGAGCAGAGTAGACATTGGTTCCTTTTGTCATCTTGGGGATTAGGGACATGCCATAAAATAGATTAGTTTAATTCATTGTTTTTATTTTAATATGCATTAACGTATTTCCCAGGCCAATTAGCGCAGTGGATTTCTTTGTATTCTTGAAATAAAAAACTGCATAAAATCTTTGCCCTAGTTTCTTTTTTATTTATTTATTTATTTATTTATTTATTTATTTTTTATTTTTTTTAAAGATTTATTTATTTGACAGAGAGAGACACAGAGAGAGGGGGAACACAAGCAGGGGGCGTGGGAGAGGGAGAAGCAGGCTTCCCGTGGAGCGGAGAGCCCGATGCGGGGCTCGATCCCAGGACCCTCGGATCATGACCTGAGCTGAAGGCAGAGGCTTAACCGACTGAGCCACCCAGGCGCCCCAGTTTCTTTTTTTTTTAAAGATTTTATTTATTTATTCACAAGAGACAGAGAGAGAGAGAGAGGCAGAGGGAGAAGCAGGCTCCCTGCTGAGCAGGGAGCCCGATGCGGGACTCGATCCCAGGACCCTGGGATCATGACCTGAGCCGAAGGCAGATGCTTAACCATCTGAGCCACCCAGGCGCCCTTTGCCCTAGTTTCTATATGTAAAAAAAAAGAAAGAAAGAAAAGAAATGTTGATATTCCTCTGTAGCAGATACTTACAGTGTCCTGCTTCTATTCCCCTGGCATAGTGATCTGACTTCCAACTTCCCAAATCTATGTTTTTTATGACTAAGGGCTTCCTTTAGCCAACAGAGCCAGCTCTGCTCAGGGCAGGGCTGACTGGAAAGGGCTGGGAATTAGAGTCCCCAGGTAAGTCATTACCCAGTGACAGAGAGTTGGTGGAAAATAGTCTAGCTCCCTATCTCTCAGGTGAATAACACTGCAGCCCAGTTGACTCTGATCCTCCCCTGGGATTCAGCTCCAGTTGTCTGTAGTGGTAATATGCTTGGTAACACTTCCTTAATTGGCTTCATCCCATCATTTCCCCAACTCTCTACTGGTGATTCATTTGACTTACCTCTCAAATAAACTAGAATTTCCTGCTTTGAGAGAATTCAAACTAAAAACTAAAAAGTTTCCCACCCTCAGAAAAGTAATATAAAAATAGAGCATATTTAAAAAATAAATTCCAGAAAGCTTCGTAATATACTGATACACTCTGAAAGCTTTTCTAATTGCCTAAGAATTTACTCCTGTCAAAACTAAGTATTAACACAATACCTAGATCTTCATGCAATGAAACGGAGTTTTAAAGTCATCATTATCTGTTACTACTTAAACATCTGTTATTAGCAAACAAAAAACCCTTTCGACATCTGTCTTGATTTGGCCACTTAACCACGTGGCTTGAGCTAACAGAATCCAGTGGAAGAGTTAACTATGATGGTCTCTGCATCTGACCTTAGTGATTTCAGATAGCAGTGCTAGAAAATTTCAGACACACCTCGGACCATGGCAGTGAGCTCTCCCCCTGTGCATTTTGTCCTGGAACACATGACAAGAGTCAGTGATACTGAGAGGTCTGATCCTCCTGCGACTAATTCCACAAAGTATTGTTTGATGCCACACAATTGGGGATATGATGATGTTTCTATGTGTTAGCTGTGTGGCCTGTTTCATGTGGATGAGCCGTGAAGAATCAGAATAATTGAGTTTCATGGCTCTTTTTAGCTTCTGCATATAGAAAATGAAGAAAAAATAAAGAATAGTCACACTTCCAAATTTACTTACCAAAGAGGATTCAACAGTAGAAATTAAACCTGAAAAAAATATTGAAGTTTAATAATGGTGAAAATGAACCCAGAGTTAACTGTTATAACTGATATCAGTTACTGGGTTACTGAGGGTGGCCGGTGCATGAAGAATAGTCGTATGCTTTATTGGGAGTTAAGGGAGCCCCTGATGTGCTTCACCAGAAAAATACTACAGTGGGTAGATACAGAGTCACACAGCTAATTCTTAACATCCCAAGAGTAGTCACGATCATAACAAGATGTCACCTCATTAACCCATTGTATTTTTCAGATAGATCTTTGACTTACTTTCTGGCTTTAAATTCATGACAGCTGTGACAATAACTGGAGCCATAGAAAACATTTACAATTCCAGTCTGCCTGGGCATTCCCCCTTACTCTGGGAAGAGGAACTCAGTTGTCCTTTGGGAGATTTTCCTATATATTCTTTATGTGCAGACCTGATGGAGTTGGCAATCAAAAAAAAAAGAATCCATCCACCCCTATCCCCTAGTCAAGTTTGTGACTCAAAAAAGACAGATGAGATTCTACTGGGAAGGTGGAGACCAAAGCTAAGATGAGGATAATCTAAGAATAAAAGTAAAAATAAGAGCTGCTCATCAGCCTGGAAGAGCCTGGATGGTATCCTGACTTGATATTCCTCATCAGTCTCCACTAAATAATGGGCTAGACCAGGCTGGCCCTGCTTCCTCTTCATCCGGATCCTGGTTTCCTTTAATTTTGCAAGTTCACCCACACATTCAACAGGTCATCGGGGCCATTTCTGTTGCATAAAAACATTTACTCCTAATCATTTATTTTTCCAGTACATCACTTGATGTTTTGTTTTATTTAGTTAAGTTACTTGGTTGTAAAGTCATTTCTCATTTTATCTTTATTATTAATTTTTTAGGTAACAATATCCTAATTTCTCTTTATTTCAGAAATAAAGATTAAATATAAGTGAGTATTTACTATGCCTCGGCACTGTGATTAGTCATTTTCCTACCTTATTTCCTTTGGTTTTCACAAAACCTGTAAGGGTGTATAGCTTGGTTTTAAAATCTTTTTTCTTAATTTATATGTGTTCATTTTTTAGGGGAAGAGAGCAGGAAAATTGTAGAGCATTAACTAATGAAAGAGTTAAAGGCACATAAGGTGAAAATCATATACTTGTATATTTGTTTATTTCAGTGTTTCTGATACATTCTAGACACTACATAAAAGGTATATTTGCACACATTACTTAAATTGATAGTCCTTTACCTTACTCTCCAGACCAGTAAAGTGAGACTCAAAAATGATATATAGTCTTTCTAAGCCCATATATATAAACAGGAAGTGGCAAAATGAGGATTTGAACCCAGGTCTTTGTGCCTACCAAACCTACCACTGTTCTTCCCAGTTTTTGCAAAAGGGCCTTCTGTAGAGGACCATATTCTCTAGATATTTATTAGCTTTGGATTTGATCATGAGACTTGTATTGCATTTTTTTGACTATAGGACTATTTAAACTTAAGGAAAACAGGAAAGAAGAAACTTTATAAATTCTCTATGACCTTTAAAGTAGAAACATCTGTTGGGTTACACTGATCTTGAGTGAACAAAGACAGATCTTTCAGGTGGATGGACTGTAGGTTGCATGTGCATTGTCATCTGACTCTTTGAAAAAATCTTGGAGAAAGCTGTGGGGAATAATTTATTGTATTTTTAATAAAAATAAATGCTATAATGTAACAATATAAAGTGACAGTCCTTGATTACATTCTCTGGTGAACCTGGTTCCTGAATTTCTGTTAATAGTGATAAATAATCCCAAGGGAAGTCAGTGCAGATCCTCATCTTTGAACAGTTTCCAAAAGCTGAGTAATATATGGATTCATTCTGGGAGAATCTACTCATAAACCTCTAGTGTTGACTTAAAATATTTTAAGATAGTGTTATGTAAACAAATACAGACATGGATCCAGTTTTCAATTCCTTATGCTTATAGTTCTTATATAATCAAAAGGCAAACACACATATAAACATTAGTTAAAAGCTGAACTATAAATTGCATTTCAAATTTATAACATTAATTTAATTCAAGGGAGGAGCCTATTTTGTGGAATTTAAATTGCTGTCTATATGAGTATGGTACTAACTTCTGTAGTTAAAGGGATTCTTTTTTCTCTTTTTTTTAAAGATTTATTTATTTGGGGGGCGGGCAGAGGGAGAGAAACTCAAGTGGACTCCCTGTTGAGCACAGAGCTGATGTAGGGCTGGATCTCAAGACCCTGAGATCATGACCTGAGCTGAAATCAAGAGTCAGATGCTCAACCAACTGAGCCACCCAGGCGCCCCATAGAGGGAATCTTGAATTTGTTTTGTATTTACTACATAGCACTGGGGATAATGCCATTTCCCATCATTTTTTCCTATTCAAATTCCTGGGCAATTTAACTTCAAATATGCTGTGAAGTCATATTTTCAATGACTTTCCAGGATTTTATCATTCTTATAATAAGCCTGTTCTTAAAATTATTTTATTATTATCATTTTTAGCCCTCTGCAATTTGACAGAACTATTTGGCAACCAAGAAGACTTTAAATAATAAGAAGATTCAGTGTCTTAGTCAGGGCTTTTCCAAAGCCAACTCTGAGGCAAAGGTTAATCTATGAATGGTTTATTAGGAAATGTGATTTTAGGGAGCTGACAGAGTAAGAGTAAAAACTTATCCAAAAATACGTTATTGAATTGGCTACCTCAAGGGAATATTGTTTGCTTGATCCAAAGGAGTTCTAAGAAGC
Organism: Phoca vitulina; assembly: GCF_004348235.1. Lineage (NCBI taxonomy): Eukaryota > Metazoa > Chordata > Mammalia > Carnivora > Phocidae > Phoca > Phoca vitulina. The sequence continues at coordinate 53,426,298 of NW_022589710.1, forward strand.
CTTCTAGTGTGTTTCAGACCATCCAGCACAGGAGTGAAAAGCGTAGTCATTCATCTGTTGGTTCAACTTCCAACACGTAAGCATTGTGCATATGTGATTGCCAAACCCTTCATGGGGCACACATACTTAGTGTTAGAGAATCTCTGGGCAGAAAGTCAGAGGACCCGCTGTGCATTGTGCCAAGCTGCTCAAAGCCTGTGTGAAACTGTCCACAGCAACAGTAGATGGAATAAGATATGAGGCCAAGAAGTCTTGAAGCCATGCACAAGAGGGTTTCCCATTCATTCACTAACATCTTAGCTAATTTATACATATTTATATAATTAAAATAATCAGCAGACATTTAAAAAATTGTCATTAGAAAACACACGGACACCCTGTTGAGAAACATTCTCAGTATATCTCATTCATGGATGTTTTAGACAATCATTCTAGGAGTTTAACAATAGTTCCAGAGATACGTATACACCGATTGCTTTACCGATGTTTTGTCAGTGTAGACTCTCAAAAAAGGGATAGAATTTTTCTTTCTAAGTAGCTGATTCTTTTAACTCAATTCAACATAAATTGTCAAATCCTCTTTTCTATATTCTGCTACACTCTGGAAATTCAAACATGATCAGGCCACAAACACTAGAGGGTCCCAGAGTCTTTTGGGAAGCCGGGAACCTAATTCCCAAATCTAATAGAGTTCTACAGTTGACACATGTTCACATGTTTTCTACATATAAAGAGCATATTTCAGATATACAACTGGCATTCAAAAACTGGATGGCTTAATTTCAAATGTGTGACAATAACAACCCAAGTGTGTTACTGGACAGAAAAATAATAGGATTTTCCATGGCCAATCTATGTTAGAATTTCTATTTGTGGCCCTTGAAATAGTGACAGTGGAATTGTTCCCTCAATCTAATGGCATAGTAAGCCTGGGCATGTCACAGAAGGCTAGAGGTTGAAAACTGCTCCCCGCGCAATTCAAGTTAAATTAGATTAAGAGAAATGACACTGTGAGCTTTTAAATTCATTCTTAATTCATATTTTCCACATAAAATTAGCTGAACATGCAAAAAAAAAAAACTGGTTTAATTTTCGCCTTGAAAATGTTTTCTAATGTTTGTATTCAGACAAATGTGTGTCATTATTTTTAATATTACAAATTCATTCAGTAAAAATGAGTCAATAATGTTGCTTCTTTACAAAAAAAGGAATAATTTCTATCATATTCATGTTGGTTTTGCCAAAATAGAAATATGCAGACACACACACATGCACACATGCGTATATATGTGCATATACACATAGACACATGAATACATACGTGTCTAAGACCATATTTCCAAGCAGTAATAGATACGAAGGGCAAAAATGCTCTTTTAGGTATAATGATTTTTATACATAACTAAAAAAAAAAAAAAACTCAATGGAACTATTCTGCCTTCTGGCAACATTAAAGCCTAAATCAAAGCCTAATGAAGCATAAGAATATTGAATAAATTAATTCTGTTTGTGTTTTCTTTAATACGGATTTGACAGCCAACTGCTTTCAAATACAGCCATTTGTTCTCACTATGTTACTTTGTACAAATAATATGGTGTTATTGCTATCACTCTATGCTTTTTTGATGGCATTTTTATGCATATAAAATAATCTTGATCAGAGCAAACTTCTATGACATTCTGTCTTAACAATAGAAGTATGACACACATTAAAATTGAACAATTTCATGATTTCTGAGCTGGTAATGTCCGCCTGTTGAAATGTAGCTTCTATCACATATGAGAATTCTGGTCACCTCTGTTTCAAGAATCTAAAGGTATAATTATGTTTCTTACTATGTTGGGGTACTGTGATTTGTGTGTATATTTGTTTCTTTCTATATCTGCTTAAGCTAAAGCAAACAAACAAGCAATCAGCCCTTAATGCTTTCTGTCTTAGTCTGCTTGAGCTGTCACACAAAACACTACAGCCTGGGTTATTTAAACAACAGAAATTTATTTTCTCAGAGTTCTAAGGGCTGAGAAGCCCAAGATTAAGATGTCAGCCAATTTGATCCCTAGTGAGGTCTCTCTTCCTGGCCACCTTCCCGCTGTGTCCTCCTATGGCAAAGAGAATGAGCTCTGACAGGCATCACCCCTATCAGGTTAGGCCCTCACCTGTATGATCTCATCTAATCTCTATCACCTGTTCATAGGCCCTGTCTGCCACGCCAGAGACCTTGGGGGTTAGTGCTTCAACATATGAATTTGGCAGGGTCAGAGGCCCAGTTCAGTCCATAGCACTTTCTTTTTTTTTTTAGGACTGCATGTGCGAGGAGTGGGGTGGGGAGAAGTGAGAGGGAAAGAGAATCTTAAGCAGGCTCCATGCCCAGCACAGAGCCTGACCCAGGGCTCGATCTCACAACCCCGAGATCATGACCTGAGCCAAAATCAAGAGTCCGATGCTTGACTGACAGCCACCCAAGTGCTCCATAGCCTTTTCTAAAATTTAAAATTATTTTCTAATAACTCTTTTTTTTTTTTTTTTTTTAAGATTTTGTGTATTTATTTTACAGAGACAGAGAGGGAGAGAGCACGAGCGGGGGTGGGGGCAGCAGGCAGAGGCAGAAGCAGGCTCCCCGCTGAGCAAGGAGCCCAATGTGGGACTCGATCCAAGGACCCTGGGATCATGACCTGAGCCGAAGGCAAACGCTTAACCGACTGAGCCACCCAGGCGTCCCTATTTTCTAATAACTCTTAATACTTACCTCCTATATTATTCAGTCCATAGTAACATAGTCTATTCTTGAGAGACCCTTATTTTAGTAACAATTCATAATGGTGAGGATAAAGATTTTGGTAACTATTGGGAAGATGCCTTGAAATAACTACTGTTTGTCACCTCTAGTCTGCCAGGTACTCTGTATCCAATGCCTCATTCAAGCCTCAGCACCTCCCCATGACGTTTATGCTATTCTGTACATTTTCCAAATGGAGAAGCTAAGGCTTAAAGAGGTTAATTGACTTTTGCATACTCTGAATCACTATATAATAAATAATTCCTCTCTTAGTGGTCTTTCTTTAACATTTCTGCCAATGCCAACATGTTTAAAAACAAGAAGAGCTCTGGGAACAATGTTTAGAACTCTCTCTGGGGGGAGGTTGATCTGCTAAATTGTTACATATTTCACCTTCCAACTGATTTTACAAATCAGACCTTAGTCCATTTTAAAGATGTAGAAGTATATTATAAAATATAATCAATATTTAATAAGAGATTTTTAGAAATCCCTGTTTTTTAGGGGCGCCTGGGTGGCTCAGATGGTTAAGCGTCTGCCTTCGGCTCAGGTCATGATCCCAGGGTCCTGGGATTGAGCCCTGCATCGGGTTCCCTGCTTGGAGGGGAGCCTGCTTCTCCCTCTCCCTCTACTGTTCCCCCTGCTTGTGCTCTCTTGTTCTCTCTATCAAATAAATAAATAAAATCTTAAAAAAAAAGAAAATAAATCCCTGTTTTGTATCCTTTTAATGATTTAGTATGTATAAATAATGGCTGTGTGTGTGTCGGGGGGGGGGTTAGATTTGGCTGAGTCTGCTATGTTTAATGTTTGAAAACTCTGACCTTGAACTTCTCCCAAGGCTTTGGTTTTCCCAGGTATATGCTTCAGATGGCTCTCTCTGTGATGCGATAAAGTTAAATCATTTTCAACATCAATATGTGCCTTGAGATTAACTGCTTCCCTTTGTTTTAAGCAGTAGAACATGGCTTGTGGATTATTATTTCCTTGGTGAGATTTTTTTCTTTTCACTGGAATTTCTCCAATGCTTCATCCTTCGGGAAAAGGAAATTTGATGGCTCATTTTCCATCCCTATATTGCCTACTTCCACCCCCAAATAAAACAGTTGACAACTCACATTATACAGCAATAGGATACCCAAACATGGAACCCATCCCTCAGGAGGGAGATCAAGCAAAAACATTCCAGTGTAGGTGGGATTAATCACAAATGCCAATATGAGGTTTGAAATGAATCATCAAGATATTTAGACCCATTCTGGTATAAAATGAGACTGTAATCACTTTACTACCAAAAACGGAAAGTAGATGCTAAGTACTCATTTGTAAAAATTAACTATTTTTCTCATTTTCCAAAACTTAAGGGCTTCTGTGTCCTCCCAAATGTAATATTGTGATATGCTATGAAATTCCAGTATTGAATCAAAATAAGATTTTCTAAAAAGCTGGATGCATGAAATTCTGTACTTTCTGATGCAAGAGTTAGATTTGGTTCCTACTAACAAAGTGACCTTGCCTATTGGCTCTGGTCTACATACCCAGGACAAAAGAACAAACAAACAAGCAAACAAAAACAAGAAACCTCTGTTTTTCAACAGCTGTATTAGTCTGCTTCAGCTGTCATAACAAAATATCATAGACTAGGTGGCTTACATAACAGAAATTTATTTTCTCACAGTTATGGAGACTGGAAATCCAAGATCAATGCCAGCACGGTTGGGGGCTGGTGAAGTTTCTCCCCTTGGTGTGTGGATGGCTGCCTTCTTGCTGTGTACGCACATGACCTCTTTGTGCATACTTGGAGAGAGCACTGACAAGCAAAATCTTCGGTGTGTATTCTTATAAGGACACTAATCCTCTTGGATTAGAGCCTCTGCACACACACACACACACACACACACACACACACACACACCGCTTATGATCTCACTGAACCTTAATTACTTCTTTAGAAGCCTTATCTCCAAACTAGCCACACTGGGGGTTAGGGCTTCGACATACAAATTTTGGGGTGGATACAAACATTCAGTCCAATACAACAACCAAGAATAGAATGCACAGCTAGTTAATTTAGGAACCATCAACTTCATCTATTCTATCCTGACTTAGGGTTCTGTACTAGATACGTGTACTCAGATACATACACGCCGTTAATTCATTTTCCCAAAGGTGGTGAGCACAGCTATAAATAATTTCATGACGTGTCTACAACCACGTGGTGATTTATAGACACAACTACCTCTATAATCTTAGCCTCTGTGTGGACCCTTAGCAATCCTAAACAGCTGTCTCTGTTTCTGTAACCCTGTGGAGGTGTGGACAGCTACATTTGTCCTTTTAAGAAGGAAAGAAAATCATTTTTTTTTTCAAAAGTGTTTACAGCACAGATGCTTCTAATGAAGGGGTTTGTGTTTACACTTGGTCTGACGGCAGGCAAATATTTGGTTTGTTCAGGAAACCAAAGAATGGCTCAAACCCCGTAGTATGGGAAGGACTTTAGAATAATGATGGCAGGCATTTTTCTAAGTATAGTTGGGTTCTAATCCTGGCTCTGATTTTAATTAATTGAGGAACATTGCTTTAGTTTTTCCTGATTCCTCTTTTGTCCCCTGCAGGAGATACACTCCACACAGCAGCTGGAGTGTTGCTTTAAAAATGTAACCCTGAGCACACCACTTACAGGCTCAGAGGCCTCGAGTGTCTTCCCATCACACTATGACCAAAGTCCTTATCAGAGTCCTGGGATCCCAGTAGGATCTGGCTTTTGCCTGTCTCAACCACATCCCTAAGACTCTCGTCCTGATTAACTGGGCCATGACCATGCTGGCTATCCTGCTCTCTTTTTTTTTTTTTTTAAGATTTTATTTATTTGACAGAGAGAGAGACAGCGAGAGAGGGAACACAAGCAGGGGGAGTGGGAGAGGGAGGAGCAGGCTTCCCCCCGAGCAGGGAGCCCTACGCGGGGCTCGATTCCAGGACCCTGAGACCATGACCTGAGCTGAAGGCAGATGCTTAATGACTGAGCCACCCAGGCATCCCCTTGCTGTCTCTTTTTTTTTTTTTTAGATTTTATTTATTTATTTCACAGAGAGAGAGATAGCGAGAGCAGGAACACAAGCAGGGGGAGTGGGAGAGGGAGAAGCAGGCTTCCCGCTGAGCAGGGAGCCGGATGTGGGACTCGATCCCAGGACCCTGGGATCATGACCTGAGCCGAAGGCAGACGCTTAACGACTGAGCCACCCAGGCGCCCCCCCCTTGCTGTCTCTTAATGCATTTCTTCCCACCTCTGTCTACTCTCTCCCTCTCTCTCTCTGGGATGTAAACTGCTATTTTCCCAGTACAGACAATAGTGTTTAGTGCCTACAGATATTCAGCTGCCACTGGATAAATGCTGAAATAACATTGTTGCTAATGAAAAGTATCAAAACTGAAGAGGCGGGCGCCTGGGTGGCTCAGTTGGTTAAGCATCTGCCTTCGGCTCAGGTCATGATCCTGGAGTCCTGGGATCGAGTCCCACATCGGGCTCCCAGCTAAGCGGGGAGTCTGCTTCCCCCTCTGACCCTCTCCCCTTTCATGCTGTTTCTCTCTCTCTCTCTCTCACTAATAAATAAATAAATAAAATCTTTAAAAAAAAAAAAAAAAAACTGAAGAGGCTAACCTAATGGGAGTTATCGTCATTATTAGTATCCTTTAATTTAAAAGCTTCCTAACTAGCATAAGCAGTTGCCTTGTAGCCTCCAGCTGAAAAAAATATTTTTCTTTGTTTTTAAATTTGCCTATTAATTATTAAAAGACTCTTTAAGTAGAATATAAATGGGAAATACATAGGATGAATCTATACCTTTACATACTGTATTTTGTTTATATAAAATTAGATAATGTCTCAAGAAATTAGATTTTGTTTGAATGAGGTTCTATATTTAGTCCAAAGAGTTCTGCTGAGAACTGGCAGCTGCCACGTAATAAAGGGAAGTCCAGGGAAGAAAGCATCATGTCCAGGGCTGCCTGGGGGGCTCAGTCGGTTAGGCGTCTGCCTTCAGCTCAGGTCACGATCCCAGGGTCCTGGGATCGAGTCCTTCATTGGGCTGCTTGCTCTGCGGAGAGCCTGCTTCTCGCTCTGCCTGCCCCCCCCCCCCCCCCCGCTCGTGCTCTCTCTCTCTCTCACTCTGACAAATAAATAAATAAAATCTTAAAATCTTAAAAAAAAAAAAAAGAGAATGCATCATGGCCAAATCTTTCCATCCGTTGCTTCCAAGAGGAATGGATCAGGATTAGGAAGCAGGACATTTGCACCCCATCATATAGAAGCCATTCACAAAACACTTGGCATTGACACTCAGCTTGCCTGTGATGAGGATTCAGCTAACTGAACCCGTGTGCAGCCAAGCCTCCCTTTCCCTTGGTAAGGGTGCAGTTCCCTAAGCCCCTGGTGTTTATCATTATATTTCTAGGGCCTCTCTGATTCCATTTGATTTCTTCTCCATCTCACTGATACCAGGCTAGCTTTTGATAGAAGAGTTACCTTATTTTTCTGAGCATCCCCTGTGCCCCTTCTTGATTCTTGCTCTGCCCTTTTCCAACTTGCTCTGTGTCCCAGGAGACTCGTCTGTGTGGACGTCACCAATGGGATACTCTGCCTTCTGCTTTCCTTTTGGGTTCAGATCATGCAGAGCGGCACCAATGGAAGATCAGAGGAAGAGAAGGAGCTAAGAGCTTGATATGTCCTTCCCTCACCCCCTCCCTGCAAGTCACTATTCTTGGGGCTTTCCTCCACCAGAAGATCAAGCTATGGTCAGACCACCCCCTCCACACAGATTTCTTCATTTCCAATAACCCCTCAACTACTTAATCCCTTTGGCCCAGGGAATAGAAATAGTTCTGTCGCTAGCTGTGGTATTACACAGTCCCTGGTTGTTTCCCATATAATAAACATTAAATTATGCTCTTACTCAATTTCAGTGTACCAGTTGTGTCGTACGAAAATTATGGTTATATGGTTATATATTTACTCATAACCCCCCAAAAAAAAGATAATCTCTACATGTCTGCCCCAAAAGAGCATATGAAATTTGGAAGCAGCTTGGTGGTATCATAAAGTAATATAGCATAAGGGTTAACAGTGTACCTTCAAATCTTTGTTGTGTCTTTCACTGGCCATTAAAATTAAGTATGCTGTTTTCTTGTCTGACTTCATTTTCCCACCTGTAAAATATGGATAGTAATAATATTTAGCTGGCAGAATTATTCTGAAAGATGATCTATATAAAATATTTATCAAAATGGCTGGCAAATACTAATTATATAATAATGGTAAAACATAGTTTTTATGTTTTCCTGACTGTGGTGGTTAATTTTATGTTGGGCCACAGAGTGCCCAGACAGTTGGCCAAACACTATTCTGGGTGTGTCTCCAAGTGTGTTTCTGGATGAGATTAACATTTCAAAATCTCTTGAGTAAAGTAGATTGCCCTTCTTAATATGGGTGGGCCTTGCCCAATCAGTTGAAAACCTAAATAAAACAACAAGTCTGAGTAAGAAGGAACGCTTCCTGATTGACTGGTGAACTGGACTTTGGTCTTTTCCTGTCTTTTAAATTTAACTAAAATGTCAGCTCTTTTTGGTCTCAAGCTTGCTGGCTTTCAGACTGGAATTTACACCTTTGGCTCTCTTGGATCTCAGGCCGTCAGACCTGGACTGGAACTCTACCATTGGCTCAAGGGTCTTTGAACCACACAACAGGTCTCCTGGTTCTCCAGCATGCCAGCTGAAACCTTTGGCCTTCTTAGCCTCTATAATCATGTGAGCCAACTCCTTATTATAAATCTCTTTACATACGCAGCCACGCAAATGTATATATAGACATCCTACTGGTTTTGTTTCTTTGCCAAACTCTAATAGAGTGACCTAACTTCGCATCAGAATCACCCAAAAAACTAAACAATTGCCTCAAAATTTACCCCCAAATTTTAATTTGTGAGTGAAGGGTCCAGGGAGCTGCCTTATTAACAAGATCTTCATGTGATTTTATGCAGATGACCAGCACCGGTCTGTGAATTCCCATTTGGGAGATACTAAGTAAAAACCCAATTACAGCTCCCCAGTCACACAAGCTGAAGTTCTTCTACTCAGCATTCTAGAGGTGTGATCTCGTGGCAGTTATTTAAGTTTTGCACATCAGCATCCTCATCTAGAAATGATATCAATTATGCTAAAAGCTTTTATATATTGTCTTAATTCATGAAATATGTACCATTCATCCTGGAGAAAAAAAACATTTCTTGATTCATAGTAAAACATGTAATTTAACAAATCATTGTGTTTTGTTTTTTTTTTTTGCTAGTAATTTTATTGTCACTTTTATTGAATAAAAGGTATTTCTTTTCCACATGTTAATTCATTTAATAGTTATCAAGTGCTCATTATATGCCCAGCACTATACTTGTGCTGGGGGCACCATGATGAGCAAGACAGACACAATGCCCTGCCTTCAGGGTGGAAGGCTAGGCTCCCCGCTGGCTTTCGTTGGTAAGGGCTGGGGTGGGGGCATGGGCTGCAGGGTTGTTTTGTTTTGTTTTGTTTTTTCCCCTGTGGTTTTTGGCTGGAGTAGAGAAGATTTTGTCTAAAATCACCTGCCTTGCTAGGCTGCCCCTTTCCTAGCCTTTTGGCTAGAAAGAGTAGACATTGTCTCAAAAGAAGTATCATGATGGGCATTTCTTTGTTTGCACCTGCTGTGCTTTGGGATGTTGGCTCTTTCAGAACCAAGTCTGGGATATATGGAGGCCAAAAGAAAAACTTAACTCACAAAACTGTGAGTTACTCTGCATACTGGCCAGTTATATTTCTAACTGAAAAGCATTTTTGTCTTTCTGATATGAGTCTAGGTGGTGTTCAATAAGGTGTCTAAGGTGGCCAAAGGACTGGGCTGATTGGAAGCTCTGTCTTCTAGAACTGACCTCAGAGGATCTTTCCCTGTCACCACCCGTGATGGGCCACCCCGTCATTTTCTTCTCATCCCACATTTCTTATAACCCACAACATTTTTGTCTGAAGCTAATTTGAAAATCACGATTCTAAATTACCAAGCCATTGTACAGATGGAGAATATGATTAAGCTGTCTATGGCAGGAGTATTTCTTTGTTTCATTTCATGGTGTATGGGCCAAAAGTCAAGTGTTTCCAAATCCTCATGAAGTACGTCATTATGCATTTGCAAGTCATGGGCCATGTTGTTTCTCCAATAAATTTTTTGGGGTCTGTATTAATGTTAGAATTTGAAGTTAGAGTGTGTCCCAGAGCCCATAGTTTACTGGGACACTGTCAAATCTGCATATTTGGGACTGAGATCATCTAGTGAGATGCTTCCCTATCACCATAATGGTAGAAACACACATCAATTAGAAAACTACAGGCTTTATCCATCTACATCTCTACATCTTCAATGTTACTTCCTATTTTCTGGAGTCTGTTAAATGCATTTTTTTTTTTCCACACTCACCACATTGGCGACTTTGGAGGGTGATTATGTCTAGCTGCTTTGTTTAACACTGTCAGCCAAATTCTTAATAAGAAAATCTGTCACATCTTGATAAATCATCTTCTTCTACCACACTGAGTTTCGCAGATCAGCTGGACAACACTTTCACAGCTGCTGCTTCCCATTGCAGAATTCAGTGTTGAACGAAATGATTCCTATGGGTAGTATCCTTTGGGTATCTTTCGGGAGGAAAATACCTTCATTATCCTTGCCATTAAAGCGATTCCATGTGGAAACTGAGTGAAATTCACAGAAAACACAGCTGGCTTGAGAGCATCAGTAATACTAGTTTTATTAGGAGATTTTTTTTTCTGATTATGCACATATTGCAGTGAATTGTTTCCAAAATTGGCAAACCTCACAAAAATCTGTTTCATCGTAAACCTATCTCTTTTGAAGTAGATGAAACATGTTGTTGCCTTCAGTGTTAAACCCTATTTCTTTTTCTTTTTCTCTATCCAGATTCACTTGATCCAGACTGAGAAAGTGATTATGGTCAAGAGAAAGCACTGAGTAGGTCTTGGAAAAGCACTAAGTAGGTCCTGGAGCTGCTCATTTTCATCCCCATCGTCTCTCTGGGATCTACTTTTCTTTCTGAGCTGATTGATCATTGATGAAACCTTTTACATGTGCAAAGTTTCCCTTGAGTACTGATGCCATCCAATCTAAGCCAGTAATAGAATTTTTAAGTGTGGTTTTATATGACTTTCCACTTTCACTGATAACAGGAAAATAGGTGATTTTGAAAAATGAAAATCTCATACAATTTTAAAGTTATTGACTTTCTAAGGCCATGCCAATATGTTTCCACAGCACCGCTTACAGCGTGTCCATTTTGTCATGTGTTGGAGAACAATTACACTAACCAGCTACATCGCTACCCCATTCAGGTGTAAAATATTGAACTGTCTATGCTGAAAGAATATTTTTAGACAACTACTCCTTTTCCTTTTTAATTCTCAGCACTTTGTTTGATAACATGACAATAATATCATGTCACCATTATTCTACACAAACATATTAAATAACATACACAGAATTAAGATCAAGTGTACTGATGCATAGAGAAGGGTGTTGTAGAGATAGAATCAGGACTTAACCACTGATTCAAATAAAATACCAGCATTCGGTTGCTCAAAGTCTTCACTTAACTTATTTGAAGAAAATAACCAATTATAAAAGTCCTGAAACCCTGTACATAATGCCTCAGGTGGTACAAAAAAAAAAAAAATCTGTAACCCCCATACTTGTTCTAAGAAAGTAGAAAGTTCATATATAGACTTGGTAGGCTTATAGTTGAGGTTCTAATCCAAACTGATATGCCAGGTACTCTCTGGGTAGCTGTTGGCAAGTTACTTGACTTGGGGATATTCATGAGATTTCAGTAAGAAGTGTATCGATGCCTAGCACAGTTTCTAGCAAAAACTATGTACTCAAAATGGTTATTTTTCCCTGTCTTCCTTTTAAGTTAGGACCAAAATAAGCAGAACTAACCCTAACAAATATTCCCAGAGAGCTGTCAAGTGTAACAGTTACTAGAGATATGAGAAACATTTGCAAGCACCATCATCCATGAAAAACAGGCACCCTCTCTCTTCGCTCTGGGTCATTGTAACACAGACAAAGCCTTTTCAATATTAATATGTGGGGCAGCAGGTCCTTTGGCATTTTGGGTAATATAGACATGCAGAAATCGTGATAGGAATTGTCAAAATGTGAACCTGTTCCAGCAATGCTGGATTAACTTTGTACCTCAGTGAAATTTCATTATTTAGACCCAAAGCTACTTAGAAAAGTTTTTTTTTTCGGGGGGTGGGGGGCAGGGAAGGGAGATAAGTGTGTGTTTGTCTTTAGGTAGAAAGAACTGAGTTAAAGAATATTCTAAATTCAGGACCAAATGAATGATATTTTATATGTGTGCATATGCAGTTCCTTGGTGGTCCCCAATCTTGGAAAAAAAATATTTTTGTAAACCAAGATAATCTGAAACAGATTATAGGGAAATCCATCAGAAAAATAAATACAGAGTGTCTAGTACGATGTGAGGATGTCCATTAGTATAGCTGCACTGCAAATATGGTGAAAGAATTGTTTGTTTTTTTGTAATTTTGCACAGTTGTGTTTTTGTCTAGCTTGATCAATGCTACTCTTGTATCCCAAATCTCCCTTTCTTTGCCTTCCTTGTGAGTCACTGACCATATGGCTCCAGCTCCCAGTCTAGCTGCTGAGCAGGAAGAAAAAAAAATAGTCTTGATAAACATGTAGACCATTTTGAGTATGAGGTTGACATAGCTGATCCCTCAAGCACAGTCTCAAGAGAACTGGCACATTGAATCTCTTTCGTTAAAGGCCAAGTGTACGCTGTCCTTATCTATGTACTGAGTTTTATCTGCGGGGTCCTTCAAAACCAAATTCAAATTTTTACTATTTTATTTACATTGCACATATAAGAGCCGTTATGATCTTTTATGTTGGGAGAAGACATTTGTGTGTCTAGAGAATCTATGCCTCTATGCTTAACTCTGTCCAATAACTTTCTGGGCCTTAAACATTCCAGTAAATATTTGTATAACTCTTTTTCAGATGATTTTGCAAGGCAAATTGTATATTATTGCATTACTTATTCCCTCTACCAAGAATGTCAACTTGCTTTAAAGGAATATCATCCTATCTCAGTGGTTATATTTTATATCTAAATATTGGAAAGAACATTAAAAATTAAAAGGTCATTTTAAGTAATGGGTAGAATATAACATTGGTACTACATAAACTACTGTATTTCTACATGAGGTTTCTTCTCAAACCTTTTCTGTTGTTGGTAATTTAGTAAATTTAAGTAAGAATATTTATATTATAATTATTTTAAGATTACAATTATAAAGTTTGGCCAAATGGAAGGGCAATCTTTGTTCCGGAAAACTAGTTTTTAAACTGTCTGATGAGAAAAATTAAAAATGGTGCTATTCAATCTTTTCCCCAACTTTCCTGAAAGAACTTTGAAACAACCAAGGAAGATGAGTCACATTTTAAAGACAAAGCAAACAATAGTTCTCTGAATTCAAATTTTCCTCTACATGTTTTTGCTATCAGATAATACCTTGTATAGTGATTTATTTTTTTCTTTTTGAGAGAGAGAGACCGGGAGCAAGTGTGAGGGGGTGGGGTAGGGCAGAACGCTCAGCATGGAGCCAGACATGGGGCTCAACCTCAGGACCCTGAGATCATGACCTGAGGTGAAATGGAGTCAGATGCTCAACGGACTGAGCCACCCAGAGCCTCTGTATAGTGAAATTTTCTGAGTGTAGTTGATTTTTTCAGTTTGCTGATGGTAAATTTCCCCATTCAAAAGTAACATTTGATTCTCTTTGTATAGTAAAATGTATCAAGATTTCAGTTGCCTCTTTGAGTCACCATCAAGGAGTCCCACACTCCTAGGTTATAAAAGAATGCACTCATGTTTTCTACCAGCATTTGTTTTGTTTTATTTGTTTTGGTTTAACTTTATATATATTTTTTAAGATTTATTTATTTATTTGAGAGAGTGAGAGAAAGAGAGAGGAGGGGGAGGGATGGAGGGAGGGGGAAAGAGAGAATCTCAAGCAGATTCCCCATTAAGTATGGAGCCCCCTGGGGCTGGATCTCAGGACCCTGAGATCATGACCTGAGCCAAAATCATGAGCCAGCCGCTTAACCAACTGAGCCACCCAGGCGACTCTAGTTTGGTTTAACTTTAGATATTCAATACAATTGGAATTTATTCTGATATATTATGTGAAATTTAAAATCAGTTTTATTAACTTCCAATCCAATCACATTGTTACAATACCCTTTATTTTTTAAAAATCCCTCTACCCAGGAGCACCTGGGTGTCTCAGTCCGTTGGGCATCTGCCTTTGGCTCAGGTCATGATCTCGGGGTCCTGGGATTGGGCCCCATGTTGGGCTCCCTGCCCAGCGGGGAGTCTGCTTTTTCCTGTCCCCTGCCCCTCCTGCCCCGCTTGTGCTCTCTTTCTCTCTCTCTCTCAAATACATACATACATACATAAAATCTTTAAAATACAAAACTCCTGTACCCCAATAACTTGAGATTCTATCTTTAGTATATATTAAGTTGTCATATATCCTAGAATCTATTTCAGGACTTTCTGTTTTATATCGCACAGAAGATAAAATATTCCTTCACCCTCCTAATGTCTCTGGTTGGGACTGAAGGACAGATTAACAGAGGAGCATACAGATATTATGTTTACTGATACATGGGAGCCCTCACAAGAAAAAGGAAGATCCAAAGAAGTGACTAGGCCTAAGTGATTACATACTAGCTTGAACAAAGATGAGAAAAAATGGAAAAGTAACTAACACATAGGGGGACACTAAAGGAAGCTGAGAGTTATTTTAACAAGTTCTGTTTGAACAAATTTTCTTGGCCTCTACTAGCCATCTCTGGTGCTAAGAATGCTTCTTCCTCCGGATAGAAGAAAGACACTTTTCACCTGGGAATTTTATCTCCTTTGTAGTATCTGCAGTGATTCAAGTGCTTTTGACTCAAAATAATCAATATGACAAAGTGACATATTTTGGGATGCATATCCTGAATTCCTTTAGTATCATTCAGCTGTTCATGCCACAGGAAAACTCCTAGTGAGCCAAGAAGTTCTGCCAAGTCTCACTGCTACCCTCACGAAACTTGTAGTCAAGATAGGCACATAAATCATATACGAGTGTTTTATGAATGCTAGAATTATATAAAGAGATAATCTGTGCAATATTTTATGTCCTTGGAATTACACAGATGACTATACAAGTCATAAAGCATAAATATAAATATTTATTGCCTCAAGAATATCCTATTTGATTCAAATTATAAAAAACAAAATACTCGATCTACAAGTTTTTTGGCTTTCATTGAATTGTCTTCTAAAATTTGGTAATTGGAGAAATACACATGATCTGTCTACATTCTATTGCATTCTTATGTACCCAATTAATAAATTTATCTTACAATGTATTTCTTTAAGGGATAATATAATAAATTTTTAAATTATTATTATTCATATATTTGAAGAACATTGCATAAATGCAATAAATCTTATGGAATAATTTCTAAAATGACAAGTCTAATTTTTTGCATGTATGGCTTCCAGAACCCGTTATTGCCTATTCCTTATCTGTTGACTCAATAGTGCCATAATTCCCCATCAACATTCCCCCTCATTTCCATTTCATTTGGTAAAATGTGTATGTGTGTGTGCATATACCTACATATATATACACATATATGTGCATTTGTAATAACATATATAATATATAAAATGTACATGTGCATGACATATTTTTTTATTACAGTAATTCCATAATGACAATAGAAAGGACCCATAGGAGTCACCATTCCAGCTCTTATTTCTATGTTTGTCCTGACTTCTCTTGCTTGACTCAGTTGCAGGTGGTAGGAATCAGTGAATTTCAGGTTTACCTCCTTGGCCCTTCACAAATACACACACACACATTACCCTGTGCACATTAAAATAAAACCATTAAAAATAAAACCTACTTATACTTTGGAATTACCTCATGTACTGAAAGTAGCCTGCTGCCTCCAGTCTGTGTCCTCTGAGATCTAATGCTGTGTGTTTCTTTTTCTTTTTAAATATTTATTTATTTATTTTTAGAGAAAGAGAGCGAGTGAGCATGAGCGGGAGGGTCAGAGGAAGAGGAAGACTCAGGCCGACTCAATGCTGAGTGCAGAGCCCAACTCAGGGCTTGATCTTGTGACCCTGAGATCGGGATATGAGCCAAAACCAAGAGTCAATGCTTAACCAACTGAGTCACACAGGCGCCCCTGCTATGTGAGTTTCTTGTCATGCCTTTCTATCTAGAATTTTACCGTGACATCAGGGTTAATTCCCGGTGAGCCAGACGGCAGAAGTTGGCATGCTTCTATATTTAGTTTTTAATGTCTCTCTATTATTTTTAGGCTTTTAGCTCCTTAATTTTAAAATCTGAGTGAGTTTAGGTGGGGCATAATCTTTCCCCTCATCTTATGCCATGTTTCTTCACATATTTAACTGCTCTGTTTTAAGTCATCTGCATATTTTTAAACTTCTGCTGAAGCTTCCTGTCCAAATTCCTGCTTTTTGCATATTTCCTTCCAAGACTGTGGCCAACCAGGACATCTATCTTCATGCACCCAATGGCCAAACATACATGCAGTGCACTTTCATTTCAAGCTAGATTCTGTTCCAGCATTTCTTGCATTAACTCAGAACTGTGATTCCAGGCACAACTATACCAAGATCTTCAAAAGTCTTTTGTGCCATGGCACATCCATCCTACGAACCAAGCCCTTCAGCAGCTCCCCAAGTCTTGTTGCTTTAAACACCAGTCTGTGCACCCTTGGTCATTGGTACTGTTTTGATGGGGGCGATGGTCCTCTCTGCTGTACTTGCTAAGCCTCAACAATCTTGGATTGACTGAATTACCCAGGCAAGCAACTTCTGGCACTCATTACTTTCATGCCAGCATGTTGTAACAGACACAATTGGGTTTAAGTGAGAATGATGTAAATTGAGAACCAGTTTCTCCTTATTATGTTGATAAATTAGACAGATTATTTAAATTAATTCTGCCTTAGTTTCCTTGTCTGTTAATAAGGGTAATACCCATATTTTAGGATTTTTTCTTTTCAATGAGAATTAAATGATACCAGCATATGTATAATGATATGAAAATAGCAACTATTTATATTATATATTATGCTCCAGTTGCTTTACATATATTATCTCTAGTCCTTAGAACAATGAAAGCCATTTTTCACCACTACAGTTTGTGGGGGTTTTTTGTTTTTATTTGTTTCTTTGTTTTGCAAATGAAGCTTCAGAAGGCTGATTTATTCTAAACCACCATGGTACTGAATGCCAGAATTAGTATTTAAAGTAAAATACTTAGTCCCATCACCCATGTACAGTATCATATCATTCTGTCTTCAGAAGTCAGTACTTGGCACATATAAAATGCTCGATAAATGTGATTTTACCACTTCCTTTAAGATAATATAGATAGTATAGTCACAGAAGAAATTAAGTAAAATCACCACAACACTATCCAGAGTATAGATTTTTTGAGACCAGGATTCTTAACTTATTCACAATTACTTCTCTTGAATATTCAATATAATGTTTCCATGTAGTGGGTGTTCAACAAATATTTGTTGTCTTGCTGACAGATTATTAAATTCAATTTTGATTGGAAAATTACAGCTATAATGTTACTGTGTGAATTTTTATGTGCATAAATCTGGGAAAATGTTTGAGTGAAATAAAAATCTTAAATAGTATAAAGTCATGATAACTTGGATACATTTAATCTGTGGACTTCTGTGAAATTATTTATAGGAGATCATTAGCAATATAACTGAAATGTAATTGAATTCAGGATCAACAACATCAGTAAGTTAAACTCCAAAATAAATATAAAATTCATATAAAATTCATATCAGTCATGGTTAGAGTAATTGCTTTTTATTAACTTTTACTTTTCTTCAAAACAATTTAGTTCTCTTGATTGGATGTTAGGGATGTTGAGGGTGCAGAGAATGAGCAGGAGCTAATGTTCAAGGTGATTTTAATAACATCCCCATCCATTTGGGAAGAAGATAACCTCACACATGGTTTTGTTTCTATGATAAATGGCTATCACAATAATGGCAGTCAATTAGCCAGAATTCCAACCACAGCCAAAGTCTGTGTATACATTGGGTTGCAGAGCCAATGCGTGTTGGGAGCAGTCAGAAAATGACTTCAGGGACATACCAGTCTTATTGCAGAAGTTATTTCTTTACCAAATGCTCTTCATTCACAGTGGGCTGAAGATGATGACTATCAATCACCTCAATGAACTGCTATCATAGAGAAGAATTTGCATCCAAATAATGACACATAAATACTTTCCCTCAGATTAATGCAATTGTGACCCTTTGCTCAATTACTATAGAGGTAAAATTTCTTGGTGATATGAGACATATTTAAATACAGACCTTTTGAGGGGCACCTGGGTGGCTCAGTGGGTTAAGCATCTACCTTTAGCTCAGGTCATGATCTCGGGGTCCTGGGATTGAGCCCTGTGTCGGGCTCCCTGTTCAGTGGAGTCTGCTTTTCCTCTCCCTCTATCCCTCCCACCGCTCATTCTCTCTCTCTCAAGTATATAAACAAAATCTTAAAAAAAATACATATCTTTTGAAAATGATACCAATTCTCAAAGTAATAATCTCCTAGGTATGATTTTGTACAATTTTGACAGGCAGTAATAGGATGGTGGCTTTACTTAAAGCCAACACATCTACCTGTTTCTATTTCTTTAAGAAATGCATACGGTATCATTTATGTGCATGCTTTGTAAAGATATTTGCATTGAATAAAACAGCAACATCAACTGTGTCCTTTGTTTAATTAGCCTGATTAAACAGAAGAATCTACCAGCTAGTCAGTTAAATAGAATATGTTGATTAATAGAATTTTATTTACTATAAGTTTTGAGAAAAAATAAAACACTCAGAAAAGGAAAAAGGAAAATAAAATATTTTTCATTTATATAGCCTTCTTTGTGACCATAAATAGAATCTTGTGGTCAGTAAATCCATCCACAAATGTTTAGACAGTACCTATGATGCTCAAGGCAGTGTTCTAGATGCTGCAAGTAATACAAATAATTGTGCTCTGTGATATGATATGGCCACTGAACTTAGGAGACTATAAGATAGTTTGTACATAGGCAGCAGGTGATATTGGGAAAGGGGCAACTGACATTTTGAACACTTTCTGCATGCCCGCCACTTTAGGATTTTTCCTCAATCTTGCCCAATATACATCATCTCTGGATTTTAAGATGCAGAAATTCAGACATAACAAATGTAAATTCTTTGTCTAAGTCTGCATAACTATTCATTGATGGGACTAATACTTCAACTCAGACCTTTGTTAACTTAAACCCCATACTCTTTTCAGCAGTATACAATTGTACACCTTTGTATTGTATATCATTGGGTGGTTGGAAAACACAAGGGATGGGAGTGATAGAATATGAAAAAGTAAATTACCATGATATTTTATGTTAAGGAGGAGGAAAAATAAGGACATGTATTTTTCATGGCTAAAATGGAGTCCTGGTGAATCATAATATTCACCAAAGTATTCACTGCTCTCAATTCTTCGCCTCTTTGCTTAGAGGAAATTTTAACTACAATCTCAGACATAGATCTGCTTAATATGTCACATCTACCTGGAAACATCAGCTTCTGTTTTGTAAAATCTTAGAGTTAATAGGGTTCCCCAGTTAAGTGTATATATTGAAGGTGTAGTGATTATACCAAGATCACACAGCTATTGTGGTAAGGTTAACACACACACACACACACACACACACAACTATTTTTCTTATTTCCAGAGAATAATAATACTGTCCTGAATAAAATTTCTTACCAACTAAAGATTTAACTAAATTTTTAATGTCTATGTAATAATTTTCTTAATGAACCTAATGAGTTAAACTGTTAATTCTTAGATTCTGCAAACTGCAAAAACATAATACTTGCAAAGACTCTAAAAAGCAGCTAATACTTTATTATAAATATAGATTTCAAATTAGAATAGTATTCACCAAATTAAATGAATTAGAATATAATTACCCATAATCCTTTCATCCTTCTTCATACAATTGCTTTTATCTTTATGCTATAAAATTTAATAATGTGTTTTAATTTTTATAGAACTGGAACAGACCAATATTCTGTCATATTTATGAACCATAAGGTGCTTAGCCTGCACTATAATTTTTCCATTTTTCTCTGTTATCAATAATGCTATCAGAAATATATCCATGCATAAACCTCTCACTCCAACATAGCCCTCATATATTTGATCATTTTTTAAGGAAGTTCCAGAAAAATGTTTACTTAAGTAATGTTTCTGTGAATTCATAAAGAGCTGGAAAATTATTAGCTGCATGCTCCTTCAAAAGAATTATACAATTCTATCAACAACTTAGGAAGGGATTGGCTTTATCATACCATCACTAGGAAATAATAAATCCTTTGTGTTATAAGCACTGTGGTTCTAATGAAGAACATCTGGATAATTAGAAGTGATATTAAGAGGCCTTTGGTTTGTTTTAATTCTTTCACTTTAAAATTTTATGAGTAGAGCAAGTCCATTTTCTAATTTCATGCTTTTCATTCCTTATTAAATAAATTTTGACTTCCATAATCTGTGACTTCCATCTAAGGAACTAACAGCGCCTCGTTTCTATACTTGTGTTGGTATGTATTGATATAAAGCTGAGTGCATAATTCACATGAGCACAGGACCAAATATGGCCTATGTATTCACTAAGAGAGGTGCCTATTTGAACTAAGTGCAAGGTACTCCTGGCTGATATAAGCAATTCTCAGTAGTTTGTGAAACCAGCAGGTAGGTCTGAGCTCTACCACCCCTAAACCCCCACACACATTCATTCTACATTCACTGGGGGAAAAAAAAAAAAAAAATGTTTATTAAATGCCTACTGTATCCCAGGCATTATTCTAAGCAATGAAGGTATAAGAGTCAGGATCATTTCTGAAAAGGATCTGACATTCCAGCTGAGGATGTGCCCTGTGTGGGTGAGACAAAAAACAAACATGAAAACAGTAAGAACAACTAAATTGTTAATTTAAGAGTGGAGAAATACTGGAAGAAAACAAATCATGCAGTGAGACAGAGAAAGAGGGAAGGGCATTGTTTGAGCTTGTGTGGTTAAGAAATCCCTTACAAAGCTGAGAACATTTGAGATATGGTCCCAGTGACAGAAATAAGCCAGCCATCTGAAGAGTCTTTCATATAGCATGAACAGCAGGCTCACTGTCCCAAAGTTGGAAATATCTTGGGACATTTGAAGAACAGAGAAAGCCAATGAGACTGATAGGACATGGGGTAGAAGATGCTCCCAGAGAGGTAAGGAGGTACCAGTTCAATCTGAAAACTTTCAAGGTATTTACGTTTGATTCTAAATGAGGAGACATTGAGTGATAGTAAACAGGGGAGTTGCATGTTCTGATAGATGCTTTAACAATATCGTTGGCTATTGTTTGGAAAATTGAATGTAGGAAGCAAGAGAGAAAGAAAGCAGAACATACAAGGAAGCTCTTACTAGGATCTAGGCAAGAGGCACACACGTCTTGAACTGAAGTGGGAGTAACAGAGACACTAGAGTTATCAGGGGTGGGTTCTTCCTTGGACGGAAACCTTCCTGGCTATGGAGTGCTGGTAATCTGGCTCTGTAATCAATCAAACAAACCTTGATGTGTGATGGTACCAATTTTTGTGCTGTAAATATTCCGACTATGGACATATTCAAGGTACCGGTGTGATATCACTGAGATGTGGCTGGGAAGAGATACGCAGAAGCAGCTCTTGAGAGCCATTATAAACTGGCTCTAGCACACCACTACTCATATGCCTTCTCTATTTCCCTCAACTACCATCTTCACTCTTGGTTGGTATCCCATTCCTATTATATCACTGTTCTACCTCGACTGGGATGAAATGTCACTCCATGCGGCAAGAGATCTGTGTTTTTGAGTAGTGTCATAGTGGTCAAAGGATAATTCCCACACAAAAGCTTAGAGATGGAAATATGAGGTGAGATAAAGCTAGTAAGTTAAAACTCTGCTTCCTTCTCCCTTTATTTTTTTTAAGATTTATTTATTAATTTATTTGAGAGAGAGAGAGCACAAGCAGGGGGAGGGACAGAGAGAGAGGGAAAGAATTTCAAGCAGATTCCCTGCTGAGCACAGAGCCCAACCTGGGGCTCGATCTTAGGACCCTGAGACCATGACCTTAACTGAAGTCAACAGTTGCACACTCAACCAGCTGAGCCCCTCAAGAACCCCTTTCCTCCCTTTCATCATCTGAAGTTAGATATGGTTTCACTGCTGCAAACAATTGCTCTGACTCTTAGTGGCCAATACTGTAACACAACATAATGCACTATTTACATGATTTGTTTCCTGGAATCATTTACATGCTTTGTTATTTCCTCACCCTCCCATCCTTGGGCAGGAATATCACACATAGACTGTCAACCCTTCAATGCTTCCTTGAAGCTCTTATATCTGGTGGATGTAGACTGAGACATGTATGTGTGGAAATAGGAATGAGCCCATGGGAGACAGACATGACTATGCTTGCTGATAGAATCAATGTGTGGGGCGATGGGGAGAAAAACAGGAGTGCCCAACTGTTTTTAAATAACATTTTTATTTTAGAACAGTTTAGATTTACAGAAAAATTGTGAAGATAGTACAGAAAGTTCTCATATACTCCCCACCTCGCTTCCATTTTTATGACCATCTAACATGGTACATATGTCACAGTTAATGAACCAATACTGAAACATTGTTATTAACTGAAGTCCAGGTTTTATTCAGATCTCCTTAGTTTTTATTGAATATCTCTTTTTTCTTCCAGGATATGATCCAGATACCTCACTGCATTTGATCGTCTTGCCCCCTTAAGCATCATCTTGGCTGTGACAATTACTCAGACTGTCCTTGTTTTTGATGCCCTCCAGAGTTTTGAAGAGATCCGCCCAGTTATTTTGTCTAACATTCCTCATTGAGATTTGTCTGATGGTTTCTATGATTATACCAGGATTATGTGTTTTGGCAAAGAAGATCACAGAGGTAAAGTCCATTTTCGTCTCATATCAGGGGTACGTACAATCAACAGGACTTATGTTGACCTTCATTACTGGGCTGAAGTAGCCTTTGCCAGGTTTTTGTGCTGTCAAATTATTCCCTCCCCACCTCCCTTTTCCACATTGCACTTGGGAAGGAAGTCACTACGTGAAATTCTTACTTAAGGAGTGGAAAATTATGCTCCCCCCGAGAATAGAGTACCTACATAAATTATTTGGAATTCTACTCTACAGGAGATTTGTCTCTAACTGACCCTTCATTTAAATATTTAATCATGTACTTGTATCAATATGAACTCATGGATTTTTTTTTATAATCTGATACTATTTTGTCTATTTTCTTGCTCAGATCATTCCAGCTTTGCCATTGGGAGCTCTTTCAATGGGCTCCTGTCCCAAATCATGGGTTTTTGTTTGAGCACTTCCTTACTTTCAGGCACTACAAGATACCAAACTCATCTTGTGTTTCCTGTCCCTATCCTTGAAAAAAAAAGCCATTCTTGAAGAGTAATATTACAAATCAAGATCTGGGAGCTTGGCATGCTAATTGCTACTGGGGTACCTTTGTTTCTATGCTTTCTCAACTGACAAAGCAAGGAAAAACATGTGCGTACATCAATGTATATAGATCTATGTACTTCTATATATATTTCTATGTCTATTAAGTTAAATATCAGTAGAAGTATCAATATTGAGTCCTTACTGCTATTTCCAACTCAAATCCATCAGCAAATGAAACATTTTAGCCCTCTCCTCTTTCTTGCCTGTAAACTCTCATTCTAGCAGTGAGACACTGGCTTCTACCATCTGCCATCCATTCACTAAATTGTTCAGCTCCAGTATACATGGGCACATGTATATCAGTATCTGAGCTGTTAACCCATACCCCCATGGGGGAAAATTATGAGCTAGAGTACAATCCTCATTTACAGTTTCTTTAGCCTTTAGTCTTAGAGAAACATTTCATTTCTGAAATTACTTAGGTCAACACCTTTTCCCTCCACCTCCTTTGCTGAGGTTGTTTTATATATTTGCAATAAATTAGATTCTTTTGTAACATTTTACAATGCATCCTGGTATTCCCTGATCTCTTGAATTTTTTTAAATTTTGCACACATTTTCAAATTTGTAATAACTCTTTGTATTTTAAAGTTCTATGGGTTTTGAAACATATCCACCTTTACAGTATTATACAGAATAGTTTTGCCATCATAAATATCTGCTCTGTGTTATCTTTTCAATTAACCTTCCATCACTACAAATGCCTGTTAACCACTGATCTTTTCACCCTCTTTCAGTTTTGCCTTTTCTATGAGGCCATATAATTAAAATCATATAGTATGTAACCTTTCAGAATAGTTTATTGCAATCAACAATATGAGTTTAATAGCTTTTCCTGGTTTAATAGCTCATTTCTTTTTATCAGTGAATACTAATACAATTTATGGATGTACCACAATTTGTGTATGCACAATGCACCTATTGAAAGACATATTGGTTGCTTCCAGTTTGGGGGGATTATGAATGAAGCTGGTATAAACATACACATACAGGTTATCATGTAAACACAAGTGTTCAAATATATTGGGTAAATATCAAGTAGAGAAATTGCTGCACTGTATGGTAAAAATAAGTCTAGCTTTGTGAGACACTGTCAAACTGTCTTCCAAAGTAATGATTTACATTCCTACCAGCAATGAACGAGAGAACCTGCTGTTCCACATCCTTTCCAGCTATGGGTGAGTACTATCAGACTTTGGAATTTTTAGCCTTTCTAATAGGAATGTAGTATTATCTCATTTTAATTTGCAATTTGTTAATAAAAATTATTTAAGCGTCTTTAATTATGATTAAATATGCCATGTGTTTATCTCCTTGTTGAAGTATCTGTCAGATATTTTGCCCATGTATTAATTGGTTGTCGTTTATTATTGATTTTTTTTTTTAAAGATTTTATTTATTTATTTGAGAGAGAGAATGAGAGAGAGAGAGCACATGAGAGGGGGGAGGGTCAGAGGGAGAAGCAGACTCCCCGCTGAGCTGGGAGCCCAATGCGGGACTCGATCCTGGGACTCCAGGATCATGACCTGAGCCGAAGGCAGTCGCTTAACCAACTGAGCCACCCAGGCGCCCTATTATTGATTTTTAAGAGTTCTTTGTGTATTTTGGAAACAAGTCTTTTATTAGATAGTTGTTTTGTAAATGTTTTCTCCCAATCTCTGGCTTGTCTTTTAATTTTTAAAAAATTTTAATAAGTACTTTCAACTCATCAATTATTTTTCATGGATTATGATTTTGCTGTTTTATTTAAAAACTCATCACCATATACAAGGTCATATAGATTTTCTTACAGGATTTCTTACTAGAAGTTTAAAATTTTGTGATTTATATTCAGCTCTATGATCAACTTTGAGTTTTTTTTTTAATTGTAAGGTCTAAGTCTCGTTTCCCCCCCACCCCCTGCCAATCTAGACATCAAATTGTTTTAGAATCACTTGCTCAAAGACTATCATTTCTCCATTGAATGCCTTTGGTTCGTTATCCAAGATCAACTGACTGTATTTATATGGCTCTATCTCTGGGCTCTCTGTCCTGTTGCATTGATCTATGTGTCTATTCTTTGGCCACTACCAAACCATCTGGATTATGTCACTCTATAGTAGTCTTAAAGTCAGGCAGTGAGTGACCTCCAGTTTTCTTCTTCAAGACTGTGTTGGCCATTCTTAGTCTTTTACTTTCTCATATAAATTTGTAGAATCAATTTGTCAATGCCTAGAAAATAGCTTTCTGGGATTTCAATCAAACTTATATTAAAACTATAGAACAAATTGGGAAGAACTGACATTCTAAGATATTGAGTCTTCCAATTTATTAACACAGAATATAACCATACTTAGATCTTCTTTGATGTCTTTCATTAGAGTTTTATAGTTTTCCACATATAGATTTTATACATATTTTGTTAGATATATAAGTATTTATTTTTTAGGTACCACTATAGATGTTACTTCCCAATTCCAATTGGTCATTGATGGTATATAAGAAAGCAATTGGCTTTTGTATATTAATCTTTTATACTGCAACATTGCTATATTGATGTATTAGGTAAAGGGGGTTTTTGGTGACTCTTTGGGATTTTTCTACATAAACCATCATGCTGTTGTGAATAAAGATGATTTTATTTCTTCTTTTCTAACCAATATATTCTTTACTTTCTTTTATTGTCTCATTGTACTATCTAGAACTTCTGGTATAATATTGAATAGAAATAAGACTGCCTAGTTCTCAGTCTTAGAGAGAGACTCTCTTGCCTATACTGTAATTACTGGATTTAGTATTCTTTTATGAAGTTGAGGAAGCTCCCTTGTGTGCATAGTTTCCTGAGATTTTTTTTTAATTATTATTATTAATGGGTATTGGATTCTGTTAAAAGCTTTTTCTGCATCAGTTGATATAATCATAAGATTTTTCTTCTTTAGTCTGTTGATATGGTGAGTTACATTGATTGATTTTTGAATGTTGAACCAACCTTACGTCCTTGGAATATCTCACTTGTTTATAGAGTATAATACTTTGTATACATTGTCAAATTCAATTTTCTAATATTTTGTTAAGGGATTTTGAATCTGGATTTATAAGATACATTGATCTGCAATTTTGTTTTCTTGTAATATCTTTGTCTGGTTTGGGTATTAGGGTAACCCTGCCCTCATAGAATGAGTTAGGAAGCATTACCTCTGGTTCCATTTACTACAATTTACTAGTAAAAACATCTGGGACTGGTGCTTCCTTTGGGGGCTATTAATTGACACAATTCCCTTAATAGATACAAAGTAATTTCAATTATATATTTCTTTGTGTGTTAATTTTGGTAGTTTTTGTCTTTCTAGGAACTGGTACATCTTACCTAAGTCATTGTGTGTATAGGCATTATGTTGTTCAAAATACTCCTTTACTATCATTTTATGTTCAGGAATCAGTAGTGATGGCTCTTCTTTCATTTCTGATATTATTAGTATTATCTTTTCTCTTTTTCTTTTGGTTGGCTTGGTTAGAGGCTTATAAATTTTATTTCTCTTTTCAGAGTACCACTTGTTTTTCAAAGAACTAACTTTAAAGCTGACACTTTTTCTTATTCTGAGGTCTACTTTGTCTAAAATTAATATTAGCTACTCCAGTATTCTTTTGATTGGAGTCAGCATGTCATATCTTCCTTCATCCCTTTATTTTTTCTCCCAACAGAGTCTTTATATTTAAAAGCGCCTTCTTGTTAACAACATACAATTGTTTTCTTTTAATCCCTTTGGCATTTTCTGTGTTTGAATTGGTATATTTAGACAATTCATATTTAAAGTAATTATAGATATATTTGGGTTAATACTATTTTTTAAACATTTTCTATTCATTGCATTTGTTTGTTTTTTTTCTCTTTTTTTTCTGATGTTTATTATGCATTTATCTCAGTCTTTTAACATATCTATTATATTATTTTAAAAATTATTGGTTATCATCAGAGTTTGCTGTATGCATTTTTTTAAAGATTATTTATTTATTTATTTATCTGACAGTGAGAGACAGACAGCTAAAGAGGGAACACAAGCAGAGGGAGTGCGAGAGGGAGAAGCAGGCTCCTGGCTGAGCAGGGAGCCCAATGCGGACCTTGATCCCAGAACCCTGGGATCATGACCTGAGTCGAAGGCAGATGCTTAATGACTGAGCCACCCAGGAGGCCTGAGCAATATGCATTTTTAATGAATTCAAATGCATCTTCATATAACACTATACTGTTCCATTTGTAGTGAAAATAACTTAGAGTAGTTCCAATTTTTCCCTCCTGTCCCTTATGACATTTCTGTCATTCATTTCTCTTATCAACCTGTATTAATATCCAATATATGGTTATTAACATTACTTTAAATATATGGCTATGCTAGGTTAATTTGATAATAAGAATTTAAAGATTTTATTTTGTCATCATTTATTCCTTTTTTAACACTCTCCTTTCTTTATGTAGTTCTGAGCTTCTGACCTAAGTAATTTTCTTTCTCCCTGAATCACTTCTTTTTTTAAGATTTTTATTTATTCATTTGAGAGAGAGAGAACGAGTTGCGGGGAGGATCAGAGGGAGAAGGAGGGTAGACTCCCCACAGAACAGGGAGCCCGATTCAGGACTCCATCCCAGGACACTGGGATCATGACCTGAGCTGAAGGCAGACACTTAACCGAATGAGCCACCAGGGTGCCCCTCCCTGAATCACTTCTATTAAACATTTTCACAGTGCAAATATGCTGGCTATGAATTCCCATTAGTTGATAATTGTGTGAGAATTATATCTCCTTCACTTTTGAAGTATAATTCCAATGCTTATAGCATTCTAGATTATTGGTTTTTTTCTTTCAATAATTTAAATATTTCATTCTGTTCTCTTCTTGCTTGAATAATTTTATTTTTAAATTTTATTTTATTATGTTATGTTAATCACCATACATTAAATAATTAGTTTTTGATGTAGTGTTCCATGATTCATTGTTTGCGTATAACACCCAGTGCTCCATTCAATACGTGCTCTCTTTAATACCCATCACCAGGCTAACAAATCCACCCAACCCCCTCCCCTCTAGAACCCTCAGTTTGTTTCTCAGTGTTCATAGTTTCTCATGGTTCGTCTCCCCCTCTGATTACCCCCCCTTCATTTTTCCCTTCCTACTATCTTTTTTTTTTTTTAACATATAATGTATTGTTAGTTTCAGAAGTACAGGTCTGTGATTCAACAGTCTTACACAATTCACAGTGCTCACCATAGCACATACCCTCCCCAATGTATATCACCCAGCCACCCCATCCATCCCACCCCCCACCACTTCAGCAACCCTCAGTTTGTTTCCTGAGATTAAGAATTCCTCATATCAGTGAGATCATATGATACATGTCTCTCTCTGATTGACATTTTGCTCAGCATAATACCCTCCAATTCCATCCACGTCATTGCAAATGGCAAGATTCTATTCCTTTTGGTGGCTGCATAATAGTCCCTAGTATGTATATATATATATATATATATATATACACCACATCTTCTTTATTCATTCATCTGTCGATGGACATCTTGGCTCTTTCCATAGTTTGGCTATTGTGGACGTGGCTGCTATAAACATTGCGGAGCATGTACCCTTTGGATCACACATTTGTATCTTTGGGGTAAAAACCCTGTAGTGCAATTGCAGGGTCATAGGGTAGCTCTACTTTCAACTTTTTGAGGAACTTCCATACTCTTTTCCAGAGTGGCTGCACCAGCTTGCATCCGCACCTACAGTATAGGAGGGTTCCCCATTCTCTGTATCCTTGCCAACATCTGTCGTTTCCTGACTTGTTAATTTTAGCCATTCTGACAGGTGTGAGGTGGTATCTCATTGAGGTTTTGATTTGGATTTCCCCGATGCCGAGCGATGTTGAGCACTTTTTCATGTGTCTGTTGACCATTTGGATGTCTTCTTTGGAAAAGTGTCTGTTCATGTCTTCTGCCCATTTCTTGATTGGATTATTTGTTCTTTGGGTGTTGAGTCTGATAAGTTCTTTTCAGATTTGGGATACTAGCCATTTATCTGATATGTCATTTGCAAATATCTTCTCCCATTCTGTCGGTTGTCTTTTGGTTTTGGTGACTGTTTCCTTTGCTGTGCTAAAGCTTTTTATCTTGATGAAGTCCCAATAGTTCAATTTTGCCCTTGCTTCCCTTGCCTTTGGCAATGTTTCTAGGAAGAAGTTGCTGTGTCTGAGGTCGAAGAGGTTGCTGCCTGTGTTTTCCTTTAAGATTTTGATGGACTCCTCTCTCACATTTAGGTCTTTCAACCATTTTGAGTCCATTTTTGTGTGTGGTGTAAGGAAATGGTCCTGCTTCATTTTCTGCATGTGGCTGTCCAATTTTCCCAACACCATTTGTTGAACAGACTGTCTTTTTTCCATTGGACTTTCTTTCTTGCTTTGTCAAAGATTAGTTGACCACAGAGTTGAGGGTCCATTTCTGGGCTCTCTATTCTGTTCCATTGATCTATGTGTCTGTTTTTGTGCCAGTACCATACTGTCTTGATGATAACAGCTTTGTATTAGAGCTTGAAGTCCGGAATTGTGATGCCACCAGCTTTGCTTTTCTTTTTCAAACTTCCTCTTGTTATTTGGGGTCTTTTCTGGTTCCATACAAATTTTAGGATTATTTGATCCATTTCTTTGAAAAAAAGTTGATGGTATTTTGATAGGGATTGCATTGAATGTGTAGATTGCTCTAGGTAGCATTGACATCTTCACAATATTTGTTCTTCCAATCCATGAGCATGGAACGTTTTTCCATTTCTTTGTGTCTTCCTCAAATTCTTTCATGAGTATTTTATAGTTTTCTGAGTACAGATTCTTTGCCTCTTTGGTTAGATTTATTCCTAGGTATCTTACAGTTTTTGGTGCAGTTGTAAATGGGTTCAACCCCTTAATTTATCTTCCTTTTGTCTTGTTTTTGGTGTATAGGAATGCCACTGATTTCTGTGCATTGATTTTATATCCTGCCACTTTACTGAATGCCTGTATGAGTTCTAGCAGTTTTGGGGTGGAGTCTTTTGGGTTTTCCACATAAAGTATCATATCATCTGCAAACAGTGAGAGTTTGACTTCTTCTTTGCCGATTTGGATGCCTTTTATTTCTTTTTGTTGTCTGATTGCTGTGGCTAGGACTTCTAGTACTATGTTGAATAGCAGTGATGGTAGTGGACATCCCTGCCGTGTTCCTGACCTTAGGGGGAGAACTCTCAGTTTTTCCCCATTGAGAATGATATTTGTTGTGGGTTTTTCATAGATGACTTTTATGATATTGAAGTATGTACCCTCTATCCCTACACTGTGAAGAGTTTTAATCAAGAAGGGATGCTGTACTTTATCAAATGCTTTTTCTGCATCTATTGAGAGGATCATTCGGTTCTTGTTCTTTCTTTTAACTAATGTATTGTATCACATTGATTGATTTGCAGATGTTGAACCAAACTTGCAGCCCAGGGATAAATCCTACTTGGTCATGGTGAATAATCCTTTTAATGTACTGTAGGATCCTATTGGCTAGTATTTTGGTGAGAATTTTTGCATCCATGTTCATCAGGGATATTGGTCTGTAATTCTCCTTTTTGATGGGGTCTTTGTCTGGTTTTGGGGTCAAGGTAATGCTGGCCTCATAAAATAAGTTTGGAAGTATTCCTTCCATTTCTATTTTTTTGGAACAGTTTCAGAAGAATAGGTATTAATTCGTCTTTAAATGTTTGGTAGAATTCCCCTGGGAGGCCTTCTGGCCCTGGGCTCTGATTTGTTGGGAGAATTTTGATTACTACTTCAATTTCCTTAGTGTTTATGGGTCTGTTCAGGTTTTCTATTTCTTCCTGGTTCAGTTTTGGTAGTTGATACATCTCTAGGAATGCATCCATTTCTTCCAGATTATCTAATTTGCTGGCCTATAGTTGCTCATAATATGTTCTTATAATTGTATGTATTTCTTTGGTGTTGGTTGTGATGTCTCCTCTTTCATTCATGATTTTATTTATTTGGGTCCTTTGTCTTTTCTTTTCGATAAGTCTGGCCAGGGGTTTATCAATCTTATTAATTCTTTCAAAGAACCAACTCCTAGTTTCGTATCTGTTCTAATGTTCTTTTGGTTTCTATTTCACTGATTTCTGCTCTGATCTTTATTATTTCTCTTCTCCTGCTGGGTTTAGGCATTATTTGCTGTTCCTTCTCCAGCTCCTTTAGGCGTAGGGTTAGGTTGTATATTTGAGACCTTTCTTGTTTCTTGAGAAAGGCTTGTATTTCTATATACTTTCCTCATAGGACTGTCTTTGCTGCAACACAGATTTTGAACAATTGTGTTTTCATTTTCATTTGTTTCCATGAATTTTTTAAATTCTTCTTAAATTTCCTGGTTGACACATTCATTCTTTAGTAGGATGTTCTTTAGCCTCCATGTATTTGAGTTCTTTCTGACTTTCCTCTTGTGATTGAGTTCTAGTTTCAAAGCACTGTGGTCCAAAAATATGCAGGGAATGATCCCAATCTTTTGGTACTGGTTGAGACCTGATTTGTGACTAGGATGTGATCTATTCTGGAGAATGTTCCATGGGCACTAGAGAAGAATGTGTATTCTGTTGCTTTGGGATGGAATGTTCTGTATATATCTGTGAAGTCCATTTGGTCCAATGTGTCATTTAAAGTCTTTATTTCCTTGTTGATCTTTTGCTTAGATCATCTGTCCATTTGAGTGAACGGCATGTTAAAGTCCCCTATTATTATTGTATTGTATTGTTGTTGATGTGTTTCTTTGTTATTAACTGGCTTATATGATTGGCTGCTCCCATATTAGCGGCATAGATATTTACAATTATTAGATCTTCTTGTTGGATAGACCCTTTAAGTAGGATATAGTGTCCTTCCTCATATCTTATTATAGTCTTTGGTTTAAAATCTAATTTGTCTGATATAAGGATTGCCACCCCAGCTATCTTTTGGTGTGCATTAGCATGGTAAATGGTTTTCCACCCCCTCACTTTCAATCTGGAGGTGTCTTTTGGTCTAAAATGAGTGTCTTGCTGACAGGATATCAATGGGTCTTGTACTTTTTTATCCAATCTGATACCCTGTGTCTTTTGATTGCATCACTTAGCCCATTTACATTCAGGGTAACTATTGAAAGATATGAATTTAGTGCCATCGTGTTGCCTGTAAGGTGACTTGACTGCTACTGTATATTGTCTGTGTTCCTTTCTGGTCTATGTTACTTTTAGGCTCTCTCTTTGCTTAGAGGACCCCTTTCAATATTTCTTGTAGGACTGGTTTTGTGTTTGCAAATTCCTTTAATTTTTGTTTGTCCTGGAAGCTTTTTATCTCTCCTTCCATTTTCAATGACAGCCTAGCTGGATATAGTATTCTTGGCTACATATTTTTTCTCATTTAGTGTTCTGAATATATCATGCCAGTCCTTTCTTGCCTTCCAGGTCTCTGTGGATAGGTCTGTTGCCAATCTCATGTTTTTACCACTGTAGGTTACATACCTCTTGTCCCGAGCTGCTTTCAGGATTTTCTCTTTGTCTCTGAGACTTGTGAGTTTTACTATTAGGTGTTGGGGTGTTGACCTATTTTTATTGATTTTGAGGGAGGTTCTCTGTCCCTCCTGGATTTTGATGCCTGTTTCTTTCCCCAAATTAAGGAAGTTCTCTGCTATAATTTTCTCCAATATAACATCTGCCCCTCTCTCTCTTTCTTCTTCTGGGATCCCAATTGGTGTATAGGAATGCCACTGATTTCTGTGCATTGATTTTATATCCTGCCACTTTATTGAATTCCTGTATGAGTTGTAGCAGTTTTGAGGTGGGGTCTTTTGGGTTTTCAACATAAAGTATCATGTGGAAATGATATTTTACATTTCCACATGATACTTTATGTGGAAAGTATCTGATGTTGTTTTGTCTTATGGTACACACTTATCTCTTGAATTCTGCCTTCATGATCCAGTAGTTGTTTATCTCTCTTTTTCTCAGCATCTTTATTCTCTATCATTTGGTCTTCTATATCACTCACTTCTGCCTCATTTATCCTAGCAGTTAAAGCCTCCTTTTTTTATTGCACCTCATTAATAGCCTTTTTGATTTGGACTTGGTTAGATTTTAGTTCTTTTATTTCTCCAGAAAGGGTTTCTCTAGTATCTGCCATGCTTTTTTCAAGCCTAGCTAGTATCTTTATAATCGTCATTCTGAACTCTAGTTCTGACATCTTACTAATGTCCGTATTGATTAGGTCCCTGCAGTCGGTACCGCCTCTTGTTCTTTTTTTTGAGGTGATTTTTTTCATCTTGTCATTTTGTCAAGAGAATAGATGAATGAGAGAACAAAATGCTAACAGGGTAACAACAACCCCAGAAAAATATACACTAAACAAATCAGAAAAGACCTGAAACCAGGGGAAAAGAAAGGGAAATAAAGAAAAAAGATAAAAAAAAGAAAAAGATTTAAAAAAAAGAATATGATCAAATATAATCAGGCTGATGAAGAGATCAGTGCCACACACTAGATTTTGGGTCCATTTTGGTCTGTTAGAAGAAAGTGCCTCCCAAAATTTAAAGAAAGAAAAACTTATATATGTACAAAAATAAAGGTAAATATGATGAAGAGATGGAATATGACTGTAAAGATGAAAATTATAAAAGATTTTATAAAAAGAATTGATAAGATAAGAAGTTGGTTGAGAAAAGAAAGAAGAGAAATTAAAAAAAAAAAAAGAGTAGAGAATGTGATGAAGCAGGAAACTCAAAAAAACCCATACACTAGAGATTTAAGGTATATTTTGGTCTATTAGAAGAAACTGTATCCCAAAATTTTAAAGTGAGAACAACTTATATATATAAAAAATAAGGTTAATTACTATGAAGGGATAGAATATGACTCTAAAAATGAAAAATAAAAAGATTTTAAAAAAAAAGGATTGATAAAATGTTGGTTGAAAAAGGGAAAAAGTAAAATTCAAAAAAAATACAGAAAAAGAAAAAAAAGAAAATTAAAAAAATTAACTTTGAAAGACTAAAGAATCAGGGGAGAAAAACCATGAATTCTATGTGCTGTATTCCCCTAGTGCTGGAGTTCTGCCATTCTCATTGATTGGTAAACATGGTCTTGGCTGGCTGTCCTTGCTTATCTTCTGAGGGAGGGGCCTGTTGCCGTGGTTCCCAAATGTCTTTGCCAGAGGCGGAATTGCCCTGCCCTTGCCAGGGTTGGGCTAAGTAATCTGCTCGGGTTTGCTCTCGGGAACTTTTGTTTCCTGCAAGCTTTCCCTACAGCTTTGGAGGATGAGAGGGTAAATGGTGGCCACCCAATCTCCACCCCGGAGGAGCCAAGAACTCGGGGCCCTGCTCCTCAGTGAGCCCCAGAGAAAAACAATCACTCCTGTCTCCCCAGTCTCCGGCTGCGCTCCGTGCTCACCCGGCTTGTGACCAAGCGTTTCTATCTCTGGCACACGACCCCTTTTGGAGTCTCCAAACCCAGCAGATTCCTGCAGTGAGCTCCCAGAGAAGGAAGGGGAGTCTATCCCTATCTGCCACTTGTTGGTTCCCTGCTCGAAGAGCAGTGGCCTGACTGTGCTTCGGACCACGGTTTATGGCAACCCCGAGCTGAGAGCCCACTCCTTGGCTCTGTCTTTGCAGCCGGCTTCCCTGCTCCGATACTTGGGAGCTCTGCTGCACTCAGGCACCCCCGGTCTCTCTGTGACCCCGAGGGTCCTGAGACCACACTGTCCCAGCAAGGGTTCCACCCCCACCAAGCCACTGGAGTGACATCCCTCCGCAGAGCAGATTTCTAGAAGTTCCGATTTTGTAGAGGCATCTGGGTGGCTCAGTCATTAAGCGTCTGCCTTCGGCTCAGGTCATGATCCCAGGTCCTAGATCAAGCCCCACATTGGTCTCCTGCTCTGCGGGAAGCCTGCTTCTCCTTCTCACACTCCCTCTGCTGTGTTCTCTCTCTCACTGTGCCTCTCTCTCTGTCAAATAAATAAAATCTTTAAAAAAAAATAAAAGTAAAAGTTTTGATTTTGTGCTCCCCTGCTCTATCACTAGCCAATAGTGGCTGATGAAGGCTCCCTCGCCCACCTTCTATCTTCCTGAATATCACCTCGGATTCACTTCTCCGCACGTCCTACCTTCCAGAATGCAGTCGCTTTTCTGTTCAGAGAGTTGCTGCTATTCTTTTCTTCGATCTCCTGTTGAGTTCGTAGGTGTTCAGAATGGTTTGATCCCTATCCAGCTGAATTCCTGGGAACGGATGCAATTTAGGTCCTCTACTCCTCCTCCACCTTGCTCTTCCCATCATTGCTTGAATAATTTCTGACAAAAAGTTCACTTTAATTTTCAACCTTGTTGCTCCATAAGTAAGGTATACTGTTTTCCCTCTAGATTCTTTCAAAACTTTCTCTTTGTCTTTGGTCTTCTGCCTTTTGTATATGATATGCTTACGTGTCATTTTGGTATGTAGCTTGCGTGGTGTTGCCTGAACTTCTCTGATCTGTGGTGTGATATGTGTCATTAATCTTGGAAAATTCACCAATATCATTACTTCAAACATTTCTTTGATGTTTTTCTAACTTCTGTTTCTGATAGTTCAATAATGTATATGTTCCACCTTCAAAAATCGTCCCACACACTCACAGTTCTTTGATGTTCTTTTTTTTTTTTTTTTCTTTTTCCTTCCATTTTTTTCTTTGCCTCTTTGCGTATCAGTTTGGTATGTTTCTATCATCTTTCTTCAAGCTTACTGGTTCTTTCTTTGGCCATATTGAGTCTACCATGTGTCAATCAAAGACCTTCTTCATTTCTGTTACAGTATTTAACATACTAATCACAGTTACTTTATGTTCAGGTCTCTTAACTCTGACAACCTTTATTATGTTTGAGTCAGATTCTGGTACTTGCTTTGCCTCTTCAGGCTGTATTTTTACTTCCCTTTAGCATGCCTTGTTATTTATTTTTTGAGTACAGCATGTTTATCAGGTAGTTGGAACTTGGAAAAATAAGCTTTTAATGGGAGGATTTATGATTATCTGATGAGGAGTTGTGTTGTCTTTGATATTTGCTGTAGCTTTAGTGCCAGAGGTTTCAAATTCTTCTAAGTATTTCTATTTTCTCTCCTATGTTGACTTTGGACTTCTCTAAATACTTCTTCTCGGAATCTTGCAGGTATTTCAGCTGAAAACAACTATTACTACATTAGAGCTCCTTAGATGTGAAGGAAGGGAAAACAGTCTTTGATTTTATGATAAATCTCAGTCTTTCAGTAAGCCTGGGTCTCTGGGCTGTGGCCTTACAAGAGTTTCTTATCCCCTGACCCCCTTTTATGAGACAGGATGGCTAGAGGAACTGACTGGATAAATTAACATAAGGAGGAAAAAATTGCCATAAGAAGATGAATATGAATACAGAGGTAAACAAAAACATCCTTGACCTCAAGGATCTTCCATAATGGATTAGTATATTTAACATTTGTTCACACCAGTGATTTTATATTTGATGATGAGAAACAGTCATCAAGTAGATGTCTTTAATGACATTTGTTTTAAGAGTAAAGTGTTGTCTTTTTGGTTGGTTAAGAAGCAGTTGGCCCTTCTCTACACTTTTTCTCCAAGTATATATCTTCAACACTTTAGCGTAAATCAGAGCTATATGATAAAAGGAGGTTGGATCCTGGATTGTTATGTGGAAGATCCACTTGCCAAGGAGAATCAATGGAACTGTTATATGAGGAACAATTACACTTCTATGAGACCCATTATAGGCTGTTTAAAGGACATAACACTTAGTTCTATAAGTTAATCTCATATAGTTTCATCTTTCATTAGTCAGTCTTGCTCATACTTCACATTTGTCAAAGATAGATTTAGTAATTCAGTAACTACGATACTAATCTGTGGGGAATACAAGTAGAGTGAATGATTTGTTTTCAAACCCCCTTTTCCAAATAAAAACTTATGAGAAAGCTTATTATGTAAAATTGATTCAAATGCAGTTGTTTGGGTTCCATAGTGGCTGGGGTGTTTGGGGCGCATCCCAGTGGGGCCACTCTATCTGTTCTCTGTGTTGACACCTGAGCTTTCAGCTCCATACCCTTAGGAGCCTGGAGGCCACAGTTTGAAATACATGGGGACACTTATATTGAAAATCATGTTGGAGTCAACAGATAATGGTCTTTAGTCTAGATTTTGTTAGTTACTTGTTCTGTGACAAGGAGGAGTCATTTTCGTCACTGAATTCAGTATTCTTAAATATGAAATAAGAATTCCAGGGGCGCCTGGGTGGCTCAGTTGTTAAGCGTCTGCCTTCGGCTCAGGTCATGATCCCAGGGTCTTGGGATCGAGCCCCGCATCGGGCTCCCTGCTCGGCGGGAAGCCTGCTTCTCCCTCTCCCATTCCCCCCTGCTTGTGTTCCCTCTCTCGCTGTGTCTCTCTCTGTCAAATAAATAAATAAAATCTTTAAAAAAAAAAAAAAGAAATAAGAATTCCAATATCTAAAAACATAATATCTGTGAGAGTTTTTAGAGAGAAACCTCAAGTATTCTTAAAACATTCTTAGGTGTGGGGGTGCCTGGGTGGCTCAGGCATTAAGCATCTGCCTTCGGCTCAGGTCATGATCCCAGGGTCCTGGGATCGAGCCCCATGCCGGGCTCCCTGTTCAGCGGGAAGCCTGCTTCTCCCTCTCCCACTCCCCCTGCTTGTGTTCCCTCTCTTGCTGTCTCTCTGTCAAAAAATAAAATCTTAAAAAAAAAACAAACAAACAAACAAAAACATTGCTAGGTGTGAGTTTAAGCCTAATCTAGAATTCTTTGTTTCTAAAGTTATCAGTCTAATAAAAATATGACCTAACTACATATTTCAAGAAACAGAGGTGTCTGTCTGCCTGAATATTTAGGCCATTCTGATAGCCAATTAATTCAAGGAATATTTGGGTTTAATTTATCCTGCAGTAGTCAGATTTGAAGAAAGAGCTCTTTGGAAGAAATTTTGTGTGGTAGAAGAGGCAAAAAAATTCTGATAAAAAGCCAAAGCTGTTTTCTATGGAATACGCATTTAGCAATGATCATTTATTAATATCTTAGCTACAAGTATTGCAAATAATCAGGTGAGTAGCTGTAACCAAGCTGGGCATTGAGGGAATGGAATTGTTTTATAGGCCGTGGCCAAAAGAGCAGTCTTGGGCCACCAATATTTAACGGACTTTTTGTCCTTTTATTTGTTATGTTTTCTCCTCCAAATGTAGTATAAGAAAACATTGTGTATCTTTCCATCTCTTTTAAAATTCCCAGTGAAGAGTTGTTTTGCCATTATGCCATTCTGCCCTGTGAATCTTCTTTCTCATTGGGTCGTCTACTCTGATCCCCTATTACCTTTCCATAAAAGAAGTAAAATAACAACTTTTTCCTGGAAGTAGCATTTTTACAGTGTTTCTGAGTTTGAAATCCTGTATATCCATCCTCTCTTCCTACTTTTTTAATTCACAATTAAATTTGCATAATTTGTTTCAGTTTTTAGAAAGGACTCATAACAACCAAGTAGAAAAAATAGGGACTGCATTTTTAATTTCATTTAAGAGATGAAGGCTCATCTGGTATATTAATATATTTATTCTCTTCTTCAGACAAATTTCCACTTTATTTACTACAGATAGCAAGTAGGTGTTAAATGTATATATATTTTTTTAAATTTTTCAAATGGCAAAGGGTAAATTTTCCCTTATTAAATCACTGTTTTTGTATCCATTTCCTGCAAGCATGAGCTCAGGAAGTGATAAAGTTGACACAGTTGCTGATGGATTTTTCAGCAGCTCATGCCAAGTTGTTTCCTGGTGCCAAACACAATGGAGCAGGAAATATGGCACGTGACCAGAAAAATCTTATTGTTTTAAATAACTTTTCTCTCTCACTATGGCTCTAAGCAGAATTTCCCA
Source organism: Phoca vitulina (assembly GCF_004348235.1). NCBI lineage: Eukaryota > Metazoa > Chordata > Mammalia > Carnivora > Phocidae > Phoca > Phoca vitulina. Next base: position 53,465,830 of record NW_022589710.1, read on the forward strand.
GAATATTTAAATATTTCTTCACTATGATGGATGAGCCTACAAATGTTCTGATAGTTATCTTCATGCATAGTTTTCTTATTAGCTTAACACTTAGAAGCCCCAAATTATGAAATAGTCCAAGAAATTCATGATAATTCTTTTCAGAACAGATTAAATAAGACACATTTTTGGAAGAAAGGATTTGATCAAATAGAAAAGCAAAAATGTCTCAATGCAATTCTCATGACTTTGATTTCATTTAAAGTAATAAACAATCCACTTATTAATGTTGCATTTCAGTTAATGGGTTTTGCTTCTAAGAAATACTTTGCAGAATGCTAAATTATCTGTCCTTTTAATAGGACAGATTGTTGCCAAACATTGAATTTTCTTCCCATCTTTATCCCCAAATGTTTATTTATTTATAAAAAGTGTTTTCTTCCTTTCTAAAGATCCCAAACTTATGAGTCTCTGGCTGTTCTCTTGTAGTTAGTGTAAATTTGGCTTGAATAATCATTTATATTTTTTTTTCTCAGAGTGAAATTAAAGTTTTTAAGAGAACACTGCAATCAAGCAAGTCAGCAGCCAAATGTAGATTTTGAAAAGATTATTCATGTTGCATAAAGGTCTTTTCAAGTGCAAAGACCACAGCATCATTTAATGTGTGAGCTGTTTAAATGAGCATTTTAAAAATCAAGCCTGTGGAATTAAATTACTCTACTCTATTCCCAACTGCCAGGACATAAATAGATCATAAGCTAAGAGTTAGGAAGCCTTTACTTTCTCCTGAAAGAAACATACTGCAGGGATTATTTCTTCAGGCAAACATGGTAACTGAACAACTACCTTGTAAATGTTTTGGTCAACTAATGGTCAACTCCTGGGTGTAGGCAGCTTTAAGAAAATAACCAAACAAATAATCAAACAGATAGGTTATGGGTAAGCCATATTTCTGTTGGTAAAGCTGAACTGTGGTTCAGATTCACCAAGTTCAATAGCATCTGAATATTGTTTTTCTTAAGGAACGGGATGAAAACAAATACATAAGCAAGGAAGCAAAATGAAAGCCTTCTTTAAAAATGAAAATTTAGGGAAAAGATGATATACTACAATGGTGAATATATCACATAATTGAGCAGACTTACTATAAAATTTTAAATTTCTGTTCATCTACTTTCATCTCTAACTTTACTATGAAATATCAGGAAGATCAGGAAAGAGACAAAAAATAAGAGGGAGGAAAAAAGGAGGGAGGGATACAGATTGAGAGAGAGAAAGAGAGGAAGAGAGGTGCCTTTATAGCCATTCCTAGGTTTTCCTGAAAGTAGTGAACACAGCAAATACAAGAGAACAGAGCAGCTCAATTCTTACTAAAGACAAAGCTGCCATTGCCTTAAACAAAGCAGAGATATCAGCCATTACTGTAGAATGACCCACCAACAAAGAGATCAGACTGTGGAGTTTGCATCTGTTTGCCCCATATTTTAACTTTATTTTGGTGTGCTGACATTTGGAGTGGCTCTGATTGGTCTGGAATTAGCCTTCTTATCATGTGAAACATCTGTACTGCATTGTTCCAAAGGATTAGCTGCCCACTGGGGATTTTGTGAAGTCAGGACAATAGAGGTCATTAAAGGTGCAAACATTTATTTTCCGGTCTCTAGTTCAGCAGGGGAAAGCCATGCAGCTGATGGATTTTTTTTTTTTTTTTCCTTTTTAATCCAAAGCTCAGCATTCTTGCAAATATAATGAAACAAGAGCGATCTGAGCTGGAGTTGTTAGACTGGAATTGATGACTTTAGGAATTCAGAATTATTTGCTGGCCAAAAAGAGGAGAGAGGAAAATATGAGATTCTGTGTCGAAGTTATGATTTGAAAGCAAAAGAGCATGCCTTTGGAGAGTGGTGCCTGATGATTCTGAGTGGGATACCCAGAACAGTCTTCTGTAATACTGCAAATTAAAATACAAGCTTTCTTCTGCAGTTTCGTGTCTTGCAATCAATGTTTGCTTGTTTTCCTTTTCATCTGGTATACTTCATTCCATCAGTTGTCCTCTCCTCAAGCCTCCTGACACTTCAGTTATAACTTACGACATGGTGATATGGGTTAGATAAAATCTGAGACACAACAAAGTGTGGAAAAATGAGTTCTCTAGTGTTATGGCTCGAAATCTGTCTGTCCCACAAAATATATGTTGAATTCCTAACCACCAGTACTTCAGAATGTGACCTTATTTCAAAATAGACTCTTTACAGATATAGTTAATTAAGATGAGATCATACTGGAGGAAGGGGGTGCTGCTAACCCAATGACTGGTGTCCTTATAGGAAGACAACTATGTGAAAACAGTCACACAGGAAGAATCCATGTGACAATGAAAGCAGAGATTGGAATCACCCAGCTGCAAGCCAAGAGAAGCCAAAGATTGCCAGCAAACCACTAGAAGCTAAGAAGAGGTGAGGGAGGATTCCCACAGATACTAGAAGGAGCATGGCCCTTGATTTTGGACTTCTAGCCACCAGAAGCATAAGACAATACATCTCTGTTGTTTTAAGCTCCCCAGTATGTGGTATTTTGTTATGGTAGCCCTAGAAAACCAATATACCTAATATCATTCATTTAATAAATGGGGCCCAGCTTCAACCTTAGGTTTCTCTGATTGAAAAAAATGATCTGCCTATACATCCTTTTATCTTTTAAGCTGCATTAGGGACAATGTACAGGTAAAGTAGGTAGGCACATGGAGGTGGTGTTGGCACATAGAATTCTTCAAGCAGATGTGTCATCTCCAAACTCTGTGCACATTGAAGGGCTGAGGACCCATCCACTAGTCTGCTCTGAGCAGCTTCTAGCTGATACTTAGCATATCACCTCTAAAATGTTGACTTACCTTTGAGTTCTATAAGGTACATGATTTAAATGCCAATTTACATTTATTGGACCAATATTTTTTTAAATTGTGGTTGTGACCCATTAGTAGGTGATCAAATCAATTTAATGGATAACCGCCCTCCCGTGCAAAAATGAAACCAAATAGGATGAAACAGAATAGCAAGTGTGAAGTATAATTGTACATTTTCTGGGTATTATTTTGGAAACATTTATATATGACTGTGTGTGTGCAAGGGAGATGTGTGTGTGTGTGTGTGTGTGTGTGTGTGAGCATGTATGTGTGCATTCTAAGTTGTGGTATAAAATACATTTCTTATTATGGGTCACTTAGAAAAAATATCTGAGGGGCATCTGGATGGCTCGGTCTTTAAGTGTCTGCCTTTGACTCAGGTCATGATCCCAGGGTTCTGGGATCGAGCCCTGCATTGGGCTCACTATTCGGTGGGAGTCCGCTTCTCCCTCTCCCACTCCCCCTACTTGTGTTCCTGCTCTCGTTATCTCTCTCTGTCAAATAAATAAATAAAGTCTTTAAAAATTTAATTAAAAAAATATTTGAAAGCCTCAGGATTAAGTTTTGTCTCATAAGTGACAACTACCTAATTATACTAAGAAATCTAGAATAAATCAGGTTAAATAAATTTAATGTTTTATTTTACAGAAGACATTGGTCATAATCCCACAATTCCCAAGATATTTATTTTTACAAATAATGGAAATTTGTGGATTTGTGGTGAGAAAAATTTCATAACTGCCAAATTGCTTTTTCTCCAATCACAGACTTGCCAAATATCTTAAATATTATGAAATTTTATATTTGCTTTTCAAATGAGTTTCCTTAGTTTTCCAGTCCTCCTGCTCTAGGAACAATAGGGCAAGGAAACACATTATAATAAATATTTTCAAAGCTCCATTACAGAGCATCAACAAACAGAACAAAAAACAAAACATCTTTGAAAAATAACACAGATAAACAAAATAAGAACTTTCAAAGTAAAACATTCAGAAAGAACAACTAAATGTGTTATTGTTTAATGGGACATTCTTTTGTTCATAATATGAAAGGATCATTTCATTTTGGGTCTCTCAAAGGTTAGCTAGCCACTTCCTTTTAAGATACATGAGAGCTTTAGTCGGCCTGAGTTATGATGTGTTTTACCAATGATATCCAAGGAAAAGGAAGACCTGACCCTGGTGTCCTAATTCCCAGACTTGTTCTTTTGACACCATGTATTTCTGATACAATAGAGTCAAATCAATCATTTTTGAAAGATACAAATCACCAAAAATGACAAGAGAAGCAGAATATCTCTGAGTAGAGTTATACCAAGTGATACAATTGAATTAGCAATTAAAATTCTTCCCACCAAGAACAGGCTAATTTGAGGTGGCTTAATTGGGTATTTCTATCAAATGTTTAAAGAAGAAATAATATTAGTCCTCACAGAATCTCTCAGAACATATAGAAGGAAGAAGTCTTTATTTTACAACTCATTCTAGGAGACCAGTATTGGTTTGGTAATACCAAAGCTAGACCAAAACTTCATAAGAAAAGCAAACTACAGGCCAATAATGCCAATAATGAACATAGATGCAAAATCTTCACATTAAATTTAACAAAAAAAAAAAAAAAAAACCTTACAACATACAAAAAGTATCACATATCATGACCAAATGGATTTATGCCAAGAATGGGAGATTGGTTTAAAATTCAAAAATCACTTAATGTTATACACCATATTAACAAAATAAAAAAAAAAAATCACAATTATTTCAACAAATATGCAAAAACTGTTTGAAAAATATCACACCCATTTCTGTTAAAAAAAAAAGTGCTCTATTAACTAAGAATTGAAGGAAACTTTCTCACCTTGATAACAGCACATCAGACTTAATGGTGAAAGACTGCTTCTTCCCTAGTATCAGGAACAAAACAAAAATGTCTGCCTTTTGACACTTCTAGTCAACATCATACTGAAGGTTCTTTCTAGACAGTGAAATCTTGCAAAAAAAAAAAAAGAAAGAAAATATGTACAGTTTGGAAAGAAGAAAATAAAATTGACTTTATTTTTAGATGATGTGATCCTGAATGTTAAAATTCTAAGGAATTCACAAAATTCTTGCTAGATCTGATCAATGAGTTCACCAATGTCATAATATATAAAAGCAACATAAAAAAGTCAATAGTGGGGCGCCTGGGTGGCTCAGTTGGTTAAGCGACTGCCTTCAGCTCAGGTCATGATCCTGGAGTCCCAGGATTGAGCCCCGCATCGGGCTCCCTACTCAGCAGGGAGTCTGCTTCTCCTTCTGACCCTCCCCCCCCATGCTCTCTCTCTCTATCTCATTCTCTCTCTCAAATAAATAAATAAAATCCTAAAAAAAAAAGTCAATAGTTTCCATATAATAACAATAAACAATCTTTAAATAATTTTTTAATTTTATTTATAATAGCATCAAAAAATAAAATACTTAAGAATAAAATCCACAAAAAATGCAATAAATATTATAAAATATTACTGAGAGAAATTAAAGGTCTAAATTGAGAGACTACTCCATGTTTGTGATTTGAAAGACTAAATTGTTACAATGACTGCTCTTCCTAAATTTTTCTACAAACTGAATTGAATCTCTATTAAAATCCCAGCAAATTTTTAATAGAAATTAAATCTGATCATAAAAATGACATGGAAATAAGAAGAACCCTGAATAAGCAAAACAATTTTAAAAGGAAGAAGAAAGTGAAGGACTTCTACTACCTGATTTCAAAACTTACTATAAAGCTACTGCAACCAAGACAATGAGGTAACTGCTGTGGAGATAAACATACAGATCAATGGAACAGAATTAATATCCAGAAATAAACTCTTCTATTGATGGTCAACTAATTTTAAGCAAAGATGTCAAAGGAATTCAAGGACAATTTTCAACAAGTGATGCAGGAACAGTAGAAATCCTTTATATAAAAGGATTAATTTAGTTCCCTAACCTCATTCCATACATAAAAATTGGCCATAGACCTAAATTTATAAGCTAAAACTCTACAACTTATAGAAGAAAATATAGGAGAAATCTTTATGATCTTGGGTTGTACAGAGTTTTTAAATATGACATCAAAAGCAGGAGCCATAAAAGTAAAAAAAAAAAAATGTGTATAAAATGTGTAGATCATTGGTGTATATTAAACTGGGCTTCATCAAATGATGAACATCATTATAGAATGAAAGGGTAGAAGTGGGGGGACTGATGAATAGACAGAGCACAGTGATATTTAAGATAGTGAAAGTACGGTGTATGATACTATCATGATGGACACATGTCACTATATATTCGTTCCAACCCATAGAGTATACAACACCAAGAATGAAGGCTAAGGTAAATTATGAACTTTTGGTGTTATAAATGTGTTAATATAGGTTCACCAGTTGTAGCAAATGTCCCACTCTGGTGGAGAATGCTGATAATGGCAGAGGCTATGCACATGTGGGGACAGGGGCTAGAAATCTCTGTGCCTTCCTTTTAATTTTGATGTAAACCTAAAACAGTTCTATAAAAATAAAGAAAAAGAAAAGAAAAGACACAGACTGGAAGAAAACATTTGCAAATTTTATATCTGATAAAGCACTCATATCCAGACCATGTAAAGAACTCCTACCACTCATAATAAGAACATAAGCAACCCAATTAAAAATTGGCAAGGGGCGCCTGGGTGGCTCAGTCGTTAAGCGTCTGCCTTCGACTCAGGTCATGATCCCACGGTCCTGGGATCAAGCCCCGCATCGGGCTCCCTGCTCTGCGGGGAGCCTGCTTCTCCCTCTCCCATTCCCCCTGCTTGTATTCCCTCTCTCGCTGTGTCTCTCTCTGTCAAATAAATAAATAAAATCTTTAAAAAAAAAAAAAAAAATTGGCAAAAATGTTATCAGTTTCCTAGGGCTGCTGTAACAATCTACCACAAACTAGGTGGCTTTAAAACAACAGAAACTTATTGTCTCACTATTTTAGAGATTATAAGCCTAAAATCAAGTGGAGACATGCTCTTTCTGAAGCTCTGAGTAGAATCCTTTCTTGTCTTTTCCTAGCTTCTGAGGTTTGTTGGCCATTCTTGGCATTCCTGGGCTTGTAGCTACATCAATCTAACTTCTGCCTCTGTCATCACACAGTGTTTTTCCCTCCTGTGCCTGTGTCTTCACGTGGTGCTCCCCGCTCTGTCTCTCCTTTTCTTATAAAAGTACTGGTCACGTTGGATTAAGATCCTACCCTACTCCAGTATGACCTCATGTTAACTTGACTGCATCAGGGAAATTCCTATTTCCAAACAAGGTCACATTCACAGGTACCAGGGGTTAGGACTTCAAAGTAACTTTCGGGAAAACACAATTAAACTAATAATGGATGTATACAGACATTTCATCAAAAAGATATACAAACTGTCAATAAACACATGAAAAGATGTTCCATATCAATAGTCATTGGGGTAATGCAAGTTAAAATTATAGTGAGATATAACTTCATACATTTTTGATTGGCTATAATAAAATTGATAGGCTCTAACAAATACTGGCTAAAAGCATGGAGAAATTGGAAACTAGATTTATTACTCTAGGGAATATAAAAAGGTGGAAGTTCGGCACTTTAATGAAAAATTAAACATAATTTTGTTATGCAATTTAATAAATCCTCTCCTAGATATTGACAAAAGAAAAATCAAAACATGTCCACACAAAGGCTTATATGTGAATATTTAGAGCAGCTTTACATGAAATAGCCAAGAACCTTAAACAATTTAAATGTCCATCAATTGGTAAATGGATAAACAGCATGTGGTTTATACAAGTAACAGAATATTAAGCAGTACAATGGAACTTGCGACCACATGGGTACATCTTAATAACATTAAGGTAAGTGAGGGGAGTTAGTTAAATTCAAAATACTATGTTGTGTGATTTGATTTACATGAAATTTCCAGAAGAGCTAAATGATAGGGACACTCAGTGGTTGCTTGGGGTTGGGTGTGGGAGTAGGGATTGATTGCCAAGTGGATTGTAGGTTGGGGTGATGGGAATGTTCTAAACCTGGATTGTGGTGATGGTTTCACACCTCTATACATTTACTAAAATCACTTTTTTGCATTTCTAAGATGTAATCAATATGTAAATTATACCTCAACAGAACTATAAACAATTCATTAGCAAGGATGGTGGTTAGGCAGTATAGGTGGAACCAGCTAGGGTAATATATTGATAATTACTGAAGGTGGAAAATAGTTAATGGGGATTCATTATAGTATCCCTTCTACTTTAGTGCAAATTCGACATTATTCATAATAATTTTTAATTAAAAAATCAATGAGATAAGTTTCTATGTCAAGAAACTAGAAAAAAGAGCAAACTAAAAATAAGTAAACATAAAGACGGAAGTAATAAAGATAAAACCATAAATCAATAAAATTGAAATTAGAGATTAAACAGAGAACAATCAACAAACCCCAAGTGGGTCCATTGAAAAGGCAATAAAATTGATAAACCCTTACAGCACTGAAGAAAAAGGGAAAAAATATATCTGTAGTAGATATTACTACAAATCTTAGAGACATCAATAAGATAATAAGAAGATATTATGAACACATTATATAAACCTTAGGCAAAATGAACAGATTCCTTGAAAAATACATGTTATAAAACTGACACAAAACGAAATCAGAAATCTCAACAGTGGCATAGCTGTTGAAGAAATTGAATTTGTAATTAGAAGCCATCTCATGAGAAAATTTTACTTAATTGGCTTCACTTGTGAATTCTGCCAAACATCTGAGGAAGAAATACTATCCTTGTTATACCAATTCTTTCAATAGAGAATGAGAAGCACACACACACAGACACATATATTATTTTACTTATAAAATGAGTCTAAAACTGTTGTAGAAAATTAGAATATAAAGATAAGTGTAGGGGCACCTGGGTGGTTCAGTTGGTTGGGTGTCTACCTTCGTCTCAGGTCGTGATCTCGGGGTCCTGGGATCCAGCCCAGCATCAGGCTCCCTGTTCAGTGGGGGGGGGGGGGCTGCTTTTCCGTCTCCCTCTGTCTGCTGCTCCCCCTGCTTGTACTCTCTCTCTCTCTCTGTCAAATAAAATCTTTTAAAAGAATAAAGATAAGTGTAAGATGAAAATAAAATCATTTACCTTTTCATTTCCTACACATTGCCTATGTTAACATAGTTGATTTTTATTTTATTTTTGTTATTATTTTTAAAATTTCACTTATATCCTTTAATAATATAGCAATCAAAAAAGCATGGCATACTTTAATACAGCAAAAACAGTCATCATGCTGTTAGTAATTGACAGTATTATCTGGGATGAAATCACAAATTTGTAAAAAAAAATATTACTTTTTTAATGATTGAAGTATAGTTGATATGCAATATGTAATTAGGTTCAGGTGTAACAGCATAGTGAGTCAATAATTCTATATATTACTCAGAGCTCACCAAGATAAGTATAGTCACTATCTGTCACCATCCAATGTCATTACAATATTATTGGCTGATATTTCCTATGCTGAACTTTTCAATCCCATGATTTATGTATTTTATAACTGGAAGTCTATACTCCTTAATCTCCTTGACCTATTTTGCCCATCACTCCATGTCCCTCTCCTCTGGCAACCACCAGTTTGTTTTCTGTATTGATGAGTCTGTTTCTGCGTTTTTGTTTGCTTGTTTTGTTTTTTAGATTCCACATATAAGTGAAATCATAGGGTATTTGTCTTTCCCTGTATGACTAATTTCACTTAGCGTAATATCCTCTAGGTCCATCCATGTTGTTACAAATGGCAAAATCTTTTTTTCTTTTTATGACTGTGTACACATACACACACACACACACCCCCTACATCTCCTTTATCCATCCATCTATCCATGTACACACTTGGGCTGCTCGCAAATCTTGGCTATTTTAAATAATGCCACAGTAAGCATAGTGGTGCACATATCTTTTTGAATTAGTGTTTTCATTTTCTTTGGGTAAATACCCAGGAGTGAAATGACTGGATCATACTGTAGTTTATTTTTAGTTTTTTGAGGAGACCTCATCCTGTTTTCTACTGCAGCTCTATCAATTTAATCATAATTATTTTCAATTTTTGGAATTTTCCTTTAAGCATGATACTCACATGACAAAAATCATAAGCCCTATATACTATTTTTCATATTACTCAATAATAGAATAATCTTTTTTATGATCATAAAAAATGAAGCACTCTCATAATATTCAATGCTATTAGATGTAATGGTCATAATATGTATCACTCACACAGCACTTATTAATAGGATGATATATATGATTTTCAAGCACAGAACTGAATAATTGCTTTTGAGTCTCAAAAATACATGCAGGGACACCTGGGTGGCTCAGTTGGTTAAGCCTCTGACTTCGGCTCAGGTCATGATCTCCAGGTCCTAGGATCGAGCCCTAAGTTAGGCTCCCTACTCAGTGGGGAGTCTGCCTCTCCCTCTCCCTCTGCCCCTTCCTCCCCCTGCCCCTCTCCTACTCTCTCTCTCAAATAAATAAATAAAATCGTAAAAAAAAAATACACGCAGGTTCCCATTTTATAGATATGGAAAATGAGGCAAAGATGTTAGGTAATATGCCCAAGTCTACACAGCCAGAAAATGGCAAAGTCATACTCTTAACCACTATGGTCTACTGCTTCCATGACAAATTGTAATTTACTCATTCTTTCTCTCCCAGTGTAGACATTTACTCTTGGTTATCTCTATGTGTAAGACTGTCTAGAGTTTGGACTGAGTGAGCTTCCTAGTAATTAATTTTTCTTCTCAGCTTTAGGCATTGCCCCTGTGGAAAAAAAATCAATTTTGAGAAATTTTGTGAGCATATTTATATCTCTCCATGGGGTTATTTTTCTCTACTATCTGTATTTTGTTCTCTGTTGTTTTAGCCAAGTGCCCCTGGAATTATATAGTACATAGAGAATAAGGAAACCACCTCTGCTGAATGTCAGTTCAGTTCATTCAAAAGAGAATATTGCAGTTAGAAACCACTCTTTGTTTCACTGCTTGCCATCTTATTTTAAATTAAATCACCGAATTTATTCTTTATACCTTACAGTATTTGTTATAAAAATAGCATAATACCTGGCATGGTAAATGTTTAATACATGTCCATTTAATTTTGGAATATTTTGCTAGACTACTTTGAGTATAATTTATATTGTTTTTATTTCTCCGATTTGGATATAGTATATCTATATATATGTACTAGAATATGTATATATATATATAAAATATGGTGTATATATACACACATATATATTAGAATATATATTGGAAGTCATTTTATTATAGTCAAACATTTATCTAAGTGAGTTTTTCCTCTTTTTGGTAATCTAAAAGAAATAATTATCAATCATTGAAAGTCTATTGTACGTCAAGAATTTTACCAAATAACTTATATTTTTTGTGTACTTTATTTCATTTAATCCTTTTGATAATTTTTGAGGCCAGTATTAAATATGAGAAAACTGAGGTATCTTTAAGGAGCTTGATACTGAAGATAAAATTTTAAGTTGCAGATCCAACACATTCAGAATTCTAAAAGCATGCTCTCTGACTTTTAAGGTCTATAACCTGAACCACAAGGCAATACTATCTCCTTGGGCTAGATTATCTATTGACAGTATAGTCTTAAAACTATTTGCTAGATTAGCATGCATATGTACTTAAATAGGTATTACAATAGAGCAGTTTTCTTAACCCTGGCTGCACTTTTGAATCATTGGAGAAGCTTTTAAAACACTGAAGTCTGGGCCCCAGCTCACCTAAATTAAAACAGAGTATTAAGACGTTGCGTCCAAACGTCAGCATTTTTTTAAAGCGTTTCAATGATGGAAGTAAGTGAGGGTGGCAAACTACAGTAATAAAACAGTGCATGAGCAAGCACTTCCTCGAAGTCTGAAGAACAATGAGACATCTTTTCTTTTTCAATTTCCAATAATAAGATATCAAAGTTTCCATTTTAGAAACAAGCCATTTACTGGTATGACATCATTTATTTAATTAAGATCTGTAAGTATATTTGCAAACTCTGGCTAAGTGTACGTCTATGAAAACACCCTCTTGAAGTTTCTGCATTTCTTCATGAATGATAGGCAATAGCACTGCCATCATTAGGGAATGGATTAACAGCAGGGTTGGGTTATAACCATGACCAGATGATATCAACTTACAAACGTTGGAAAGCTGCTATAGGTAATGAATTAATTATTGAAACATGCAATTAAATTAACTCAAAATGTTCTGAACCTCTTAGATACAAATTTCAGAAATAAGCAGAGGTAAAGCAGGTATACAAATGAAACTAAACTAACTAGATGTCATTTATTATGGAGACTGTCAGTGTTTGAAAAACAATAAAAATTTAGCCAGTAAACAAAACAAAAAAATAAAATAGAGGAAAAATATGATTAAATATTGAAAGATAGCAAAGCAATTTTTTCAGTGGGGGAGGATGACATGATAGCAATTGGCCAACGTGTTCCATAGGTAAGATCATTGGTAAGGAAGGGCATCACATATTGGACCAGTCCCCTCTATTTTTTTGAGTTACTCCTATGCAGCCCACATCTGTTGTAAATTATTCATTCTAGGGGATTAAAAGGAACTGAATGGCTTAGAGTTTCAAACAGAAAAAGACTAAGAGAATGGAAAAAATAGATCATGGGCAAACATGTACGTAAGGGGAATAATTGGGAAAGTACAAGTATCTTAGGAGGTTGAAATTATAAAAGTATGAAGTTTAATAAGGAGTAATATCATAAAATTGAGGAAAAGAAAGAGTAGGCTGGAAAAGTTCCTGACATGAGAATCATCACAGCACAATCACCCATGTGAACAGATTAAAACTTTATCACTTACTATGGTTAGTGAGGAGTGGAAAAGCACTCTAAGTTTTAAAGGGGAAATCTGCAGAAACTAGGACAGGGGACCTGGTGGGAGTTAATTCTAATCACATCATTTAGAATGAGTTTATTTTTGTCAAAATTGAGAAAAATACACTCTATTTAATTACAGTTATTCTTAGTAAAATTGCCTCTATCCTCATGTATTTACCCTTTTGGTTAGTAGCTTTCACACATGCTCTGCAGAAACATCTCTGCAAGGGCTGATCCAGAATTTCCATATTGTCAGGCTTTTAATTTCTGGATAATTAGATGTAGTGGAGTAGGGCTAAGCTAATTTTCCAGAAACTGCTTTTGGATAGCAAACTCATAGTCTTTGGATGCATTATAGGTTAATTTGAGGTGGGTTGGCACTATAGGCCATTTAATAATACATTTTATACATCTTATACATAATGTATGTTATATATAAATGCACATATATGTGTGTATATATGTATGTATATACACATGCACATATACATTTTACCAAATGAAATGAAAATTGAGGGTGAATGTTGATGGTGAATTATGTAATATTGAGTCAACAAATAAGGAATAGGCAATAAGATGGATTCTGGAAGCCATACATGCAAAAACTTAGACTTATCATTTTATTTATTTATTTTTATTTTTATTTTTTGAGAGGAAGGGGGAGGCACAGAGGGTGAAGGAGAGAGAATCTTAAGCAGGCCCCACATCCAGGACAGAGCCCAATACGGGGCTCAATCTCAAGACCCTGCGATCACGACCTGAGTGAAACCAAGAGTCTGATGGCTTAACCAACTGTGCCACCCAGGGGCACCTATTTAATCCATTTCAAAACATCAAATCTGAAGAGTGGATTAGGGCTACAAATGGAAGATGGGGCTAAAAGGACGCAATGAGTCTAAAACAAGAAGGATCTTAGGGGCGCCTGGGTGGCTCAGTTGGTTAAGCGACTGCCTTCGGCTCAGGTCATGATCCTGGAGACCCGGGATCGAGTTCCACATCGGGCTCCCTGCTCGGCAGGGAGTCTGCTTCTCCCTCTGACCATCCCCCCTCTCATGCTCTCTCTCTCATTCTCTCTCTCTCAAATAAATAAATAAAATCTTTAAAAAAAAAATTAAAAAAATAAAACAAGAAGGATCTTAGAAAATATTCAAGAAGAATCGCTTCTCGGCCTTTTGGCTAAGAGCAAGTGTAGAAAATATTCAGGAATAATTCAGGCTGGCTTTGGAGATTATCTGAAACCCTCTCTTGCCACTTCATTGAATGAAATTTGAAAACCAAATTAGATAAACCCTGTATTCAGGGTAATGGTTACCTGTTGGAGAAGGAAAGGGAGTGGGACAAAAAAGAAGCACTATTTAGATGCAATGACATTGGTGACGTTCTATTTCTTAAAAGGGATGGTGGGTTCATAGTTGTTCATTTTATTATTATGCTTCATCACTTACATATATGTAGTACACATTCCAAATGTATCAAATATTTAATAAAGTTTAAACGTTAAAAAATACCAGTTCAAAACTTAGAAAATATTGTTAACTCTTTTATTTGTACAATGTCAACAAAAATAATAGGTAACGGTGTGCTGAACATTTTTCCTAAATGTGAAACTGTTGCTGGGTGCACTTTATGTTCATTTGCTCATGAGTTTTTCTTCCAGGAGTTGGGAATGAGAAAAAAGTAAAGGAGAGCAATATCTTTAATGACAGGTTGAATTTTCCAATCTATGGGCAAGAAATTGTAAGATATTGAAGAGGTTTGTTCAAAAACTAAAAGTTCAAAATAATCTGTTACAGCCTTTTGTGCACAGTTGTCTGGAAAATCATATTCCTGTTATTCATTTTTATTTATTCAACATCTGTCACAATCCCATTGCACATAATCATTCAAATAAAACTTTGTTCTTTTGGTTCTAGATTCTAGTTGCTCAGGTTTAAACAAATGTCTATCCCTGTTTAAAAGGAGTACAAGGAGAAATCAACATTTGGAAGTCCCACCTCATGCCTGACTGTGTGTCAGCAAATTTAATTTATAACACTGATTTAGTTTTCTGCAAATGTCAAAATCATGCTTTTAATCCTATGTGGAAAACAGACACGCTCAACCCCCCAACACAATCACATACACCCTTCCAGGTAAAAAAGGTGAAAAAGAAGAGCTCGGCACACCTTTGCTAGTTGATCAGCAATGTAGGTACCATCAGAAGGCTTTCTAGATATATCTGGGAAGCAGGAATTTGCAAAATGCTAGAGAACACTAAACTGAGTAAATGAAGAACAAACACAGCGGTAATAACTCTAGCAAAAACACATAGTCCCCTATGACAACACCTACCGTTAAAAGCAACAGTTGACAATCAATTTCCTCCCCATCCTAACCAGGAACATCCCTGTTAATGCTCAAGAATAAGGTAAATGGCTGCCAGTCATGTTACCGAGGTGGCTTCATCCTTCATGTGATTCCACCACATGGATGAGACCAACTCATTTCCATTGTAACACATTCCCTCAGGGTACATAATTCTGTGAGCTGCTGCTATAACGAGCATTTCTTAGTGGAGAAACTCCCACTTGTTGAAAGAACAGCTTGCAGCAAAAACACTAACAAATCTCTTCTTGTTAACCTGCTTTTTGGCTAGGGAATGAGAATTTGTAAAACGGAGTAAGATATAAAAAGGATGCTCTTCATTGCCGTAGGTAACTGGTATTTCTTGAAACATTACCTTAACTTTTTCTTTCTCACATATCCACGGATGTGGTTCTAAAAGCAACTGTGGGTGACTTTAATCTACTCCACCAGGGATCTTTGGCAATGTTTGCAGACACTTTTGATCGTCATGACTCAAAGTGGGTGTGTCACTGGTGTGTAGTATGTAGAGGTCACAGATGCCACCCAGCATCCTACATTGCACATGACAGCACCACAAGAAGTAATTCACTGGTCCAAGATGTCCATAGTACTGCTATTAAGAAATTCTGATCTACAGGCTTCATATTCCACAGGAAGTGTCCCCGCTAAGGAGTCCTCTACCCATATACTAACAATTGGAAAATATTAGCAACAAGAAAAAGTTGTCACATGCTTGAAGTTAGTTCTTGATAAATCCTACCTTCACAAGTTAATGTCACTGTTCTTATTCTGAAAGACCATTTTATAGAATGGCCAGAGTAGAGACGGTAGAATTCTAAAATATAAAAGAACCTTTGTTCCCTGAAAGGCTTGGGCTCAGACAGCTACTTCTTCAAATCTTCCTTCACAGATTTAGTTTTGGACAATACTAGTGAACATAAGAATGGTTCTTCAACATAAGAAGTTCATAAGTTTGCAGGCAGGGGTGTGTATGCATGTTTTAAAATATATTGTTACTGTTATTATTTTTGATACCTTAAATTTCTGAAGATCCCAAAGTAAGTAAGATATTTCCCCCATTGGAAACTATGCATTAATATCTAAAATATGGTAAAACCAGTGCTTCTGGATGGTTTGTACCAGTAACTTCTAAATCTGTATCTCCTTCCTTAGCAGGAGACTCACCTCCTCCACTGTCCACCTGGCAAATTTCAACAGGCCTGAGATTGCATAGCCCCCTGTCAAAGATATAAAAACCTATCATCCTTGATTTCTTCCTCCTTCTTATTCACCAACTCATCTCCAGATCAGCTCTCCAGCCTGACTGTTTCTCCTGGTTCCCACACTGGACCTTCACTGGGGCCACTTCTTTCTTGGTCCCTAGGGTTCACTCCGCCTTCAGCCCCTCCACTTCCGGGCTGTGACCTGAGTAATCTTTCTACAGTCAAGTGTTGTCATGGACTCTCTCACTGACAACACTATAAGGCTTCTTTGTTCATGAGACTTATTTATTGAATAAAGTTCAAATTCCTTAAATGGTTATGAAGTTGTTTTAAACCCCACCCAGTGCTCTCTAATCTTGGCCCCTGATGCCCTTCCTCCTCAGCCTTCTGAAATTCTTCCAGCTCCTGAGCTGCCCCATGCTCCTTCTTGCCTCCTAGTTATTTTTAATGCTATTCCTTTGCCAAATTTCAAGCCTGTTGTCGAGCCCCAGAGTGTCTCTTGTCTATCTATATAAAAGATAGGTAGTTCTTTTGTTGATAATGATGATTGGCTTACTTAGAAGTTTCTGTAATCTTACCATAGGGGGCACCCATTGAGATAATGTCACAAATGTAAATTCATGTTCATGAAATTTGCAAATATTATAGAATCCAGGAATACTAAGTGTTGATGAGGCTATGAAGCTAAGCAAGGTAGCACATACTGCTGATGGGAATATAACACTGATTCAACTACTAGGGAGAATAATATGGCATTAACTAGTAATGTAAGGATGCAAATACTAAGCTCCAGCAATTCATTCCCTAGGTATGTATCACTAAAGATAGTCTCATCTGTATGCTCCAGGGAGACGTAAAAATATCATCATGTGTAATACATCTGGGCCTTATGTATACAGTAGTCCCTCCTTATACAGGTTTCCCTTTCTGGGATTTCAGCTACCTGCAGTCATTCATGGCTCAAGAACAGATGATCCTCCTTCTGACATATTATCAGAAGATCAATAATAGCCTAGTATTACATCACAATGCCTAGGTCATTCTCCTCACTTCATCTCTTCACTTAGGCATTTTGTTATCTCCTATCACTTTATTTTTTTAATTTTTTTTTTTAAAGATTTTATTTATTTGACACAGAGAGAGAGACATAGCAAGAGAGGGAACACAAGCAGGGGGAGTGGGAGAGGGAGAAGCAGGCTTCCAGCCGAGCAGGGAGCCCGATGCGGGGCTCGATCCCAGGACCCTGGAATCACGACCTGAGCCGAAGGCAGACGCTTAACGACTGAGCCACCCAGGTGCCCCTCTCCTATCACTTTAAAAAGAAAGATCTTTTTTTAAAAAAAAGATTTTACTTTATTTATCTGACAGAGAGAGAGAGAGCAAGCACAAACAGGGGGAGTGGCAGAGGGAGAGGGAGAAGCAGGCTCCCCACTGAGCAAGGAGCCTGATTTGGGGCTTGATCCCAGGATCCTGGGATCATGACCTAAGCGGCAGGCAGATGCTTAACCGACTGGGCCATCCAGGTACCTATAAAATAAAATCTTTAAAAAAAATAGGATGGAATTTCAAAATTTAAAGCGAATTTTCAATATTGAAATTGAACATTAATTAGTTTTCAAAAATAAAATATTGGACAAAATCCATTTCAAAAAGTATAAACTATAGTGAGTCAAAATTACAAGAAACTGCAGAGTATACCCAATATATTTGTACATATATGCATATTACTTAGAGATTTTCACATATGAAGTGAAATTATAAAGGAAAGCAAGAGACTTATTAATGCACAAGCCAGGATGGTTACAATTGAGTGGAAAGCATAATGTGATTAAAGAGGGACACACTGAGGGCTTGAAAGCTTCTGGAATGTTCTATGTCTTAAGTTTTGATATACACATGGATTTTTTTTTTTTATATTCTTATTTAAAATAGCACATGTAAAATTATATTTATTTCCCAATAAAATTATAAACAAAAACCTGAAAAGATTTTAACCATGCCAAAAGTAAAGTAGATCTTTATAGACTATGTTATAATTCAAAGAAAGCATCCATGGATCCAGTCTTTGGGCAGATATAGTTAAGAGATGCCAAGGGAAGCTTAAAACTTTTGAAAATTATTTTGCTTCTAATTTCTTTATTAATAAAAAAAGAGTTTCCTGGAGAGGCTAAGAGAAAACATGGTGCTATAAAAGAGCTGAATTCATAATAGGTCCAGAGATTTATAGGAAACACCTCAGTATTTCTAATGAAAATTAGATATCAAGGAGCTGAAAAATCTTACCGAAGTAAGTCATTATCTTCTTGTTCATGCTTTTATTAAAATTTGTACACAAATTGAACATTAAAATGCAAGATCATGTTTAGTTTGTCCCATGGACCATTAACTCATCGAGACTAGAGAAACTTACGTTATCACAGTAGGAATTCAAAAATGTGTGTTGAATGAATACATGAAATTTTTAAAAATGTGATCGTGACCTTTATAAAATAAGAAATAATGAGAGCAGTATAATAAAACTGGGAACAAAGTCAATGTATTTCTGATGTTCTAACTTAGGAAAAACTGATTTCTAAAGCTAAAATTTAGGAACTTGATATACATTCAAAAAATATATTTTATGTAAACAATTTCAAAAGAATATTATGGTCAGCAGCAGTCAACATCAATTGCAGTAAGGGAGTTTGCCTGAATGTCAAAGCAGTGAGCTTTCAAGTGGGAAAGAGCCCTACAAGATTAGTAATAATACTAGATGCAGACTCTAATCTGTGTTTAGTTTTTCTTTATGTATTGCTCTTATTACAGCTTAATAAATGCATAACAGCTATATATTTGCATGCAGTACCACACTTGCTGGGGCAGCTAGTAACTTTTTTTATTTTTTTAAATATTTATTTATTTATTTTAGAGAGAGAGAGTGCATGAGCAGGGGGAAGGGCAGAGGGAGAGAGAGAGAGAAAGAGAATCTCAAGCAGACTCCCCACTGAGCAAGAAGCCAGATGGTGCTGGGCTCCATGTGGGGCTGACGTAGGGCTCAATCTCATGACCCTGAGATCATGACCTGAGCCAAAATCGAACTGGCTGCTTAACTGACTGAGCCATCCAGGCACCCCATGGGACAGCTAGTAACTCTAATAATGACAATGATAACAGCAAAGTTTTTTTTTTTTCAGAATTTTCATGTGTGAAGCATTGATATAAATGGTTTACAAACTTCATCTAATTTATCAGTAGCTGCTATTGTTATTCCTGTTTTGCAGATGAATAAATTTAGTGATCCTGATTGCCTTACCCACAAATACATAGCTAATCAGTGTCAGAACCAGGATTAGAACGCAGACAGTAGTAGAGCACGGGTTCTGAAATGACACACACGTGTGCCTGGGTCTCAAGTTCCTGGAAAAACCAGCCCAAATAAAAGGAAAAGAAATGCAAAGTTATATATATATATATATATATATATATATATATATATATATATATATATAAAGTTCCACAAATCAATTTAAGAGAATCAATCCCCCATTAGAGAATGAGGGCAACTAATTCTCTACCCACAACTTGTATTTGTTATGTGATCAAAAAGAGGAAGCAATATGGTACAGCTCTCAAAAGAGGTGAACATATTTGGCTAAATTAATTTGAAAAAAAAAAATGTTTCCTGAAATAAAAAGACAACTTGGCATGGTATTCTGGACATGATTAAAGAACATCTGAAATATTGCGGTCAGTTTGAGATGATATATTTTAAGAATTTAATACTTGGCTAGAGAGACTAGGATATAAACATGTCTGAAAAGCATTTCACAGGAGAGATAGTTGAAAGAATTTGAACAACTTCATTGTAAAAGACTGTTGATGAGACACAACAATTTTCTCCAAATATCAGAAAGTCACATGGAAAAAGAGGAATTAGACATTCCATGTCATTCTTTGCAGAACTGCACCCATCATCTAGAAATGGTGGTAAATTGAATTTACTTTTAATGTGCTGAAGAAGAGTCCATTCAGACCTCTTCAAATGGCATCAGCTGCTGAGGAGACACTCATTTTAAGAGTTGAAGCCAAAGCTGGATGGATACCTATCAAAACTATTACACTGGTCATTTCTGCATGGAGTGAGAGGTTGAACCAATGAACTCTAAAGTGTCTCCAATTTCTCAGTTCAAATTGTATGTCTGCATTTTAATGAAAAAAAAATAGAGAAGGGAAAAGATAATCACTATTTTTTTGGTTTTATTCTGCACCAGCAAAATAAAAGTATAATTCAATTTAAAATAATTTGCAACCCTTTTAATCCCCAAACCATTTTCCAAATCGTATGTGATACAGGGAATATGGACAGACCAACCTGCATTTTGTTTTCAAGGGATAAGTAATTTTAAAGTAATATAGCAAGATAGTATGTACAGCCTAAATATTAGACGCCTAAAAATATACAAGGTTGTATTTAGCAGGTAGGACCCAATGGTCAATTACTAATTTTGCTTTTGAACTTTAGATAAAGCATTACTAATTTAACCCATTAGCAGGAAAAGAAACTGTAAACTGGAAATCTAGAGCACATTGCACAGAGAAAAAGAAAAGAGTCTGGAGTTCATATACTTTCTGCTCTTTTGTTCATCAGTCATATACCTCCTCGTGGGAGATGCTTATCTTCAGGAATTCTCTACAATTCATCACTGAAACAAAAATCATATGCTTATCTTTTTCAAAGCCCAGATTTCTCAATCTTGTCTTTCTGCTTAGTTATCTTCCTGTAAAATCAGCAAGTAGTGGATTGGGCATAGTTGGGGGAGAATCCATTCTGGTAGGAACCAAAAGACTAAGTTGCTGACCAGCCTTCACCATAACCTAGCTGTGTGATTCTCGGGCATTATAAACAACATTTTTGGACTTCTGGTGTTTGGCTACAATAGAAGTTATACAGCTCCCTTATTTACCTCACAAGGATATAAAATAACTCAAATTCATTCTGTTGAATACTTGCTATTCACTATGTATTGAGCTAGTTCCTGGGGGAGGAGAAATAAAAAACAAAGACAATGCCCTGGGAAACATCACTGATTTGGAAATCAAACAGGAAAACATTCTACAGATGTTGAATTTAAACCACAAAAGTGGGATCTTCATGTGTCTTCATGACACAGCACAGTGCCTGGAAAGTGAAAGGTACTTGAGCTCTTTACATATATTATCTTAAATAATTCCCACATAACCCTGACGTCAATATTGTTATTCTCATTTTCACACGAGGAAAATAAAGTTGAGAAAGATACAACTGAGAAAAGTGGGACCAACATTCAGGTTACCTGAATGACCTCTGTTATAAAAAGTGCATTACTAAGGTAACACAGATCCCTTACATACACACTAAAACTTTGAGCCAGTTCTGTAATCAGTAAAAGCTTAAATGG
The DNA here is from genome assembly GCF_004348235.1 of Phoca vitulina. Taxonomy (NCBI): domain Eukaryota; kingdom Metazoa; phylum Chordata; class Mammalia; order Carnivora; family Phocidae; genus Phoca; species Phoca vitulina. The sequence goes on from NW_022589710.1 coordinate 53,487,629, forward strand.
AGGGATGAATGAATAACTAAATAGTTCATAAATATGGTGAAAAGTAAAAATGTAGTTAAAAACCATCAATATAACTTTGTTAAAGTTTTAACCACAAATATTTCAGGCATTAATTCATGTCTCAGTGCTGATTTTCTTTTAGTTTTATACTCAGTAAGAAGTTACAATTTACTTGTTTCCTCTTCCAAGTTCAAGGCTAGTCCCAACTGAAAAGTAATTCTGCACTAAGCATCATGAAGCATCTTGATGGAAAGAGATAATTTCCTCCTTTGGGAAGTTCCAAGGTTTCCCAGGTTTGCTATAATACAGCTGTTTCCTGCTCACCCAGCACTCCCCTTTAGTTCATGGTTCTTTGAGATCTTTCCTGATTTCTGATCTCTTAATCCCTGCAGTGTAAGTGTCTTCCAGGAGAAACTACCCTTCCCAGTTTCTGATTTACAGGCACTCTATGCCATTTTACTGTAGACCAGATACCTTAATCCTGCCTGCAGCATCTGTGGGTCTGTCTTCTCTTGAATTCATCCTTTTGTTTCATCTTACATCTTCGCACCATTAATTTTATAGCCATAGTTTTATTATCCCACACTGACATAATTAACCATGAGTTTTTTTCCTTTCTAAGACATAAACAAAACTGATTTGTTCTCATAGCTGGCCATTCTCTATAGAAGATAACATTTTAAACACTGATGAGTGGCAGATACCAAGAAAGTGAGAACAGACTAGCTTTCTTTGGAATGCCAGCCCCAAAAAGGAATATCAAGATGATCACCCTCAGGGCAATCGAAACTGAAATTATGCTGATGGGCTAATGGCTTGTCCTACAGACGGATGACTCTAACTGAACCACCTTGAAATGCTGCAGGACAAGATGGCATTTGCAAAAAATCTAACTCTTTTGGGTTTCTGTGTTTTGCACAGACCCCATCATAGAACAATGGGATTTTGAAGTAAATGTGATATTAAGTATCCCACACTGTACATAAAGCTCCTTGAATTGCATACTCAGAGAAGGCCATCACTGTGGGTTCATGGCATGTGGTTTAATAGAAGGAATTATACATCTAAAAATTGTCTACCTGGACTGTTTTGATGAAGAAGCAATCAAAAGCATATGCTCCTTTAAAAGGACTCAGAGTGTAATCATAAAAATGCTATTACTTCAGAAATTGACGAAGATCCTGCAGGCCTCCAAAGATGTGGACAGTACATTCGGAGAATAGCAGCCAATCTGGAAGTATAGGTTCTTCTTTTAGTTTTATACGGCACCATCACCAAGACAAGCTTTGTATCCATCTGAAGTGTGCAGGTAGAAATCGATGTCAAGGGACACTGTGGGACTGTGTTTGAGTCAGCAATATGGAGAATTTATGCTAGCATAAAAATGATGAACTGAGTTGCCTCTTTGGTAATGTGACTGGCATTGGAGGGAATCATGTGTAGGGTTTGAGCTGGTATTAGGTGCCACTCCCCTAGAAGTTTCACAGTAAAGAAGGTAGTTCATAAATATAGTCATTATTAGCCAAAACCTTAGAGGATCTGGAAATTTACAAAAGATCAGAGTACACACACAAAAAAATAATAATTGAAGTTGTAAAGTTCGAATCCTTAAAATCTTCTTAACCTCTGAATTAATTGCATATTGTAATCTGTCATAACATGTCTAGTATTTAATAGTAAAATGAAAGTATTGCGTTTATGGCAAATACTGTGAATTATTCTTTTACAAAGTTTTTAAACGTTTATGTTAAGAGGCTTATTTAACATAGATGAATATAATGTTAAGTTTCTAGGGAAAGAGACACATTGAGAAATCCATTATAGATATTAGAATTCAGACAGCTATTTTCTCTCTGAATTTACTGAGTGAATCATTTTCCAGGTACATACGACAAAGCATATTTTTGTTGATTTTCCATCAGGATGAAGTTATTTTAAATTTCTTCTTTATGTATCATTTAAAAACACACACAACACCACCATTCAAAGCAGAATTTTTCTATTCAACATGATATACTGTAAATTAAGAAATCTACATATATTTTTGAACTTTTGTTATTATCATATCAGAGCTTTCATCAAGCACTCTTTAGTAAACTTTTAGTCATTGCACATTGTCCTTACTATTAGGAGAGTAATACAACTGTTTCCTCTATTTTTTGTTTTAAGTGTGAGTTCCTAATAATTCTACAAGACTCAAACTTAACAAAGATACAAAAGCCCCGTCTATGTTACCAGAGTTTTATGGTATATAAGCAAACTCTCCCTCTCTTCTCTCTCACTCTCTCTTTCTCTCCCCATGAGCACATACATACACACACACATTTAGAAGTAATGTTTTCAATTTCAAAATTATCCATCCACATAATAACTACAGATTAGTTATATGTAGCTGGCATTTATGGCAATTAACTTTATATTTGTTTTGCAAATAGTGTTAGTAGTTTTCCAGCTCCTATACTTCACCTGCATAATTATAATGTTCCTTGTTCCTGCCCCTAAAAAGAGTGATCAGTAGATTTTCAGTTTCATTGTTCCAATAAAGGGATTTGGGGAGGTGGAGGAGAAGAGGCTGGAGCACTTCCAAAATCTTCTTCCAGAACTTGGTGGCTAATTGACACTTGCTCTTCTCCCCAGCAATTTTTTTTTATTTTATTATGTTATGTTAATCACCATACATTACATCATTACTTTTTGATGTAGTGTTCCATGATTCATTGTTTGCGTATAACACCCAGTGCTCCATTCAATACGTGCCCTCTTTAATACCCATCACCAGCCTAACCCCTCCCCCCAACCCTCTCCCCTCTAGAACCCTCAGTTTGTTTCTCAGAGTCCATAGTCTCTCATGGTTCGTCTCCCCTTCCAATTCCCCCCCTTCATTTTTCCCTTCCTACTATCTTCATCTTTTTTTTTTAACATATAATGTATTATTTGTTTCAGAGGTACAGGTCTGTGATTCAACAGTCTTACACAATTCACAGTGCTCACCATAGCATATACCTTCGCCAATGTCTATTACCCAGCCACACCATGCCTCCCACCCCCCACCACTCCAGCAAACCTCAGTTTGTTTCCTGAGATTAAGAATTCTTCATATCAGTGAGATCATATGATACATGTCTTTCTCTGATTGACTTATTTCACTCAGCATAATACCCTCCAGTTCTATCCATGTAGTTGCAAATGGCAAGATTTCATTCCTTTTGATGGCTGCATAATATTCCATTGTATATATATACCACCTCTTCTTTATCCATTCATCTGTCGATGGACATCTTGGCTCTTTCTGTAGTTTGGCTATTGTGGACATTGCTGCTATAAACATCGGGGTGCACGTACCCCTTTGGGTCCCTACATTTGTATCTTTGGGGTAAATACCCAGTAGTGCAATTCCTGGGTCATAGGGTAGCTCTACTTTCAACTTTTTGAGGGACCTCCATACCGTTTTTCAGAGTGGCTGCACCAGCTTGCATTCCCACCAACACTGTAGGAGGGTTCCCCTTTCTCCACATCCCTGCCAACAACTGTCATTTCCTGACTTGTTAATTTTAGCCATTCTGACTGGTGTGAGGTGGTATCTCATTGAGGTTTTGATTTGGATTTCCCTGATGCCGAGCGATGTTGAGCACTTTTTTCATGTGTCTGTTGCCCATTTGGATGTCTTCTTTGGAAAAGTGTCTGTTCATGTCTTCTGCCCATTTCTTGATTGGGTTATTTGTTCTTTGGATGTTGAGTTTGATAAGTTCTTTTCAGATTTGGGATACTAGCCATTTATCTGATATGTCATTTGCAAATATCTTCTCCCATTCTGCATGTTGTCTTTTGGTTTTGTTGACTGTTTCTTTTGCTGTGCAAAAGCTTTTTATCTTGATGAAGTCCCAATATTTCATTTTTACCCTTTCTTCCCTTGCCTTTGGCGATGTTTCTAGGAAGAAGTTGCTGCAGCTGAGGTCGAAGAGGTTGTTGCTTGTGTTCTCCTATAAGATTTTGATGGACTCTTGTCTCACATTTAGGTCTTTCAACCATTTTGAGTCCATTTTTGTGTGTGGTGTAAGGAAATGGCCCAGTTTCATTCTTCTGCATGTGGCTGCCCAATTTTCCCAACACCATTTGTTGAAGAGACTGTCTTTTTTCCACGGGACATTCTTTCTTGCTTTGTCGAAGATGAGTTGACCATAGAGTTGAGGGTCCATTTCTGGGCTCTCTATTCTGTTCCATTGATCTATGTGTCTGTTTTTGTGCCAGTACCATACTGTCTTGATGATTATAGCTTTGTAATAGAGCTTGAAGTCCAGAATTGTGATGCCACCAGCTTTGCTTTGCTTTTTCAACATTCCTCTGGCTATTCGGGGTCTTTTCTGGTTCCATACAAATTTTAGGATTATTTGTTCCATTTCTTTGAAAAAAGTGGATGGTATTTTGATATTAAATGTGTAGATTGCTCTAGGTAGCATAGACATTTTCACAATATTTGTTCTTCCAATCCATGAGCATGGAATGTTTTTCCATTTCTTTTTGTCTTCCTCAATTTCTTTCATGAGTATTTTATAGTTTTCTGAGTACAGATTCTTTGCTTCTTTGGTTAGATTTATTCCTAGGTATCTTATGGTTTGGGGTGCAATTGTAAATGGGGTCAACTCCTTAATTTCTCTTTCTTTTGTCTTGTTGTTGGTGTATAGGAATGCCACTGATTTCTGTGCATTGATTTTATATCCTGCCACTTTACTGAATTCCTGTATGAATTCTAGCAGTTTTCTCCCCAGCAATTTTTAAAGGGAAAAAAAAAAAAAAAACAAGCAACAAAACAAACATCAAAATTTCTCATGCAGCTTTGATACTAGCCATCATTCCAACTAGAATAGGGGATACAAAACTGAATAAAATTAATACTAAAGTTATAACCAGTTAAGAAATCAATAATGATTACTATCTGCGAGTACTATCACAGATGACTATTATTGGAGCTATCCATAATTTGATGGCAAAGTTCTGAGGAAATAAGAGAGTTAAATGGGGGAGATAAGAGGAAAGGGGTCCCGTCAAAGGGTGAATACAAAAAAAAGGTAATGAATAGACCATTGGTTCATTTCCACAATTTGATATGGCTAGTCTGCTTCTGTTCAAACTTGTATGTATAAATCCAAGCTGTGCTCATAAATGCCTATATTTTATTAGTAAATTCACGGGCATACCATGCTTTGGTGTTTAATCTGATTGGCATAAACTGGTAATTTATAGATCAATTACCCTACTTTTGTATTTGCTTAAATGCCTATGGTTAACCACCCCAGCCTTTAAGTGGATATTTAAAAATGGCTTCACACTATTTCAAAGCGCTGAACAAAGACACTGAGTGGGTGCTAGTTTGAGCAAGGAAAGGACGAAGAAGAAAGAAAAAGCAACAGCTCAATATGCCCACAGCCAGGGAGAAGCATTGCTCATTTTCTGTTCTGTCACTTGTTAATTGGTAGAGAATTTGAACATGTCACTTTACAAACTAGTAATTGCACTACATATCTTACTGTATTTCCTACCTGGATCAATTTTGCCCTTAAGACTATAATGTGGCTAAATGAAGATAACTTGAAAATACAAATTCAAGCAAGAATTAAAGTTATGGATTTGAAGAATTTGGACAGGACCTGTCAATTAGTATAACATTAGGATTTTCGCTCTCAAATGATTTTACTCATAATTTTTGCAATAATTCTCTGGAAATATTCCTGTGGCTAGGATAGTGGAGAACAATATAATAGTATTGATTAAAGCCTTCTGTGTGTGTGTGTGTGTGTGTGTCTGTGTTTTAATTGACGGAACTGCTGCAGAATCATGAAAGTTAGCGTAATAAAAATACCATCAATAAATATTCACCACACTCTATGAGATTAGCACAATTAAAATCTCAGTTTTATAAATGTGTTAACAGAAACTTATGTGCTTAATTAACCGGAACAAGATCAATAAGTTATCAAATCATGGAGTTAAGCTATGGTGTGGAAAGACCAGATTTCAAGACCATTTCCTTATCTAACCTCAAAATCATCGCCCAGGTATAAAATACGGCAAACACAAGAGAGTCAAAAGTTCTTGCTTACAAGGACTGTCACTTTGTGCAGGACACTTAACATCTCTGGTCCTCTGCTGTAAAATAAAATGATTGGACTGGATAGTTAATTGGCAGGGACCATGGCAGAGCACAGAGGTGTGAAAAACACCTCTATCAGTGAGAGATTATGCCGTTTGGGTTCAAAGATGTCTTAGGTGAATTTACTGTTCAAAGACAAGAACTCAAACCACATGAAATGTTAACTCCCTAATCCAGGCCCCCGAACAGCAACATCGGCAAAGTATGACAAATAAGGTTGGCCACATTATACCCCACACTGGATGGCAACGTTTATCACAGTGAGAAAGACCCAGAAATGTGAAACACTCAAAGTTCAATGTGAGCCCAACAAATACTCAGACCCCTAGTTGCTTGGAAATGTGATTTTTAAATATCCGATCAATTTATAAAAAGCGCTGTTTTGAAGAGGAAAGATGATTAAGCTGGAAATCAACCTGGCTCCAGCTCTGTGAGAAACTGAGACATTGAGCTTAGGCAAATTATCTAAATCTCTGGGCCTCAAATATCTGCATTTTCAAAATGAAAGAGTCACACTAGATGGACTCTAGAGACTCGCCCAATTCTAAAATTATCTGGTCTTATATCTATAGAAGAATGTTAATATGGGGAGAGACTATAAGACAGCGAAACTATGTGCTCAATGCCATTAGGAAGAATACCTAGCTGCTGTTGGAAGCCTCGTGCCTATCCTCAAAGAATGAAAACATTTCCCATGTGAATTTAAGACAATTAGTATACAATATTGCAGCTTAAGCACTGATTCCAAGTATTACTACAACTAATCTATAATTGCAAAACACAAAGTAATTTTAAATATAAGATTTTTTAAAAATAATAGGAAACTCCAGATTTTAAATGTCACATTTTCTTTTTAATGTCACAAATTTGATTTTTTTTTTTTTGTAAATGCATATGAAATCAATGGAATTTATCTAACAACCCAGGGTTGATCAGAACTACTTAAATTTTGAGTTGATAATCCAGTTAGAGTGAAGTATCATTGTCCAGGGATATAGTACCCAAAACCATTTTAAGGGGACAAATTGTCTCATAGGCTTTGGCTGACATTTCTTTTCTGTGCACGTGGTTTATCAAGGTTTTTCTCCTGTGGTCTCAATCCTTTCAGGAACGTTTGATACAAAGGGCCTTGGTTTAGTATTCTTTGAACAATGTTTTGAGCTATTTGGATAATAGGTGCTATATAAATCTAATAAACAAATGGTAAATGTTAGAAAATATTAAATGGGAGCACACTAAAATGAAGTTTCATTATGTTGTGTTTGGCTTTGACAGTGTTCATAAACCATAGCATGCTTAGATTAAATTCATTTCCAATATAACACCAGCTTACCACATGTTTCGGAAATGATTAAAAATTTTTGAATTTCCCTTAGAGTGATCACACTTTTTCTAAATATCTCAGCTTTAAGCTTCAGCTGAAAAAGTTTCAGTTGTAATACTCCAAATTATTGTTCAATAAAAGGCACAGAGTATGTATTAAGTCTGAATATAAATATTATATAACTGAGGTACCTCAAAAGACATTTCAGTTTCTCACAGCTCATGGATTCAACTATAAAACATACTCAAGCATACTTGCACACTGAAGTGATACAAGTCAAAGAAATATGAACAATGTAAAATGGCATAAGACTTTGCCTCAACCAAGGTGTTACCACTAATTTTCCATACTTGATGGATTATATAATATTCAATCACCTAGCACAAAGGAGACATATTTTATTAATTTAGAAACAAATATGTTCGAATAAGAGTTGGCCATCTCTAGCATACTAGTCAATCACTGAGCTGAAGGTGCTGAATTACCTTCTCCGACTCCTTCTTATCCTGCACTTTTCCTTTGCTCCCCATATGTCCTACAAAATCCCAATTTTTCATGGTTCAGCTCTAAATATATAAGTGTACCATCACAGACTAAAAGTGATAAAAGCAATCTAATTTTCCTCTCATCCAGAATTGCCATGTTATAATTGTCAAAATCGAGGGAAATAGTGCCACATTATTCGGTCAATCAAATTAATTAATGGCAAACTCATCACTCAGGCCCAAATGGTGGAAACCATGCATCTCACTCAGCATGGAAAAGGGGGATCTTTAACCTCACTCCTTTACACCTATCTGGGATTGCATGGAATAAAATGTAGATGACAAAGGTAAGGATAGGTTTGAAATAGGTTATGCAGGAATGTAAATCTTGGTATATTTAGGAAATCTGTCTCCTAGGGAATATATACAGGATGAAGTGTTTATTTCTTCATTGATAGTAATTAAGTAGTGGAAAACTGATTTATGAAGTTAGCAAGACTAGATGAAAGAAGGCAAAATGTTTCTTCTATATGGAAAATTTGTGACTCCATAGGTTACCTTTGAATTGGTATATCGATTAATTATGGGGTCCACACTAAGATTAGTAAACATATGTGTCCAGCACCAAGGAACCAGGTCATAATTTTCACCTCTTGAGACTCTAAGGAATTAGGACTTTCCATGCAGGTTGATAGATAATCTGTAGTTTGGCCAGAGAGAGAGAGAAAGAGAGAGAGAGAGAGAGTGTGTGTGTGTGTGTGTGTGTATACATTTCAGTGGTAGTCATGTTGTCATTATTTATATGTAACATTTAGAGCTTTCTGGTACGGGTAACATCAGTGTATCAGGGTGAGAAAGAAGTTAATTACAATGTTAGGTCAAGGGAGAAAATGAACTTCAAGAAACCATGAAATTAGACCCAAATCCCTGGTATTGGCAGAAGAGTTCCAAACAAATGAAATTCTATAGGTTCAGCTACAACTTAGCTAAAAAGTCAACATTTCCCAAAGTCAAAGGCTTCTAGTTTCCTAAAATACATACTAAACTTTCAGAATTGCTTGAAACTGTCCTATCTTGGCCACAGTAATTCAATAACATCCTTTTTTGCCTGCCTGTGCCATTGAAACATGAAAATCAAGCCACACGATTTTTAGTGTTTCCTACCTTCCTGCCTAATCTCTTTTCTCTTAGGGCAAAATTGACAGTAGATTGTGGGAATGAAAACAAATCCATGAAGTAGCTCAAACACGTAAGAAAACTGAAACTTACTTGAGAAATATATGTGGGGGATATAAGCATACAAACACACACATATACACACATATATCAGAACCTCCATTTGAAAATATTTCTATTTCTATCCTGAATACCTAGAAGAGGGTCCTTCCAGTTAATACATTGCCAGCATATATTTTTGAATGCATGAGTAATGAAAGTAATACATAAGACTAGAATTGCCTTTGGAGATCAGGAAAGACCAGTCAACCTACACTAATGTAGATAGGAAAGTCTTCAGAACAAAGATGAGCTTGACACATGAGTAGAATCGGAATAGGCAGAGAGGTACATGGAAGATGTTGCATGACATGAGCAAAGATGTAGGAGTAGAGTAAGTATGATATGTGTGAGAGGAAGTGAGGCAAGAAGAGTAAATTTAGCTGGTAGTTTATACCTATATAGGGCAACATAGGGTTCTATGAGATAGGAAGAAGATATGGTTTGACTTTCCAAAAAAATTAATTGTTCAGGTGCAGTCAAATGGACCCTTCTTTGCATATAGTGGTTAAGTGGCATACAGAAGATACAGAATTTGACCTTTTGGGACTTTTTTATATGATGGATTTTTATCATTCTTGTTATGCAGAACAGAACAAACCCTTAGAGATGAGTGTACCTTCACCTTATGAAATGTTTCCTTAACACTTGTTTACAGGGTATGGTAGACATTGTTGGTCTCCTACTCAGTAAATTCCTACTTTTCCCCTTCCTAAACTTTTCCTCATTTTATTCGAGCATACAACCTGCTCTCCTCCCTCTACTGCATACACACACACACACACACACACACACACACACACACACGCACGCACCATGTGCTTTGGGGGATATTGGCCCCAACCTCTGCAGAGTCTAGAATGCTTTGAAGGTACTTCATCCCCCAACCCTATGCCATCATGATATTTTTTTCAGGAATTAAAGTCTAAGGTAGCCACCTTTTGAATTTTTTACCTGATCGCAGGGATTGATTAAAAAACAAAACAGTAATGTAACATAATTCAAGCAAGCGTAGAGAGGAAATTTTTGTTATGGAATATTGGGAAAGACATCTCCCTGCCTATATGAAAAAACAGAAGAAAAAGAAGAAGCTCTCTCTTCCCCTGAATGACCAAATATGCAGTTGATAAGCCTGAATCTGCTGCCTTCATTTTGCAATCACATAGAAGATCAAAGGACACTAGATTAAGCCAAATGTCAAGCTTGAGCCACTTCTGAACTTCCAATATATGTATCACTAAATTATCCTGTACATGTAAAGCTTACATCTGGTGTTCCGCTACCTACAGCTGAAACCATCCTAATTAAAATACAGAACTTAAAAAAATCCAATTAAAGGACTAAGCACAGATTACAGTTTTGTTCATATGTTATTCTATGCCAATTCCTCATAAAACATTTATGTGCAGATTTTTTTACAGTTAAGACTGACCTTTTAGTATTCTAAAATCTTTCTATAATATGACACAGTTTCTTGTTAGCATAAGACAAACTTAATTAACTCTGAGCATTTCTGTTACTTTAGATAAATCCAATGGCATGTCCTTAGAGTAAAGTAATTGGCTTCCGAGTATAATGCACATTATACTAATTATAATATATCCTCTGAACATGACAGAATACATGTGCCTTAAATTAACTTCATTTGAATATAGGGAACAGGGGGTGATGCCTCCAAATTTATATTCTTTTTTAAATTAGCCTTACTTCTTCCCAACACTAGTTATTTATCTGGTCAAATGAATATATTTCTCTAAGGTAATCAAAGTGTCAGGGAGAACCTGCAGTATTTGTAGAGTTGAAGAGGATCGTGGAATCAAATTTGTGATTTAAACATATTTCAAACCATGAGAAAAATAAATTGCCAGTTGGCTTTCCTTTTGAAAAATACTTTTTCATAAGTTTATCAAAACATTTGAAGGACCTTTATGGATTTTAGCTTTATGATAAATAAGCTGCACACTGTGCTTGCTTAAACTGAAAATCACTTAAAGTGAAAGCAGAACCGAGTACGTATGATGTCATTTGAAAAGTCAGTGCTTGATTCTCTTGTTTGTAGTTGCTTAAGGACTGCCTTTGTGCTGCAGGAAAGATTTCATTTACTTAAAGTATGTGTTCTGTTAAAAAGATTGATTTTTCCCTCATAAATTTTCCATATCATCTCTCTGCTTTAAAGAAGTGAAGTTTATATTTGGTGGTGTCGTGGTCAGACCAACTATGCTTTGCTGTTATCATTCCCATCATCAAGAACTCCCATGTTTATGACAATAAGATGCACTCAAAACCAGAGATAGTTTCAAGGAATTGAAATCAAGCAACTCTTCTGCATTAGGTCAGCTTGAGGGAAGATGGTACGACCTGCCAAAACCACAGGGTTATTTATTGTACCAACTGCAACATAGATCCTGAGGCTCCAAATGTCAGACCAGCTCCATTCATCACTGCTTATCTAAACATCCACCTGTATGAGAGAGCAAAGAAGCACTGATCTTAAAACCATTGTAATTATTTTAATTATACCCTTATAGTATAGCGCTATTTGTAATAAACTTATAGAGATTCAATTTACATAGTCTCACATAGTCTTTATCAACTAGCACTTGATATTAATACTATGACAACTTTATAAATAATGAAACTGATACTCATGGAAATTAACATCAAACATAGGACATAATCAATAAGTACACAAATTTAAATTTGAATTCTAAAATTACTTAACCGTCAACTTAAACTTGTTATATATTTATCCATAAATTTAGGAAAACAAATCATGATCCCCAATTTAACCTATATTTTTTTCCCTGCTTAAGAATCCACTCCTTCAATCATTGAAAAATTGTCTTACTAAGATAGTCTTTCTTTTAGACATTTTTGTCTACCTCCTTTCCCTTCATAAAGTCATAGCTATAGATGTTGCAATTTCTTTTGGGGTACAATTCAAGGTCACACATATCTCCATCACTGATGATTGCAATGATATTTATGTTATGTAACCCTGAAGATCTCAGGCCACAGTTAAATGGGTGAGGGGAGGATGACTGAAGAGGCAACCAGAGTTGGGCCCTTCTATTTTGTGCACATTTAGAATGTGGACATTTTTGGGGCGCCTGGGTGGCTCAGTTGGTTAAGCGACTGCCTTCGGCTCAGGTCATGATCCTGGAGTCCCTGGATCGAGTCCCGCATCGGGCTCCCTGCTCGGCAGGGAGTCTGTTTCTCCCTCTGAACCTCCCCCCTCTCATGTGCTGTCTCTCTCATTCTCTCTCTCTCAAATAAATAAATAAAATCTTTAAAAAAAAAAAAAAATAGAATGTGGACATTTTTGTTCTACATTAATCTCTGTTAAGCAGTTGAGCTGAGAAGTCATGAAAATCAAATGATCATGTTCACACCAAAACAGAGAAAGCTGTTCTTCAGGGAAACAATAAAAGTGAAGGACATCTGAAACAGGAGAAGCGGAGGAAAGAAATTATAAATTCAAAGAAATGAATAAAGCAGGAGCATAGGTGCCACCGTACCTCTATTCCTTGTCTCATGAGAAATCTCCAAGCACCTCCAATAAATGATTTTTTAAGTTATTTGAATGCCATTTTTGCAATTGAAGTAAGTCACATCTTATGAGAATCTCATATATAGAAGCTAGCATGCTTTCTTTGTGAGCACAGAAGTCCATATAATACTAGCAAATAGGCAAATTAAGTAAAACCAAAGAAAGAATTCTTGGGAAGAATAAATTTTTTGTTATTAAAAACTATTGTCTTGTTTTTAAGACTTTGCTTATCTTTTGGGCTTATATCAAAACTTGGTGTACTTGTACATTAAATTATTTAATTATTAAATTGAGAATGTTTACTGTGAGCTAAGCATCATTAAAAGGCATTGACTATATCAAAATGAGAAAAACCTCAAAATCCCACGTTTTCTTTCTCTTTTCTTTTCTTTTCTTTTTTTTCTTTTTTTCTTTTTTTTTGACAAATTGATTTTAAAGTACATATATAAATGAAAGGCCTCAAATTAGCCAAAACAGTCTGGGGAAAAAAGAGCAAAATTACAGCATTTACACTTCCCAATTTCATATCTTACTCAAATATATACTAAATAAGATAGTGTGGTACAGTCATAAAGACAGACATATAGATCAGTGGAATAAAACTGGAAAGAAAGAAAGAAAGAGAAAGAAAGAAAGAAAGAAAGAAAGAAAGAAAGAAAGAAAGAAAGAAAGAAAGAAAAAGAAAGAAAAAGAAAGGAAGGAAGGAAGAAAGAGAAAGAAAGAAAGAAGAAAGAAAGAAAGAAAGAAAGAAAGAAAGAAAGAAAGAAAGAAAGAAAGAAAGAGAAAGAAAGAAAGAAAGAAAGAAGGAAAGAAAGAAAGAAAGAAAGAAAGAAAAGGAGGGAAAAAAGAGGGAATAAAGAAAGGGAAAGGATAGGAAAGAAAATGAAAGGAAAAGAAAGAAAGAGGGAGGGAGGGAGGGAGGGAGGGAGGGCGGCAGGCAGGCAGGCGTTTTTGGTTAATTGATTTTGGACACAGGTTCCATGACATTGCAATGAGGTAAGAATAGTCTTTTCAGTAAATGGGGCTGAGACTCCTGGATACCTACATAAAAATGAGGTTGGACCCTTACCTCACACATATACAAAATTTAATTCAGAATGAATTATAGACCTAAATGTAAGAGCTAAATTAATAATTACAAAAAATAGGATAACTTTTCATAACCTTGGATTAGGCAATGGTTTATTGAATATTACACAAAAAGCCTAAGTGACAAAATAAAAAATAAATAAATTCCACTTCATCAAAATTGAACTCTTTTGTGCTTCAAAGTACACCATCAAGAAAGTAAAAATACAATCCAGGGAATAGGAGCAAATGTTTGCAAATCATACATCTGATAAGGGATTTGCATCCAGAATGTGTAAAGAACACTTTCAACTAAACAATAAAAAGACAAATAACCCCATTAAAAACTGGATAAAGGATTTGAATAGTCATTTTTCCCGGGAGATATAGAAATAGCCTAAAAGAACACAAAAATATGGTCAATATCATCAGTCACGAAGGAAATACAAGTAAAAATCCCTAGAATAGCTAAAATAAAACAGAAAGACAATAACAGATTTTAAAAAGATGTGCAGAAATTTGAATCCCTATATACTGGTAATATTTTAAAATGGCCAAGCAACTTTGGAACAAACAGTTTGGCAGTTCCTTAAAATCTTACAGATGAGGAGTTTCCATATGACTAAGCAATTCCACTCCTATGTATATAGTCAATAGAAATGAAACATATTTCCATGCAAAAACATGTACATGGATGTTTATAGCAGCATTATGCAAATTAACCAAAAAGTGGGAACAATTCAAATATTCATCAGCTATAAATGGATAGCCAGATCATGGTATATCCATATAATGGAATATCATTTGGGGATTTAAAAAAAAAAAAAAAGGAATACTGATACATGCTACACCATGGTTGAAAGCATTTGGTAATGAAAATGCTTTTGAATTTTCTTTGAAAACATTATACTAATGGTAAATGCCACTCACGAAAGACCACATATTGTATGATTCCATTTGTGTGAAATAACGAAAATAGGCAAATTCAGAGAGCCAGAAAGTAGGCTGATTACTGTAGGGTATTGGAACAGGGAAGAACGGATAGTGGCTGTTAATAGGGACAGGGTTTCTTTTCTGAAATGAGATAATGGTGATGGTTGCAGAACACCGTGAATACACCAAAAGAAAAACCTGAATTGCACATTTTAAAAGAGTGACTTTTATGATATATGATTATATCTCAATAAAGCTACATGATAAAATTACAAATAATAAAGCACATAGTAAGTTAAAGATGTGGACCATGAACCCATGCCATCTGGTTTCAGAACTTCAAACACCAACAAACCTTTACTCTTCATGTGGAGCATGTTTTACAGACCTCCTGTGCAAACGTTGATCCTTTCAGTGGCTCCATGAGGAACCAGATAGCAATGACGATTTTATTGCTGAGGATGAGGTGAAATTGCTTTGAGTGACAATAAGGAGACAGAACCCAGGGTTGTGTTGGTGAGAGGACTGAAAACCAAGTCTTTGTTCTGACAATCCAAGATGGCCTCCTTCATTTCATGACTTTGTGCTGCTGCTAAGAGTCCTGACTATATTTTCTGTAGTTCTTTTTGTTCACATGTTAGTAATTTTTACTTCCTATAATTTGTTTCAATAAATTGAAAGAGAGATGAAGTCTCTCTTTTGCCTTCTCAAATCTATGCAAATGGTGTGTTGAAATAATACAGATGTGGCTAGATATAATAAGATTTATCACAAGTTTATATTCTGATAATGACAGCAATTTAACCTCCTAAGTCAACTCAATTTCAAGTCTCATTTCTTTGAGGAGGAAGGTCCTAATGATTGCACTTATTTAAACATGGAGTTAATAAAGAAGTCAGCATATTGCATGCACATACAAAGTGTGTTCCAAGCTAAGGTATTAAACCAATGTGTAGCCGTGGTCTGTATATTTTTCTAAATATTGATTCACTGGCAAACCCATATCTTTTGCCTAGAATTTTTCAATTCATTTGGAAACCATTCATTATCCCAGCAAACATCCAAAGCACAAACAAATCAATGGACTGTGGACATCAACCAATATATTAAACTTATAGTTCTATAAAATTGTTGCATGCAAATGTTTATTTCACACATATGGCTGACTAATTTTGTCAGGCTTTTAAATATATTAATATGGACTTTTCCCTGAATGGAGTTAAATGTGGGGAATGAACATTACAATGTAGGATTTCACCTTTTATTGTACCAAATATGTACATTGGAAGTTACAAGATCGAATGGTTCTATCAATAGTTTGGTAGGTGTGCAAATACCATCTTTACTACTTTTTAAGTTTGATTGATTGATTGATTGATTGATTTGAGAGAAAAGGGGAACACATGCACACTAGGGAGCAGGGGGAGGAGCGGAGTGGAGGGAAAAGGAGAGGGGAGGAATCTCAGGCAGACTCTGAGCTGAGCGCGGAGCCCTACCTGGGGCTTGATCTCACCACCCTGAGATACAACTTGAGCCTAAACCAAGAGTTGGTCCCTTAACCGACTGAGCCACCCAGGTACCCCACCTTTACTACTTTTTAATGCTAGAGTATGAGTATTTTTATTACCAGAAGCCAGTAATTTGAATGGACCAAGATAGACATCATTTCCTGGTTCATGTTAAGAGCAGCTTGTGAAAGGAAAGTAACTGCTGCTTTATGCCACTAGCTCATTATTGAGAGGTGATTCATTTCTTTGGTTCTTAACAAGAATAATAGAAGCTCTCATTTTCACTTAAAAGTTTTGGAGTTTGGAGATTTTTCACATAGGTGACTAACCTTATATTTTGTAAGAAATGTGCATTGTTCATTAATGAGACTGTATTTTCTTTCTACTATCATATTTTTACCACAGTTTTTAAATTTGACTTCATATCCAAGAAGAAATTGCAACTAAAGTGCAAGTCATTAGAACACAAGCAGGCTGGGGCGCCTGGGTGGCTCAGTCGTTGGGCGTCTGCCTTCGGCTCAGGTCATGATCCCAGGGTCCTGGGATTGAGCCCTGCATCGGGCTCCCTGCTCCGCGGGAAGCCTGCTTCTCCCTCTCCCACTCCCCCTGCTTGTGTTCCCTCTCTCACTGTGTCTCTCTCTGTCAAATAAATAAATAAAATCTTTAAAAAAAAAAAAAGAACACAAGCAGGCTGACAACTTCGATGGGAAAGGCCAGCTGCCACGGATTCTATGTAACTCCTCTTCCTGAGAGGAAAGGCTCCACCTTGACATTGTGCATTTCAGATGTCTCCATGCCTAATAAATATACCAGACTTTATTGGCCACCTTTTTGTACATCTGTTTTAAAAGAGCCAATCTACCATAAAAAGTAACATTAACCTTTAATTTTAATTCCTTTCTCTCTTAGTCTAGGCTGTTGGATTGCTCACTCAGTGTAAAATCATGCAGCGTGTTATTGGAATGTCATCAACATGAATAATGGATCCCACACTTGTGGAGATGAACCTCAAGAAAGAAGGGTTACCAATATGGTCGTCATCGTTCACTCAGGACATTTTGAATGGAATGTCCTGGATATCCAAAGCGCCAAATGGAACTAGCCTAAAAAGCTATGACAGTGCTCTTAAAAATATCATAGATTGTGAACATACCAAGGATGACAAACATATGACAGGAATGTATTAATAAATGTGATGGTCCTTAAAAGTGAACATTGACTTTTCTATTTTTCTAACAGTGAAACTAAAATGCATGCAATTTTACGGGAGTGTGAAAATTTTATAATAATGGCAACTCCAGCACTGGTTGCTTTTAGGAAATTGGACCTTGAACTGGAGACGCTAATGGTGAAATTTCAGTATAAGTAATGTCTCTCAGAAATGTCACATCTACCTATCACATGTATAGTTGCCATTCTCTTAAAATTATTTTCGTCTTCCCGGAATTGTGCTATCATCTTTGTATTTGCTGTATTTGTGAAGAAGATACACTTGCCTTTTGAAAAGAAAAATATTACAGGCACTTCTTTTTAAAATGGAATCAGCATAAGTATTAATAAAATCATTTTGTTATTTAACATAGATGGTTTTATCATATTCACATGCAAGAGACTAATAATGCTATATAAGCCATAGATTGATAGAGAACACTAGCTCTTGTGTGATGCTAATTTTTTTTTTTTAAAGATTTTATTTATTTATTTGAGAGAGAGAGAATGAGAGAGAGCACATGAGAGGGGGGAGGGTCAGAGGGAGAAGCAGACTCCTGCCGAGCAGGGAGCCCGACGCGGGACTCGATCCAGGGACTCCAGGATCATGACCTGAGCCGAAGGCAGTCGCTTAACCAACTGAGCCACCCAGGCGCCCTGTGATGCTAATTTTTAAAATTGTTCTCAATCAGGACAATTTCTGAGTGGTCAAAGAAGAGTTTATCTGCTTAATAGCAGATGACTCTCAATGGCAGAAGAGAGCCTCTTCACCTAATCATAAATTATTTATTCCGCAGAGGTATGAAGCAAACTAACTGAAAGGGTACCAAACCAGAGAAAGTTGAGTGCGCAAGAGAGCTTCATTTGGCCTCTCTAGTCACTGTTCTTCCTTCTCTACCTTGTTCTCTTCCCTGGAAGGCTGACCTGCAGGGATTATATTAAAAGTTCCAATCTCCTCTGACATCTGGTAGAGCCCCTGCTAATGAGCAAGAGAAGAGGGGAAAGTAGGCAAGTGAGGACAGCATATTTATAGTTCCCCGCCTCCCTGCTTGTGAGATTACCTCAAGCTGGCTGTGTGCTTTGACCAGTGGTGACTATTTCTGTCAAAAGAGTTGATTACACAACTATGTCCTTATGCATTCTGCCGGCCAATCCCTCTCCCTCATCCCTTTAGACCTACGAGTTGTAACACATTGGTTACTATAAGCTCTGGATAAATGCACTATTCTTTCTGATTCCTTACAACTATACCTTTATAAATTAGCCACTATTTTTGATAATTTCACCCACTTCCTGTTGGGACCTGACTGATCCCTTAGAATAATTTGGGATAAAATGGAGACCTGTGTTTTCTCTGTAAGCTCTACACAGAATGGGAAGTTTACAGATATCTAGATCTAGTCTCCACAGAATACAAAGATCCAGAATATCCACTGAATTGTGTCACTGTTTCTTCTTTCTTTCTTTCTTTTTCTTTCTTTCTTTCTTTCTTTCTTTCTTTCTTTCTTTCTTTCTTTCTTTGATGTCTCTTTTGCTTGTACAAAGATGAAAAAAATCTAGCTACAGGAATTTTCTAGTGTCATGATCTATATTGTTCTTCACATGAACAGATAGCCTTTCTAGGCTGAGAAAGGTATCAGACACATATCTAAACTAACTGCATGGAGAGGAAGCCTTTTATTTATAGTCCAACAAAATAAATATTCAAGTTCCTTGCACTTTCAATTATTTTTACCAGGTAATCATCAGATACATTTTGACCTGCTTCATATGAAATGAAAAAAAAAAAATAACTATTGATATCTTCCTAGTGTACAATTTATATTCTATGACTTTTCTCAATAAAATACGTCTGTAATGCAAGTTTTCTGTAATAGTAATAAACAAAAAAAGACTACTTTTCAGAAGTCAATAGTCAATTCCCTCTTGATTTTGCCAGAACCTTGCTGGTTGCTCTTTTTCTTCACTATTTGCTGATCCCTTCTCTTATTACTGTCCTCTTAACTATGAGGTAAACCTCCCTTTATCCATTTTTCACACACTCTCCGTTTTCTGACTTATTACTTTAAATACCTTTTATATGCCAGTGACTCCTAAATTTATCTGCAGCATGAATCTCTGCCTAAATTCCTGACTCATATATCAAAGTACCTACTCAATAGCTGTGCTTGGATATCTCGTAAACATCTCACACTCAAGGCTTCCCAAACACAATGGCTGATTTTAACTCCAAACTTCACTCACAGCCTTCTCCCTCCTTCTGGACAATCAGTCTAAATTCATGTCCCACATCCAATCCATCATCAGACCCTGTTAATTTGTATTAACGGCTGATGGACGATTCAACTCCTTCTCACCATCTCCATCGTTCTCGTTCTCTCTGTCTGGTCCAATCTGCCATCATCTCTGCCTTTAAATGCTGTCCTGTGCTTCTAATTGGTTTCCTGCTTCCACACCCTCACCTTCTCCACTCTCCAACTGTCTATTAGCTCTACTGCATCCAGAATAATAGTTAAAACTGAGGTCAGGTGATATTTCTGTACTTATACTTCTCTGGTAACAGTCTGTATTCATTTCCTAGGGCTGCCCAAACAAAGTACCACAAACTAGGTGGCTCCCAGCAAAATAAATTTGTTCTCTCACAGTTGTGGAAGCTAAAGTTGGAATTAAGTTGCCAGCAGGGGCTGTATTCTCTCTGAATATTCCAGGAAAGAATCCTTCATCACCTCTCTCCTTGCTTCTGGTGTTTGTTGGTAATCCTTAGTACTCCTTGGTTTGAACTTGCATCACCCCAAACCTCCATTTTCATGTGGCCTTCTTCCCCCATCTCCTCTATGTCTTTGTATATAGACATTCCTCTCATTTCTCTTACAAAGATCCCAGTCATTGAATTTAGAGCCCACCCTAATACAATATTGAGTAAGGGACAGATGGGGCTACGTAGGGAGAGATAGCTAGGGGGCTATGTGATCAGACTCACAGAAATCCCAAAAAACGTGGAGGGGTGGGGAAACTGGAGATAAGGGGACAATCCGGACCACCCTGCCCTAGATATGTAGGGTGGGTGTCTTTTTATGATAATCACCTATGACCAACAAAGAGTAACCAGACCCTAAAAAGGAAGTAAGCCATTGAGGGTGTTACACTAATCTTTGCTCAATGGTGATAGCAATAGAAATGTTAAAAGAATTTAAGATCCCTGGTTAGTTTTCTATAAAAGACCAACCCTAAAGGCCCTCAGAGGCAACCCCACTGGGACCCCTCTCACTCTTGAGAGCTTTTTCTGTATCTTCACCTAATAAACTTCTATTGCTTTACTTACTCTCCATTGTCTGTGAGATTCATTTTTCAACTCCGTGAGACAGGAACCTAGCTCTCCCACTTCAATATGACCTCATCTTGACTTAATTACTCAGCAAAGACCCTATTTCCAAATAATGCCCTATTGACAGTTTCCAGGTAGACATGAATTTCAGGGGGACACTATTCAATCTGTATGTTTCTCCATTCCATTTAGAGCAGTAGAAATTCATTGGAGCCATTTTGTTTCCTAGAGGATATTTGGCAATATCTGGAGACATTTTTGGTGTTAAGAACTGGAGTTGCTGTGGCCACTGAGAGATTAGAGGCCTCAAATGCAGTGAAACATCCTACAGTGCACAGAACAGCATTCCAAAACAAAGAGTTATCAGGGCCAAAATGTTAATGGTGTCAAAGCTGAGAATCCTTGTGCTTGGAATAAAAGTCAAGACAGCAACATGGTCTGAAGGCCCTTCATATCTTTCTACCCTGCTCTAGCTCCAATAGCATCCTCCTTTTTTGGAATAGACCAGTTATGCTCCTGATATGGTTTTGAAATACAGGTGAGGTTCAGTGGGATGGAGTCTTGAGCCGATGACCAAGAAAGAATTCTTGAGACATCTTTGGTGCAAAATGGTGGTTTTATTAAAACACAGGGACAGGACCCATGGGCAGAAAGAGCCGTTGCACTGGGGTTGTGAGGGGTGGCTGATAATATACTTGGGAGTTGGGGAAGTAAGGAAAAGGGAGGTTTCAAAAGAACTTTCATATGCTGAAGAAGACCAACATACAAGATACCTACAAGATACCAGAGGTCTTTCTATTGTCAAGTTAAGGTTGTTTTCCCCTCTAGCAAGGTATTAACATTAAGATAGTTGGGAGATCCCTGGAAGAAGACCACACATGTCAGGAGTGGGGGTTGGGGGGAGGTTGCAGGGTGTCTGCTTATGCTTTGTCTTCAGCTAGCCTCCTGCTCCCTCACCACTCCAACAGTTACTATTTCCTTTTTTTTTTGGAATTCTTGCCTTTCTGATATCAGCATGGTAAAATTCCTCACTTCCTTCAGATCATTTTTCAAATGTCACCTACTGGATGAATCTTATCTTGATAACTTCATTTCAATTGAAACTGCCATCCCAAATACTGATCATTCCCATTATTGGATTCTATTATTTTCATAATACTTACAACCTTCCTTCATATGTTTATTTATTAAGTTTATTGTCAGACTTTTCAGCCTCTTTCCAAAACAAGTTACATAACAACAAATTTTTGTCTATTTTACTCAGTAATACAACCCCAGTGCCTTGAGTGGTGCCTGACACATAGTAGTGCCCAATATTTTTGTGTGGAATGAATACATATTTGAATAAATTAATCAATAAATGAAAATACTTGTGAACCACCCGGGGACAACCATAACCACTGCATCTTCCAAAAGTACACAAATAGAATAAAACTGTATACTCATGGGCTTAAAATGCACAGTTCAAGAAATCCAAATATTAAAACTTTATTTTGCTTTAAATAAGATTTGATTGTTTCATTTATGACCATAGAAGAAATATACCTACTGTTGTTTTTTATTCACCAGAAACTCCGTAAAGTAGTTATAATGAGGGGCCAAATGGGTATTCAGATGATGCTTCCACAATTCAAAATGTTTCGTAACCCCTTCTAGAGACTATGGTATTTCTGACTGTATGGCATATTATTTTGAATAGCATCAACAAAGGCAAATCAGTGGTCTATGGAATAAACTAGAAATCATCAGAGCAAGCCTGGGGAGTAATGAGAGAGGAGGAATCAATTGTGAAATGTGTTTTAGTGAGACTATAAAAAAGATGACAGAGGGGCGCCTGGGTGGCTCAGTTGGTTAAGGGCCTGACTCTTGATTTTGGCTCAGATCATGATTTCAGGGTCCTGAGATCAAGCCCCACCTCTGGCTCCCCACTCAGCATGGATTCTGCTTGAGATTCTCTCTCTCCCTCTGCCTCTCCCCCCACTCATGCTCTTTCTCTAAACAAACAAATAAATAAATAAATAAAATCTTTAAAAAAAATTTTAAAAATAAGATGGCAGATACCATGCATAATGTCATTGCCTATATTTAAAGAGGATGCTTCTTTAAAAAAAAACTCTTTGGGATTCCATTTATTCTAATTCATTCACGTTTTGCATAACTATGTGACAACAACATGAAATAAAAACATAAGATATAAAGTAGTATTAAGACACAGGCTCAAATGAGGGGCGCCTGAGTGGCTCAGTCCTTAAGCGTCTGCCTTCGGCTCAGGTCATGATCCCAGGGTCCCGGGATCGAGCCCCGCATTGGGCTCCCTGCTCGGTGGGAAGCCTGCTTCTCCCTCTCCCACTCCCCCTGCCTGTGTTCCTGCTCTCGCTGTGTCTCTCTCTGTCAAATAAATAAATAAAATCTTTAAAAAAAAAAAAAAAAGACACAGGCTCAAATGAAAAACAAAGCATTTAAAATATTTAAAAATAATAGGAAAATATGAAATAGGTTAAAAAAAACTTACAGATATAGCTAAAGAAATGTGGCAAATCACCATTAACATACTGCCTGACAAATACTGATCATTACATAAGTACTCATTGGATTAATACATATATATTGATTTCAATAAAGAAGCAGATTGCTCTGAAATTAAAACCAAAATAACAGCTTTACTTTTCTTTTTGGGAAATAGTAATCCTTCTGTGAAAAGCCTATTATTCTCTCAGATTCCAGGCCATTTCTAAGTCAGAAGCACCACCTGCACAATTCTGCATTTTCTTGAAAATATTTTGCTTGGATTTATCCTATAGAAGGGCTCTGGGTTTGAGATACTATAATGCTGCAATAAATTTGACAAGTACCTAATGTTCAATTCATGACCCAGTGGACAAGCATGTGAAATTTTTGTCTGCATATAGGCAATTAAAACATCATGGTCAATGTTGCTTTGATGGCTTTCAAATAATCAAATGATTATCGGGAATTTAAAATAAATGATTATGGGCAATATTAAGTAGTAGTCACAATTTTAAGCTATTTATGTCAATTTATTTTGGTTTTAAACAAAGTTAAATTAATTAATATGTGAAAATGATACATGTTTATTGTCTATTATTTGAGGCATTAGAGAAATTAACCTTGTAGAAAATAAGATTGTTCTCTTAAAAAAAAGTTATTTGATAAATAATTGCTAAATGATATTTATAGCTCTCTTATTGAAATTTCTTTGTGTTTCAATTGTTAAAAACAAGACAACAGGCCCAAAATGGAATTCACTTATGCTAAACCCCATGTCACCAAACAGAGACTTAATTACAGTTTTTACTCTCCCAGAAATGGAATCTTAAACCAGTCAATCAGGAATTGCCTAACCAGCATTAGGTAGGTAATCAGCCTAATACACCCCTGCCATCCCCTGAAGGAAGGTAATCTTGAAATAACTAACCCACTTTTTTTTTTTTTTTTTTTTTTTTTGCCTGTAAAACTTCCTTGTTCCTGCTCCTTTCTGCTTATAAAAGTCTTTCCTCAGAGCAACTTTCCATCTGCTAGATTGGATGCTGCCCAATTCAAATCAATTTTTGTTCAAATAAACTTAAAATTTTACATATGCCTCATTTTATATTTTAACAAAATCTCAGTTTTGGTAGTAACTAAGCTAGATGAGCAAAGTGTGTACTATTCTGAGTTGAGGAATAGTACACACTTGTAAACATGTATGCTAGCTGCCTTCTAGGATGGGGGTTCAGATAGTTGATATGACTCCTAACAGACAACGTTATGTGGCTCACAGCATATAATTCATAATTATCAATCCTCCCTCCATCCCCTCAACTCACCATTCCTTCTTGAGTAAAGAACTTATTCATAGCAGGGTCTTTATAGATATTTGTGGAATTGAATTTATGAAATGACAAAATGTTATTTAATCCACGTGAGAAAATCTGTTCTTCATAAAGTTTAAAACCATCATTTACTTGATTCTACCACTTTATTATTATTATTAGTTATTGTTATTATTATTATTATTTTAGTTTCATCAATTTTACTAATGTATTTTCATTCTCAATTCTGTTCTGAAAGCAAATAACTAAATTCATTTCTTTTGACTTGCAATAGATTACTGAGTGTTGCACTATTTATGAAATCAAAATATCTTGAAATTTTGGCTCAGTCCTTATTTGGGGCAGACAGATACAGATTTGAGTGGAATTTGGAAAAGAGCAATGAAAACATGAAAAGGCCTGACAGACTTGATTTATGAGTTTGGATTAACATAATTACAGAGTACATATCTTAGGGATAAAAAAATAATCCTAAAGGGAAACTATCATGAAAAAACAAGCATAACTACTACAATTGTGCATGACAGTGGATTACATCACAGGGAAAGAAATAATGGATATATTTGTTAAGGAAGTTTAACACTGTACTACAAAGAAGCCTAGAAAAGAACATTTAGACTATAGACCAGAAATTATAACCTAAGAGAATATAGTACTAGCTGTAGGACATTCTCCCTAGGGAAGAAAGGTGGGGGCAGAACTGTCTCAATTACTTACTCTGAATGAAACTAAGAAATTAGAAATCATTTAGTTTTCAGTCATAGATTAAGATGATTTTAAGAATTCCATTTTGTTCTATTCTCTATTTTTTTAAGATGTGTGTGTGTGTGTGTGTGTGTGTGTGTGTGTGTGTATGTATGTATGTATTTAGAGCATGAGCAGGGAGAAGGGCAGAGGGAGAGGGAGAGAATCTCAAGCGGACTCATCGCCGAGCAGAGAGCACCATGTGGGACCCAATCTTACCAACCAGAGATCATGACCTGAGCTGAAATCAGGAGTTGGATGCTTACCTGACTGAGCCACACAGGTGCCCCTACTCTGTGTGTTTAATTATACACATGCATGTGTGCTGCAGAAGTTTAATTATTATCCTCTGAAGAGAGAAAATGTTTAAATTTCTATTTAAGTGATAGTAAATAACCGATAAATACAGTATTAGAGCACAGGGCAGCTTCTTACAGATGGCAAAAAGTGAGTAGAAATCAATTTTTTGTTTTTCTTTAATTTTTTTTCCTGTTGGCATCTTGCCAAAGCTTAAAATGTAAGACCCAGAAATGACCCTATCAGCAAATGAACAGACGTCTCATTGGGATGATTAAAGCAAAATCCTTGCTCCACCTGGGCAGATGATCTAACAGCAATTTATAGCTTTTCTAACAGTGATTCCGAAAATGTGTAAATCCCATCATATCCAATTTCTCTTAACCTTTTCAGTAAAATCTTTCCATCTTTCATAATCTTGAGTCCTCTTAATCAGCTTTAATTAGGTTGTCTCAAACAATATGAAGCTAAGAAAAAAATTGGCATATAATATACTTAAAGTAAAAAGGACCAAATCCCTTAGCTTGATTCATCCTCTAGCTCCCTTCGATGCTAAGAAAACGTGTTCTTTCTCAGGATGGGTCACCATAGCTATGAACATGACACATGATCATTTATGGTGTGAATTTTTGCTGGTCAGCTTTCAGTGGGACCATAGCAAGAATGCGGTTACCCTGAACAATGCCCTTCTGAAAAATCCACTGACATCTGGGGAGGAAAGGAAAGACTAAAATAATCTCAGCATTAGATTTTAATGTGAAATTTGCAATTAAAATGGCCTTTGCTTGTTTATTTTCTTTGTTTTCAAGTGGAAAGACGCCCAGTTTTCTGAAAAGGAAATTTTAATCAACTGGAAGAGTTTGTTTGTTGTTTTTTTTTTTTTTTTAAGATTTTATGTATTTATCTATTTAAGAGAGAAAGAGTGAGAGAGAGAGGGGATGAGAGAGCACAAGTGACCAGAGGGGAAGAGGGAGAAGCAGACTCCCCACAGCCTGGAGTTGGACTCGGGGCTCGATCCTGGGACTCCGGGATCATGACCTGAGCAGAAGGCAGACACTTAACCAACTGAGCCATCCAGGCGCCCCCAAACTGGAAGAGTTCTTATTTGACATGTGAAATGTAAGTTCTCACTCCAGCAAAATAATCAAAATCAGTGATATCATGGTGATTTGTGAGTCTTTTAAAGCAGACATCCTGCTGAGCCTGTTTCCCCACAAATGAAGCAGTGGGTTAGCAAAACTGTCCTGCCCATTAGGCCCTGTAGGAACAGCTTCTGCAACTAAAAAGTAGCATCATTTTCTGTCTCTCCACATGGCTGAATACATGTTAGACTCTGACATATATTGTTGATTCTGTTTTTACATCTGGTTTATAATTAATGCACTTAATGTCCTTAAATAAATACAGACTCGGAAATAAACCTTAAATAGAGTAAATCTTTATAGTTCTTAGCAATTGTAAATACACATGATTTTTAGGAAATGTTTTCCTCACCTCCTCAAATATTTAGGCAGATTAGGGGTGCCTAGATGGCTCAGTCAGTTGAGCATCCAACTCTTAGCTCAGCTCAGGTCTTGATCTCAGTGTCCTCAGTTTGAGCCCTACATTAGACTTCACGCTACTTAAAAAAAAAAAAAAAGAGAGAGAGAGAGAGAGAGAAATATTTAGGCAGATTAGATATGTTCATCTTTACACATCAGAATAAGGAATAGATGCACATTTCTAATAGAGTCAAAAAGATAATATATGTAAGCCAAAAAAGATATTATTTCAAAACACTTGTACCTGGATTGGAAGTAAATTGGGATGCTGAAAGTCAGTTACCTCTGATGAAATTTAATGACTATATAAACATTTACCTAAAACTGCCAAATATTAGCCTTGATCTTAGCTAAAAGTTTATTTCTTATTTATAAATTTAAATAAGCTTGGGATTTCAGTATCTATGAGATTCTCGGAGCTTCAAACTTGGCAAAAAAATTATTCTCCATTCTCAGTTTTATCTCTCTTCTGGGCTATGTTTTAACGTGATAAAAAGTACAATGATTAGATTACTTCTGGAAGCTTGATTGTGGCATTGACAGCTGAATTTGCACAATGGCAGCTAATAATAGAAATGGAGAAAAGTTACCTTAGGTCAATTTTTATTCCTTGAGACCAGGTTCATAAAATTTCCCTTCATAAAGTGGATTATTTAAGTCTTGTTTGAGTTCCTTAATGCAAATTAATTGCCCAAATAATAATTTATGAAGTGCAGGTAACTCTATTAAATTCTATTAATTTATAGACTCTGATCAGCAAAATTAAAATGTAGGGGTGCTATTAGTCATGATGACTATGTACATTATGATTCTAGTATATTGATTTTATAAAGATTATTATAAAGTATATTGGGTTGACATGATATTTAAGAGACATGTTTAAGTTACATTTCATAGGATAAATTTCAACCACCTGTATCAGGACAAACCACTCCTCCTATAAAATAGTATGGGATATGTCATATAATATATACATAATCTATAATATAGCATGTATTATAGACTATACTACATACATTATATGTGTACATACATTTATCTCCAGATATGTGTACATGTACTTCAGAGCTCAGAAATCAAATTAGATGAATTTTTTTTTGTCATTTTCTAATTTAAACTATGGCTAAAAAAACTATGTTATGAATCTTAACTCTTTTATTTTTTAAATTTTTTTTAAGATTTTAGCCATCAGGGAAATTCAAATCAAAACCACATTGAGATACCACCTTACACCAGTTAGAATGGCAAAAACGGACAGGGAAAGAAACAACAAATGTTGGAGAGGTTGTGGAGAAAGGGGAACCCTCTTACACTGTTGGTGGGAATGCAAGTTGGTGCAGCCACTTTGGAAAACAGTGTGGAGGTTCCTCAAAAATTTAAAAATAGAGCTACCCTATGACCCAGCAATTGCACTACTGGGTATTTACCCCAAAGACACAGATGTAGTGAAAAGAAGGGCCATATGCACCCCAATGTTCATAGCAGCAATGTCCACAATAGCCAAACTGTAGAAAGAGCCGAGATGCCCTTCAACAGATGAATGGGTAAAGAAGATGTGGTCCATATATACAATGGAATATTACTCAGCCATCAGAAAGGATGAATACCCAACTTTTACATCAACATGGATGGGACTGGAGGAGAGTATGCTAAGTGAAATAAGTCAAGCAGAGAGAGTCAATTATCATATGGTTTCACTTATTTGTGGAACGTAAGGAATAGCAAGGAGGATATTAGGAGAAGGAAGGGAAAAATGAAGGGAGGCAAATCGGAGGGGGAAACGAACCATGAGAGACTATAGACTCTGAGAAACCAACTGAGGATTTTAGGGTGGGGGCTGGGGGGTTGGGTTAGCCCGGTGACGGGTATTAAGGAGGGCCTGTACTGCATGGAGCACTGGGCGTTATATGCAAACAATGAATGACGGAACACTACATCAAAAACGAATGATGTACTTTATGGTGGCTAATATAACATAATAAAATAAAATAAAATTTTAAAAAAAGATTTTACTTATTTATTTGAGAGAGATAGAAAGTGAAAGTCAGAGTACAAGTTGGGGGAAGGGCAGCAGGAGAGAGAGAAGCCCACTCCTCACTGAGCAGGGAGCTTGACACAGGGCTTGACCCCAGGACCCTGGGATCATGACCAGCATTGAAGGCAGATGCTTAACCAACTGAGCCACCCAGGTGCCCTGAAACTTGATTCTTTTAGGAATAATAGCACTCCTTCAAGAAATTAAATGTCATTTAACATAATTATAATTTGTGAATATTTTAAATATATAAAAATACACATATGTAGGAAAGGGCTTTCATTCATTTACTCAATTAATCAATTCTCCAACTTACGCAAACTGCTATCTGCATGCCAGGCATTATTTCTGATGCTGGGAAATACCAGTAACCTGACCCAAGGATCTCATAGTCGAGTTCTGACAACAGCCCCCACCTCTAGTCTACCCTGTACTCTGGACACACTTTTAAAACGATTTGCAGTCACCTCCTATGCTAAGCTTCCAACATTCTTGATGTTTCTTCTTTTTCTTCCTTTGTGTGTCTCAAAGATATCTAAAGGTCTTCAAGACAAGTCTTGTTTTTGAAAGCTTCTACCCGCAGTCTCCATCCGCTGAAGGCCTCAGAACATGTTAGGTTTTCCTTTCTCTCTGCTCCACGGGCCCTGCTCGCACCAGTGACAGAACACTTAGCACATTGCTTTGTAGCAGTCTGTTTATCTGTTTGTCTTCCCCACTAGATGGTGAGCAACTTGAGAGCAGGGCTTTCTCTCTGATCATCAGCATTTCACGAAAGCCTGTCTCTAAGTTTGGCAGAACACATATTGGAAAAAAGGGATAAATGAAGTGAAATGAAATAAAATTAAATAGACCTCCTTGGCAAATGAGCCCCTGGAGTCCCCTTGTCAGCTTCTTATGATGGAATTTCTGTTTCTCCACAATGTGTATGTTGGGAGTGGGGTGGGAGGTGTTGTGTCTAAACATTACATTCAAACACATTCCAATAATTTATTTTTGAAAAAGCTTAAGCATAGCGTTTGCCATTAAACATACAAACAAAGCAAAATGAAACCAGAGTACATCGCCAACCATCAGGACCAAATACCTGGCATGTGGAATCCTGGTAGAGGCCATTTCCCAGTGGAGGCTCAGCGCAGAGCCCACTTGGGCCTTTTGAGGTTGTCCTTTGGTGATTCAGGTTCAATAGAACAAAGGGGATGATCTATTGCCTGGCGGCCAAATGGTACTCTTTCAATCTGGTATCTGTCAAGATAGGAAAAAGATAATGCCGGCTTGAATCACGCACAGTGAGAAAGTTGCCACAGGAAGCATGCAGGTTGAAAGTGCATCGCTCACATTGCTTCCTTGAGGCTTTGCCATCCTCAGAAACAATGCACACATTTCTCTGAAGATTAGCCGACTGAATGGAAAAGATCACACACACACCAAAGGAAGCAAAGCAAAGACAGGGAAAAAGAGATTCAAAGTCATCTGCAATAAGACAGAAAATAAACTTCCTACCTTAACCAGGTAACAATATCTGGATTCATTTCATCTAAAGTGAAAAAAAAAAAAAAAATGGTGAATGGAAATTAAAAAGCTCATGTTAAGGGAGTCTTTTTAAACCTGTTGCATTAGTTTAAAAATATAGCTATAAATTATCCATGATCTAATCATCCAAACACAAAACAATTTTTATTATTGCGTATTATCAAAACCTTTAAGCACATTTACACAATACATTTACATATGCATTTAATATATAATAGATTGCTTTATTTTCATTATTACAACTTGTTTTATTTTAGTTGGGGAATAAATTTTTATTGTGTCCGTGTGACTTGATTTACATATCCTGTGGAAATTGTTGCATCCAAGTGAAGGCTATATTAGATAATCCTGCAAAGAACATCTTCATATTATACATTTTGTCTGCTTAGGATAAAATCCAGGGCTAAAATTCCTGAATCACAAGATATGACCACTGCTAGAACTCTTCTTCTGCCCTGTGTGTTCCTTACTAAAAGCCTTCTTCTAAGCGACCCTGCCAAGAGCAATGGATTGAGCACATGAGCGTCACCAACTCACAAGTACAATAAGGCCTTTTCATTTTTTCAGTAAGTTATTTGATAAACCTGAAGGTTGATTGCTTGCTTATCTTTTATGAGTTTAAATTAGGTATGACTTGCCCCTTCATGTGCTGTGCCTGTGTATTTATTAGTAGATTGATGTGAGAGTTTGACTAAACTCTTGATACAGAATAGATATAAACGGACACTTTTGAAGTCTTAAGCATACACAGCTTTTGCATTTGTATATACTAAATGTCTCCAAATTTTCTTTAGCGGTATCTCCATCAATTACAAAGCAAAACAAAGTTAAATTTCTCCCCAGTTTTGATACACCCCATTGTTTTGGCTAGCCTTGTTTTCCCCTGTTCTTTGTTTTTAATGTAAAGCTCTTTAATCCACTTGAAATTTACTGGGCGCCTGGGTGGCTCAGATGGTTAAACAACTGCCTTAGGCTCAGGTCATGGTCCCAGGGTCCTGGGATCGAGCCCTGCATTGGGCTCCCTGCTCCGCAGGAAGCCTGCTTCTCCCTCTCCCACTCCCCCTGCTTGTGTTCCCTCTCTTGCTGTGTCTCTCTCTGTCAAATAAATAAATAAAATCTTTAAAAAAAATAAAAAAAATAAATTTACTTAGACGGATGGTACAATGAATGGATTAAATTTTATCCTTTATTAATCTTTTTAATCAAAATTGCTATTCAGTTATCTTGGCATCATTTATCATGTAATCTTTTCTTACTCCCCTTACTCCCTTGATTTTAAAGCTTTCTTTTTCATATATATTGAGGTTTTATATGTCATTGGATCTATTTATGGCTTTCCATTGATGTGTGCTTTCATTTTGTGCAAGTATTCTATTATACTAAATATTGTTGCATTTTAATGGAGCTCATAACATCATCTTGATTGTACTCCCTATTCCCCCTTAATATGCTTTTTGAAAATATCCTTGTCTATTTATTTTGTGATGCCACTTTAAAAACACACAATACTTTAAATTACTACTACTCTAAATAATCCTTGGATGTTCTATCTCCTCTAATATGGAATTAAGTATTGAATTACACTGAATAAATCACAGAACATTTTAAAGTTGGATTTAAATTTAGCTTTTAAAAAATAAGCCTTATTTTTTAAAAAAAGATAAAGATAGTATAAGATTTTTAGGGCTTCCTTTTCTGGATTAATTTCAGAGATCCATGTGTTTAAGAGTTTGGCCTCAGAAATGACATTCAGAGACAGATACTCAGGAAAGTCTATTTCATTATTTTGTAGATTTTAGAGTCTCTGTTACCTAGCTGAATAATTCATGTAATTGAGCAGACTGAACAGCAAAGGACTCTTATTTATTTTTTTGTATTCACTAACTCTAACAAAATATTGAAGTGATGTGTACTTGGTTAAACTAGATAATTCTGATGTATATTTATATAAATTATTTATATTAAATAAGATAGTAGAAATTATTTCTAATCATATGTTATGCAAATCTGAATAACAATATGAAGCTAACAAACTTTTTTTTTTTAAGGATTTTGTTTACTTATTTGACAGAGAGAGAGAGAGCATGAGAGATGGAGCACAAGCAGGGGGAGCTGCAGGCAGAGGGAGAGGGAGAAGCAGGCTCCCCACTGGGCAAGAAGCACTATGTGGGACTCCCCTGGGATCAAGACCTGAGCCCAAGGCAGACGCTTAACCACTGAGCCACCCAGGCGCCCCAAAGCTAACAAACTTCTATCTAAAATACTGGGGGAAAAGTAAAATAAAATAAAATAATAAAATTAAAATAAAATAAAATAAAATAAAATAAAATAAAATACTGGGGTAATTCTACATGATTAGATTGATCGAGGCAAAATTATACATGTTTAATCCTTTAATAGTTAACTTGAAAGTGATCACACTGATGCAAATTATATGCTAAATTTAAAAAACAAAATCTTTAAAAAGACTTAAATTTAAATAATTTTCTGTGACCTGTGAAGAAAAAAATCAGAGCACAGTATACTTTGAAAATAGATGTTCTAGCATTTTCAGTATTTCCTCCCTGGATTTAAAGCACATCATGGAACCTACGCCCTTAGGTATTTGTCAACATGGAGACGGGAAGAAGCCAAGCCACAGACCCACTTCTGGCAGAAGGGTTAAGATCACCATGTTTGCAGTTTGTTGATTACAGGCACATAGAAATTTTTAACTAGAAAAGATCATTAGAGAACACCTAATTTAAGCCCCACCAACGATGAGACAATTAAGTCACAACAAAATTGACGCTCAAATGCTATTGAATGGAAGACTAGTAGTCTTACTCCTACAGTTTAACACCATATAATTTGAGTGGTTAGTTTTTATTTCCCTACTCATACTTGAATAAAAAACAAAATCCTAGCAAATACCCCAAATTAGGCCTAAAATTGCATTTATAATAAGGTTCATAATCATGGAGCTTAAACATGTACTTGATAAAATTAGTTTTAATCCTTATTTTATGGCTCTAATGTAATTATAAAAGCCAAATTTATGAGTTAAGTATAAACAATACTAAAGCTTGAAGTAAGAATCTTAGGTTTTAACATAATTTTTTCTTTTCTTACATTAAATCAGCTCTCGTCAATTGAATGGAGGAGCCAGTTTTGCTTATTGTTAATGCCACGTACCAGATTAACTCAGTTCTAAGCCACCATCTGTCTATACAAACTGCTTTAAAAGGTTTATTCATAAAGCACACATCCGTCCATGTGGGCTTCAATGAGTACAATAGTATCACTTATGTGTTGAGTCTCCCTAAATTCATTTCCATTTGCTTGCAATCATTAAGTATCACATTACTCCACAAAATTTGAGGCAGGTCCAAATGTTGTGGAGCAAAATTTAAACAATTTAGGCAGTCCTTTTAAAACAAATAAGAACTTTTAAAACAAAGTTAGATAGATAGATAGATACAAAATATCTTATTAGCATCAAGATACACAAGTATCTTATTGTATCATTAGATACAAAAGTAACTGCTATTAGGATGAGAAAAAAGTCCCAACCATTTAGATATTTGAAAAATGCTGACAAATATCTCAAAAACTAATGATGTATTGTATTGTGACTAACATAACATTAAAATAAAATAAAATAAAATAAAATAAAATAAAATCTCAAATATAAAAATGGAGAAGATAGCACTACCATTCATTTTTTGATGATTAAAAAAAATGTAAAATTAATTTAAAATCAAAGCATCCAGAATAGCAATTCAGATGTGTTTAAATTGCCACTGGACCATTTCGGCCAACGTAATTTTGTAATAGAATTACTCACACTACATTTATTGACAAACTGATGACCATCTGTAAGAGTTTTTGTCACTGGAACTCCTGCTTCTTCAGGTCATTGTGCAGCATTGCTGGGAAGTTTGCATGCTATTTCATCTGGGACTACCAGATTTTAACAGCACAAGATTAGCTGATACTCAAAGATAGGATCTAATATGTTAAAATGCATAAGGTGTGATACTTCACACACAGACAGATTCTCAGTTCTTAGTAGTGTGTCAGGGCTGTGCCTAATTAAATAGAAACTCTAATGAATTTTACATGATTTCTAAAAAAAAAGGAAAATTTTATATTTGTTACATTGATAATTATATATGTTGCATTATCTATAGTCCTTTTGAAGATGCTAGTAAGAACTGAATTTTTAATTTTCAAATTTGTAAGTTGAAAATTGAAAGGATTTTCCATAGATTAGCTCTTTGCTCTGGATATTTTACACCTTCTTTCTTCCTTGTTTTACTATCCTTCTGATGCTAAGTACTCTAGGCAATATTTACAGATTAGATAAAGAAAAGACCCTCTGGATGTAGAGAGGGATGATACAATAGGCTTAATCTTACAGTTTCTCAATTATACCTGGACATACCGAAGAGGGGTCCTAACCCAATCTGAGTGGTGTTCTTAGAAGAAGAAAAATTAGGACACGTGGAGAGAGGCACCAGACATGTGCGCACACGGAGGATCATTGGAGGACACAGCAAGAAGTTGGTCAAGGAATGAAGCTCAGAAAAAAATCAAATCTGCCAACATCTTGATCTTGGATCCAGCCTCCAGACAAAATAAATTTCTGTTGTTTAAGCCACCACTTTGCAGCTTTGTCACCACAACCCCAGCAAACTCATACATTCTACCTAGACCTCAACAGTCCCGGTGCCACTCCATTTTCTCCCTGATGAAATGAGGTGTCACAAGAAAGATGTGGCACTAGAAAGACACAGCACTATTAAGAAACTTGCTAACACAACTTACAATTTACAATAATATATAGGACACTGTAAACCCAGTTCCAGGATTCTTCTAAGGTCTTGGAAGTGATCCATGCAAAAGAGACCCTGAAACTTTAGTATAAGTTTAAACTCTCTGGTAAATATGCCCTGACTCTATCATATAAAGATATTTTCACATGTCAAATCAAAGTTTTGATTTATTAAATGACTTAAAGTCATATTCAATGAAAAAATAAATTTCAAATTTCCACTGAAAAATATGTATTTTGCTTTTATGACTGGTGAAATAACTCAAAATGCTTGCACTGGAGGAAATGGATTTTTTTTGTCATGTTAGCATTAGAGTATGCAAATTATAGCAACCAGATATGAAGTCAAGCTAAACAAATTGCTATCAATATAGACAAATGCCAATATAATAAAACCACAAATAAAAACTACAAAATCTCAAAATAGCACTGAAATTAAGAACAATATTAGGTTACAATGTAATCATCAAGATAATGCAAGATGTAATTATTATGTCATTTTAAAATTATCATTGAAATGGGAAAGCTAACTTAGGAACAATACTTGTAAAGGGCAGTTTGTGGCCCCTGGACCTACTGGCCTCAGCTTGACAAGCATTGCTCTGGATCTTATTGCTTTTCCTGTCTCCTATAGGCATAACTAATTTGTAATGTTCCTTCTTGGTAATACAATTTAAAAATTGAAGTTTTGTTTATGTGATGTCTAGGACATGTCTGGATAATGAAATCCCAAAGGGCTATTGGAGCATCTCACTCTCTCTTTTTTTTTTTTTTTTCTTTCATAAGCTCCATGCCAGTGTGGAGCCCAATGCAGGGCTTGAACTCACGACCCTGAGATCAAGACCTGAGCTGAGATCAATAGTCAGACGCCCAACCGACTGAGCCACCCAAGCTCCCCTGGAGCATTTTACTTAGCTTCACTTTGAGTTACTAACTTGTCTGCTTTTCTGGAGAGATAGAGATAAAGCACTGCTATGATATGATCTATAAAGATTTGTACATGTGTTGTATTTAGAATATTATATTATTTGTATAAAAGGGAGAATAATTAAGTTGACTAAAAGCTAACAGTACTAAATAGGATGAGCATATACATAGAGAACACCTATCTATGGGAGACATAAGTCATAATGTAACCCCCGAAATGTGCCCATTACTTCCCCTGAACACTGCGTTTGACAAGATATATGGCCAACTAATTTCCATACATGATGAGCCTATGGAAGTGGAGAAGTTATTACTAACATTTATATTTCAGGGGTGCCTAGCTGGCTTGGTCAGAAGAGCATGCAACTCTTGATCTCACACCCCACGTTGAGTGTAGAGATTATTAACATCTACATTTCTTCAGAATAGACAGAAAAACTGTGTTTAGAACACAGTAATATATATATATATATGTATTTCTTATATAAAATAAATAAAAGTAAATAATCCAAATAATTGTATTTTTTAACTTAGAAGCTTAAATATTTTACCCACATATAGATCTATTTATATATTCAATTGATATGCATTAACTAATCAATGCCTATGTGTATAACATACAAATAGATTATTTGATAGTAAAAATATCTACAGCATATTTTTTTTTCCTCTATGGTTACTATTCAATGGATAGCCAATGGCCAAGAAGTTTAAAAGCTTTGATAGCAATCTGAAGTACTTGCATAAGAAATGTTCTTAAAAATCTCAGTAAGTATAGCTATTTTAAGATAAAACTATCTGATCAGCCACATACATTAAAGATATTTTTGGGGCGCCTGGGTGGCTGAGTCGGTTGAGCGTCTGCCTTTGGCTTGGATCATGATCCCGGGGTCCTGGGATTGAGCCCCGTGTAGGGCTTTCTGCTCAATGGGAGCCTGTTTCTCCCTCTCCCTGTCCCTAGTTCCCCCTTCTTGAGCTCTCTCTCTCTCTGTCAAATAAATAAATAAGGTCTTAAAAAAATATATTTTTCACTATCAATGTTGGATGAAATGTAAAATATTTCACATAATGTAGTGCTCAAAGATGTCAGGTTTCTCTCTCTGTCTCTGTCTCTCTCTTTCAGCTTCTTATTTTTCTTAATTTTTTAAAAGATTTTATTAGTTTGAGAGAGAGCATGAACAGGGGGAGTAGCAGAAGAGAGGGAGAAGCAGACTTCCTGCTGAGCACAGAGTCTGATGCAGGGCTCAATCCTAGGACCCTGGAATCATGACTGAGCTGAAGGCAGAGGCTTAACTGACTGAGCGACCCAGACATCCCCTAGCCTACCTTAAATGTGCTCAGAACACATATCAGCTTAACCTACTGAGCCACGCAGTGCCTCTTCTTTTTCTTAATTTTATACAAAGAGGGCAAAGACTATTTAACAAGCAGAATATAACGCATATCAGAGAATACCGTCACAAGTGAAATGGGACCCAAGAATAGTTTATACTTGGTTACTTTTAAACTTGTTCTAATATTTTAGAACAATATGACCTTGGAATCTTTAGAGGGCATAAGTTCACTTCTGGGTATATCATCTTGAACATATGAACCCATTCTTGATGACACCTGAGTAGCTTCTGAGAGCGCTTTCTTGAAAAAGGTGATATATCATGTATCAGCTGCAAAGAAAGGAGTTCTGTGATCTATTAGTGATGTCTTCCATGGGTACTAGACAGATTAGCCATGTCTTTTCTCATCTGTCAATTGGAGAGGACAATATTTGCTCTGCCTACTTCACACTAATGTTCTAAAAAGAAAATGAACTAAAATGTTCTAATAGCAGGAAACTACATTTAATTATTTACATGCAGTAGTACTATTTGCAAAGCTCCTTTTCTTTTAAATGTATTAGCCAAGAACATTGAGTTCACCTCAAGTATCTACAGGAAAAGAACAACCAAGTCCCGCTAACGAGTCTAATTATTTGAAACTGGAAGTTGCCCTTGTATTTGTCAGGTTTTATAACTGCTCACATAAGGGAAAGACAAACTATACTTGCGTCCACCAGCACATGTAAGTGGAGCTGTCAAGTTTCTTACATTGCTCTTCTATCAAGAGACCTTGGTCTATTCTGGTCACATATTTATTGCCATTTATTTCCTATCTAAGTGTGCAAGGTACTGAAGAGAGATTCCCTACACCTTAAATTGTAGAGCAAATGATTCTCTTCATGTAGCCCTGAACTTAACATGTATATGTCCCCACAATGGCAATTCTCTTGGCTCCTAAGGAACAAAATGACAGTGATGGTCAATCAAATAATGCTTGAATAAAAACTTCATTTTTGCAGAAGTAGATCAAAACATGTCCTCCTGTGCATGCAGTGATTTTGTTCATAGCATTAGAATTTGAAAAATCAATACAAAATTTCTGTGTGTGTAGCTAGGAATTTCATTGTAGCAACATGGCTTCACATGATCTCCCTCCAAAGCCGCCCCCTACTAAGAAACAAAACACAAAACAAAACAAAACAGAAGTCTCTACAATGCTGAGGTCCATTTATTTAATTAAATTTACCTAATTAATTTTGAATTCAGAACATTCAATATTTCCCAGTTGATATAAGCTACTTCAGGATGAGGCTCTGGTTATACATTTCTGCCTCATTTCTTATCTTTATCCTTACTTTATTCTATCCTTATCCTCACATAGGACACAATAAATCACTGTTTCAATCTATATGTTCTAATAGCTCACCATTTGTGTGAGGTGCTGGGGACACCGTGGTGAGTGTGTTAAAGACAGCCCATACCCTAGGAGTTCAAGCTCTTACTGATGTTTGGAAATAATAAAGAGGAGGGGATATCATCTAGAAAGAGGCTCTTTAAAGGATGGTTTTCAGAGGGATGCACTAATCTCAGATTCTAAAGATAAGATTTAAGAGAACTGAAAATACAGCAGACATACACCCCGTGAGAAGGGAACTTCTTGTAAAACATAGGCAGACATAAAGCACCAGGCACTCAGGCAACTTTAGAGAGTGATATAAAATGTCTGTGAAGGAGAGAGAGATCGGGATAAATTACTAGCCAGAGCCAGGAGGGACTAAAGAGTATGACCTGACACCAACAGCTAGGCCGTTGTCATGACAGAGCACCCTATTTGTGACTGTGATGAACTGTGAGCAAAACAAGACAGCTCTGTACGTATATTTGAGCATAAACAACAACAAATAGACTGTACGGACCACAAAAATGCCCACCCGTCATTTGCCTAGCTAACCTGAGTGCTGCATATTTTAAACCAATTCCATCTTTTTTTTTTTTTTTTTTTAAGATTTTATTTATTTATTTGACAGAGACACAGCGAGAGAGGGAACACAAACAGGGGGAGTGGGAGAGGGAGAAGCCCTGATGCGGGGCTCGACCCAAGGACACTGGGATCATGACCCGAGCCAAAGTCAGATGCCTAATGACTGAGCCACCAAGGCGCCGCTAAACCAATTCCATCTTTAGCTGTCTTTTATTCTCTTCAATTCCTATGTGAAAATACCATGTTGCAAACTTGTCTCTGCTTTCTGATGTTCCTCAACCCAGAACAAAGCCCCACTTCCTTGAATCCTTCCCCAAGTCACTTAACCCATGCCCAAATCTTGCAGCAAGCCCATTCTCTCATAGAGATGCCCTACTGGGCCCATGGTGTGTGGTCTCTTTTGATACAGTAAGTCATAGAACCAACTTTGTCTACTTCTGTATTCCTGGCAATGTTTGGCTGGTGAGCATAAATATGCTCAATGGGTATCAATGACAACTGTAGAGGGAGTATAAGAAATAATGGAGGAAACTAGGAGGACCCCCAGATTCCCTATGCATGCTGAGTGGTGGTACTATTCCCTGGGATTGGGGGTAAAGATAGTACAACAGGTTTGGGGGTATAAAGGGGAAAAGAGGAAGAAAATTTTTTTTTTTAAATTTTTAAGTGCTTGTGTGATATCCAAATGGAGATACTAAAAAGGTACTTGAGACTCAGTATACAAAAGTAGTTAATCACATTGATGTGGGATCAAACCCCTGCTCTTTAATTCCATGAGAAGCACGTTCTTGTCATTGGTCTTAAATTGCTCACTATTAATGCAAGGGGCCTAGAAAACAAAGACTATTTATTTAAATGATACAGCTATAGTCACAGTAAAAATAAGGAGGGAGATTATGATAGATGGCTGGGGAATTAAAACTTTACAAGATAGAGTAACTTGTTTTCATTTAAAGCTCATTGATTTTAAACTGTTTTTAATGATGGCCTTTGCAATTTTACACATATTCTTTCCAGAAAGAGGTTGAAATAGAGTCTGAGAATAACAAGAGAAAGATAAACATTATGTTCATGATCAGAACAGATAGAGAAGAATATATGAAAAGATAGGAACATAAATCTTCACTTCCTTCTTGAGAACATGACAAAAGACACTGTGGACGCAAATTGCAAAGGAATGGCACAGTCCTGTGTGCTTAGTATTTTAGAAATTATTTAGATTTGACAAGTATTTTAAGTAAATTATTTATTATAGTCCCTGTTTTGATTCTGCTAGAGATTGATGTTTAAATATTAGCTCTTCTCAAGAAGTGAATACCAGATGACATAGGCTTAGTGCACAAGGACATTTTCAGAAGGAACTTGATGCCAATTCAGCCAATCCAGGTTAGGATTTATTTTTTATTTTTTTATTTTTTTAAGTAGGCTCCACACCCATTGAAGCCCAACGTGGGGCTTGAACTCACGATTCTGAGATGAAGACCTGAGTTGAGATCAAGAGTCAGACATTTAACTGACTGAGCCACCCAGGCACCTCCAGATTAGGATGTTTTTATAACAATTCTAATTCTAATCTCATCTGCTTCTCTCTATGAGTTGTCTGGGGAAAAAAAAAAAAAAATGTATGCAATGGTTCTAAAGTTTGGTGGACACACAACCAGAACGTCTAGGCCTATGATGGTAACCTGGGAGAAAGAAGTGCCATTGAGCCTGGTAAATAGACCAGTGCCAAAATCTCAGTGCAAGCCACCTTCTATCCCAAGCTCTATTCCAAGTGCAGTGAAACTCCAGCTCCTCATTCACTATCTTCAGGAATCCATTCCCCTTACTGGAGGAGAACATTAATCAGTTTCGATTACTATGCAATTTTTAAGTAAAGCATATAAACAAAGATCTAGGAAAAAAGTCTTCTCCCTTATTTGCAAAACTAGTTTTCATTTGCCCCTCTTTGATACAATTCAAAATAAAATAACACCTGAGATAAATATTACTAAGCCTATTCTACACAGTGACAGAAACACGTTAAGTTCTTTTTTTTAATCCAAAAAGCTGTTCAAGTTGATGAATTAACAGACCTATTAGATGAGTTTTTTGACTTCCTGAAGCAACAGTTACTGTTACATAACAGTGATACCCATAGGCAAAGTGAAGCTTTTCTG
This sequence comes from Phoca vitulina, assembly GCF_004348235.1. NCBI lineage: Eukaryota > Metazoa > Chordata > Mammalia > Carnivora > Phocidae > Phoca > Phoca vitulina. The sequence continues at coordinate 53,529,633 of NW_022589710.1, forward strand.
AGCCCTTTCTTATGTGTGTGAGTATGGATGTGAATAGATCTGAATTTTTGGCTGAGTTTTCTCCCAGGTTTTTATTGAGTGAAGTCATTTTGGCTGTTAATTCAAAGCAAGGAAAATCTAGACCATTTTGGTTTGGTAAGAAGACACAGAACTAGAAATATTGCCTATTGTCCCCCCTCCATCACCAAACAGCTTCCTATATGGAGAAATGGGATGAGGAAGCCAAGCAGAGTGGTCGACTATGGGTATCCTTGATGACTCTTAAATTGGAATGAAAGGAAAAGGTTTTCAAACTAAAATGGAAGCATGGTGCTTTTGATCTATTCCACTCTGACAAGAGTCTAAATCTTCCTCACTGTATAAGGAAGATGCCTCTGAAAAATCAGTATCTGCTGCTTGCATAACTTTCTCATGCGGATCAATAAGATATGCAGCATATTGACATTAATCTCAGGTACACGGGGATCTTGTTTTATTCACCATTAAGTCCCCAGTATTTAAAACCATGTTGATTGACATGAATTAATGGTTATTACCTTGGTTAATAATATAACATAAGAATAACAGACCATTTAGGTAAATCCAAATTTACAACCAGAAAGTCATTTTAAATTAAGGTTTCCCTTGGTATTTTAAATTTTTGACAACTCATCCATAGCCATTATTCAATTCCCTTTATCAGCATGTGTAAGAGAAAAGGTTCAAATGATATTTACCATCTAATCAGAAAGAAGGGTCAGAAGTACAAAAAGAATGACATGTAAATTGATAATAGACAACGCATTTCATGAAGTGTCGGTTTTATATCGTTTCATGTACTAAGTGCGGTGATGCCGAGCAAATTGCTCTCTTTATTCCCTTCTACCCAGATATCTCGGGTAGTACTTTGAAATTAAATAATGGGATCATTCTACCCTCTTATCTCTTCACTTCCCTCCCACCCCAGTTCAATGCCAGAATGCCAATATCTATGTGAATTAAACACTGAACCAGGGAAACAGAAGTGATATTCTTACACTCCCAAACACTACTAAGTATAACTATCATTCACAAGTAGAAGAATCTTTTTAACGTTCATATTTTATTGTGTCCCCTTAGCTTTTAACTTAACTACTTACTTTCAATCTCTCCCTCAATATTAATCCTATACCTTAATTTACTTTTCCCAAACACTGAATTTTCATATTTCTTGCCCACAAATGTTCAAATGGTTCTCTATGACTTGAACAAAATGCTACGTTCTGATGTCAAACATCCAAAGTCTCCTTAATTTAGCTCAAAATTATCCATGGAATTGGAGGGGGACCCTGAGAGGGACACTGTGTAGTGTTAAAACCCCATGTTAATTTTCATGCATGTGTTTTGTTATGCCTCAAATATACTTCATTCTTCCCACTCAACTATCCACATATTTTAGAAACTGGTTTAAGCAAAATTATTTGCATTATAGTCTTTTGAACCATTTCAGATTGTAATCTTTCCAATCATGGGTGCCTGTCTGGCTCAGTTGATAGAGCATGCAACTCTTGATCTTGGAATAGTAAGTTCGAGCCCCATGCTGGTTGTAGAGATTACTTAAAAAATAAATAAAAGTATAAAACTTAAAAAAAATCAAAACTCCCCAAATTAATTCTCTACATTGCAAATATTCATACCCATATGTTGGCATTAGTAGACTCTTTCATAGTGTTTTAACTTTGGTTTGTATATTACTTGTCCAAATAGATTGTCCACTATTTAAAGAAAGTGGTCTCTTAGGGCTTTTATTTTCATAACATTTATTCTCATGTTATACAGATAGTGGGTCTTTAAATATTCATACAAATTTGATCTTTCATATCTGGACTTTACTCTGAGCCTGATCTTTTTTTTTTTTTTTTTTTTTTTTTGCATAAGAAAATGAGTGAATGAAATTAGTATTTCTGGAACATTAACATAATTAAAGAACAAATTACAATATCAAGGGTCCAGTATAGAATCAGTATAGATATTTGAGTAATAAGAACTTGACTCAAGTGAATGTAATGGGAATCTAAAGTAGTAGAAGTGTCTGAGAGATATCTTGCTGCAGTATAGTAGAAAAAAAATGCTTTGTATATTATCACATTTCCAAAGACCTGAGCTCAATTTCAGGTCCTTCAACACTAGTTGAATTAATTGTGGTCACTTTCCTTCAGTGAACCATTATTGCAACTATCCAAAATGGCTACAATATGCCTAATTCATAATTTTGAGGACCAAATGGTATAATACATGGAAAATTCTTATACATTCTTATATATAGCTTTTGACACAAAAGAAGCATATCACTTTTTTTTTGTTAATGTGAAATCTAAATCACAGTTATGGGTACAGATATTGATAAAGTAACTATGATACTTGATGTTTCAAAAATATTGATAAAATAACCTTATGATGTTTAAGGTATGTTTCCTTTATTGTTCTACTTGCCTCCACTCTATTTTCTCATTCCCATATTACTCATTCTGCACATTAGTGGTACTGTATAAAGGAATCCGTCATATTCCTTACTTTTTTATCTTTTAGAATTTGCAAAATCTTAATTTGCACAAAAAACTATAAACAATCAAATTAAAATAATTTCATTATAAATAAGCTAAGATCTAAGGTAAAGCAGGGAGAGATATAAAGATGATAGATAGATAAATACATACATATATACATGCATACATACATGTGTACATACATATGTGTATACACTGAAATGGAGAGAGAGTCTCAGATAATGCTATATTCAAATATTTTAATGAAAAACACCTACATTTACTTTATATTTTTTTAAAAAAAGAACATCCATGAGGCCCCTAGGTGTCTGTCTGTTAGGTGTCTGCCTTCGGCTCAGGTCATGATCTTGGGGTCCTGGGATGGAGCCCTGGGTCAGGCTCTGTGCTCAGTGAGGAGTCTACTTCTCTTTTTCCCTCTGCCCCTCCCCCGGCTCGTGAGCAGGCTGTCTCTTTCTCTGTCTCAAATAAATAAATATTGTTGAAAAATAAAAATAATAAATATAAATATAAATAAAAATAAATAAATAAATAAATATATATATATATATATATATATATATATATATATATACACACACACATACATGAATGGAAGAGGGGGTGGGCTAGTTGAGATTTACAAGGCACTATATATAGTTAATACTTATTAAATCTCTAAACTAAAATGAGAAAGGCAGGTTTTCTTGAAGCTAATCTAAAATTCTACAGAAAGAAATTACACATTGGGGATATTCAGAATAAGGAAAAAGAGGGAAAAGAAAGTTACCTTCAAGATTCTTTTCAGTCTATCGATTTTGTAAAGCCTGGATTGCCTAGCAAAGGATAAAATTAATTTTAGTTGAAGGAAAGTTTTACTGGCAATTGTGTGATTTTTTTAAGCAATTATTAAGCTAATGCCTCTAATATCTCCTTCTGAATCATTTCTCAATGCAGAATCCCTGTAAGGTGGTCATGAAAATCTAGTTATCATACATGAACAGTAGACAGAAGGTACTAGAACTCATAGACAATATCCTGGCATGCTCAGCTATGATCATTAGCAAGAGTATTACAAATTCTTCCATCTTAATCTTTAGAATAATAAAGTTTAGAATTCAGCTATTATACATCTCTTATAGTGTAGAGAACATAACCCTATTCATCATTAAAGCTTAACTAATTTCATTAATTTTATATTTCTGATGTAACAAATTACCACAACATCTAGGACTTAATATGATATAAATTTATCATCCCATAGTTTCTGTAGGTCAGCCATTTAGGCAGACTTGGTTGAGTAAGAGTCTCACTAGGCCTAAATCAGGGTAGTGACAGAGCTGCACTCCACTCTGACATTGACACTGAATCTGTCTCCAGTATCATTCAGTTTGTTGACAGAATTCAGTCTAGGTGGTTGTAGGAGGAGTGGGATCCCCATTTCCTTGCTGGTTGTTAGCTGCAGATCCTTCTCAGCTTCCAGAAACTGCTTGGATTCCTTGGTTAGTACACCCCCTCTGTCCTGCCAACCACCTTCAAAACCAGAAATGGTGGGTCAAGACCTTTTCATGGTCCCAATGTCTCTGACTTCCATGCCTGCTATCTTGCTGAGTTTTTCTTATGCATTCTTTTTCGGTTTTTAAGGGGTCATGTGATTACAGTTGGTTCACTGGGATAATCCAAATGATCTTCTTATATTAAGGTCAGCTACTTAGTAACATTTACTGCATATGCAGTGTCCCTTTTGAACGTAAAATAATGTTGTCTTACATGGGAAAAATATCCTACAAGCCAATATTCTGTCTATCACACTAATTAAGAAGAATGTTATGATTTGGGAGACAATAATATGAATGGGGAAGAGTGAAGGAAGGGAGCCATGAGTTGAAATAGGCTGTTCTTCATTTATATCCCCAGTACTTCAGTTTCAAGAGTGTAAGATGACTCTTACACTGTTGGTGGGAATGCAAGCTGGTACAGCCACTCTGGAAAACAGTTTGGAGGATCCTCAAGAAATTAAAAATAGAGCTACTCTATGACCCAGGAATTGCACTACTAGGTATTTACCCCAAAAATACAGATGTAGTGAAACGAAAGGGCACCTGCACCCCAATGTTCATAGCAGCAATGTCCACAATAGCTAAACCATGGAAGGAGCTGAGATGTCCTTGGACAGATGAATAGATAAAGAAGATATGATACCATGGAATATTACTCAGCCATCAGAAATGATTAATACTTACCCTTTACATCAATGTGGATGGAACTGGAGGATATTATGCTAAGTGAAATAAGTAACTGGAGAAAGACAATTATCATATGGTTTCACTCATATGTGGAATACAAGAAACAGTGCAGAGGACCATAAGGGAAGGGAGGGAAAACTGGATGGGAAGAAACCAGAGAGGGAGACAAACCATGAGAGACTCTTAACTATAAGAAACAAACTGAGGGTTGCTGGAGGGGAGGGAGGTGGGGGAATGGGGTAACTAGGTGATGGGCATTAAGGAGGGCACGTGATGTGATGAGCACTGGGTGTTATACGTGACTGATGAATTGTTGAGCACTACTGAAACTAATGATGTACTATGTGTTGGCTAATTGAATTTAAATGACAGAAAAGAAAAGAAAAGAAAAAGAGTGTAAGATGCCATTAGTGATTAAGGGAACATCATAAAAGCAAAGACTCAGTCCTTTGGATTTGGAGTCTCTGTATTAGCATGCAGGAGTCTCTCTTTCCCACTGTGCCTCCCCTCCCAACCTGGACCACGACCAGAACTATTTGGGTTAGCTTTCTCAAGAATCCCTTATTGCTCCTGTTTTTTTTCTGTTTTTTGTTTGTTTGCTTGTTTTTTTAAACATTGAGTTAAACGGCTGATGCCCCTCTATGGAACCCGCTGTGTCAGAATGAGATGATTCTGAGGCAAGGGCTGGAAGCATGGAGGGCATGGTCAATGCCAGACCAGAAACTGGATGGAGAAATTGGCCATCTTCACTTAAGGACTTGCTACCAGCAAGAAGCTCAGTCAACCAGGGAAGATGCGTGGATCCTGAGCAGGCCATGAGTCACGCTTGTAGCAAAACTCAGCTACAAATGGCAGCAAGGCAAGAAGTCCCTGGCGGAAAAGGGACATGACATAGATTCCAGAGGATATCCTTAATCTTTTTTTTTTTTTTTTGAGATAGAGGGGGAGACCGTGAACGGGAAGGAGAGAGAAGTCTCTGTGCTGAGTGTGGAGCCCTATCCCAGGCTCAATCTCACGACCCTGAGATCAGGACCTGAGCTGAAATCAAGAGTCAGACGCTCAAACAACTGGGCCACCCAGGTGCCAGACGATATTCTAACTGAGAACAAGTTGCAAGTTTGACAAAGGGAGGCATAATGCTTTTTCCTCACAGTATATTCATATGTCATCTCAGGAATAGAAAGAGGAAAAAGAGTGACTACATGAAGGACTAATTTTTTTTTTCCTGCAAAGCCAGCTGAACATTTCCTGAAGGAACAACTGAATGATCAGAATGGATTAAGTTTAAGCCAGTTTGAGCTTTTACATAATTTGTTGTACTGATTACCACTGGGTACAAGGCTTGGAGAAAAGACTAGCATGGGAAAGTATAGATCTTAGGTTCTTTATAGTAGTTAAGAATAGTCATCTATTTAAAGAGAGCACCAATTAGCTGTTCTACCCACAAACTGATAGCACATTTTAGACCAATTACTGCCACTTTACTAACATTTATTAGTTAACCATTAATTAGCAAAGCAGACACAAAGCAGTCTATGAACCTCGCTTTATAAATTTTATAAATTTGATGAAATTCCATTACAAAGATGTTCCCCTTAGAACCAAAATCAAACAGAAAGCTGCCAAATTCAGAGTTTGGATGACTGTTAGTGATTAGTTCATGTGTCCCATCCCCAAGAGTACATTTTACATACCATTCTGGTTATTGATACCCTATTCATACAGGAGTGTTGAATGTATATAAGGCATTTAAGCCAACCACACTTCATTTCTACCTTCAAATTTATTAATGAGACCCCCATCTTAAACATTCATTATTCTAGTTAAAAGGACACTAATTTTACCAATTAAATCTAATTTCTCAATGTGATGGCTGAAAGACTTATAGTAGGTCCCCCTGGAATATATGCTTCCTGCCATAAAGGCAGAAATAAACCATCCCAGGAATGTGAATTTTTGATTAGGGCAGTAGACACCCTTCTAATCAAAGCTCAAGATAATTGGAACACATGTACTATAAAACTGTGTAACCTGACACTTTTGAAATAAATTATGAGTATCATACTACAGTGTCTTAATATGAGTGAATTTTAGAATAACTGAAATCAGATGGTCATGGAAGACCTCTGTGAGGCTACATTAAATCTAAAACTTAAATTACAAGAAATAGTCTTTAAAAATTTACAGTAAGATCAACATGAATGACATGGCAAAAGTTATATAAGAAGAAGTCTGGCTTGTTTGAGAAAAAGGAAGAAGAGTAAGGGATCATGAGAAGAAGAAGCAATGAGAAAAATGGCACATGGGAGGAGGTCATGGAGACTACATCCCATAGGATCTTACAGGCCCAGCATAGAATTTGCATTTTGCAATAAATGCAACACAAGGGCATTGGAAGTTATAAAGCAAAGATATCATGATACGATTTATATTTATAAAGGATTGTTCCGGCTCCTATGGATTGTAGAGAAATAATGTTTGAAAGGGAAAGCCCAGTTGAGAGTCTAGTGCTATAGTCCCAGCAGAGAGATCATGGTGGATTACAGCCGCATGCCAATGCGGGAAGTAGGGAGTCGTAATTTGACTTTGAATAAAATATAAAGCTAACGTGACTTCCTAGGACTGGATTGGGGCTGCTAGAAACTTAATGTTTATATCTCTTCCAAACTTGTTATGTTGATACCTAAAATACAGTGTGAGGTTTCAGAAACCAAACTCTAATGAAGAAGACATTACCAAGGTATTTAATCCAAACTATAGTCAGATTATTAGTTTTTACTATTTATTGGTTGGAGAGAGAAGGCAAATGCTCTCCATTGATTAGTACACAAGATAGCATAGTCCTACTCATTACTTTTTCTATTTTGGACATGTTCTATTTGAGATGCCCATTGGAAAAAGGGTAGAAATATTAAGAATAAAGCTGCATGGATGTTCATATGGAAGGTATGGAGTGGAAATATAAATTCAGAAATCATCAGCATAATTAAGGCCATGAGATTGGATAAGGTCATCCAGGGAGGATGTTAGTTTAAGGATCAAACCCTAGGTGCTCTGGTATTTGGAAGTCAGGGAGATAGGGGTGCCTGGGTGGCTCAATTGGTTAAGCATCTGCCTTCAGCTCAGGTCATAATCCTGGTGTCCCAGGATCGAGCCCCACATCAAGCCCCGCATCGGGCTCCCGGCTCAGCAGAGAGTCTGCTTCTCCCTCTGTCCTTCACCCCACTCGTGCTCTCTCACCCCGCTTGTGCTCTCTCACCCCGCTTGTGCTCTCTCACCTCACTCGTGCTCTCTGGCTCTCACTCTCTCAAAAAAATAAAAAATATCTTTAAAAAAAAAAAAAAAAAAAAAAAAAGGAAGTCAAGGAGACAAAGAACAACCAGGAGACTGATAAGGAGTATTCAGAGAAGTAGGGGGGAAATGAAATGATTGAGTGTAGTGTCTTGGTTGCCAAGTGAATTAAATTTTTATAGTAGAAGAGAGTAAGCAACTGAATTAAATGTTACTCATTCAGTAAAATAAGGCCTGTCAGCTTCTCAGGGCTACCTCGATGAATTATCACTAAGTCTAGAGTTTGAAATCAAGCAAGACTATGCTCCTTCTGAAAGCTCTGGAGCAGAATCCTTCCTTTACTCTACCAGCTTCTAACAATCCTTGGAGTTCCTCAGCTTGGGTCATATTCTGAGGTTCCAGGTGGACATGAGTTTTGGGAGGGCAATAGTCAAAGCAGTATGAGGACTAAAAGTCAACTATTGGATTTAGCTATATGGCAGTTACTGGTGAGCTAAAAAGGAAAAGTGGAGAGGAGTGGCATGGAGTGGGGAAGGGAAAAACATCTGGATTGGTTTGGGTTCAACAAGATGGGAAGGAAGAAATTAGAGGAAAGTGAAAATAGACAATGTGAGGCAAAGGGAGACAAGAAATCACTGAATCCAGATGGTCATTGAGGTCATAAAAGTTTTGTTTTGCTTTATTTAATTTAGTTATGCTTTGCTCTTTTAAAAAAAAAATTGCAGAAATATGAACACTTTTATGTGCCGATGGAAAAGATACGGTATCAAATAGAGCATTAATTATAAAAAAAAAAGAGAAAAGAGAAAATTGCTGGAATGATTTCATTGAATAGTCAAGAATGAATTGGATCTGGTGCTCATAGGAAGCGTGGCCTCAGGCAGGAACACCAGCAGTTCATTCTGGGCACTGGAACACGTTAACTTAGAAGCAGGGAAGTGGGTAGATGAGGTGGTGCACGCCTATGGATCTCTCCTCAAATTTCTCAGGAAAATGGGAAGCAGTCTAGCAGCCTTACTTTGGAATGGTTAGAAATATAATTGAAAGCAAGATTTGCAAATATTTAATAAAGACAGACAGGAAACATGTTAGTCATAGAAATTTATAGACCGAAATCACAGCATAATATGAATTAGGTTATGTGTGATAGAAGTAGATTTTCACCACTCTCATAAAATTCTTGAAATGGGTAATGAGGTTAAAAGGTAAGAAGGATGAATGAGATTAAATGAGTAATTTTGAAAGTTCTTTTAAAAATTGCAATGTGAATAGATTCATATTTCAAATATTAACAGATCAGTAAAGTTAAATGAAGAGATTATTTTCCACCCAAATAAATTAATAATATTTGTGGGCTCCTAATTCAAGAGGCAGTCAGTAAACATAGACAGAATTATTTATGCATCTTTGTTTCTTTCTTTTTTTTTTTTAAAGATTTTATTTATTTATTTGAGAGAGAGAGAATGAGAGAGAGCACATGAGAGGGGGGAGGGTCAGAGGGAGAAGCAGACTCCCTGCCGAGCAGGGAGCCCGACGCGGGACTCGATCCAGGGACTCCAGGATCATGACCTGAGCCGAAGGCAGTCGCTTAACCAACTGAGCCACCCAGGCGCCCGCATCTTTGTTTCTTAAAACTCCTTTGACTACAGTTGAAAGTAAACGAGAAAGAAAACACTTAACTTCCAGCTATGCCATCTGATTTACTAATTAAAAAAAAATAAACAGATAAATCTATAACATGAACCCAAATAAAACATTTAATTAAAATTTGGCCTTGTTAGAATAGTTATTACTATTGAATGATTTTATGCTCTTAAACATAGAATAATACCCTTGAAACCTTTGAACAGGATGATCATTTATTAAAATTACTATTCACTTGTTCTAAATAAATTTATCATGGAGTTGAGATAAATAGAAGGTCACTAAAAACATAGCTAATATTCTACTAATTGGTAGATGTAATGATGATATTTCTTTGTTATTCTTATCATAAAGCATTAAAGGGAAACTATGAGATACGAAGTTTAAAGAATGGGTCAGATGCATACTATATATACAGGCATAGTTTTTGCTTCTCTTTTTTCCTATATTCTTGTGGGCGCTGTAGAAATTACACCTATAATTACACACATATCATACACACCCCCCACATAGTTCTGCTACACAAAGAAATTGAATAGATGATATGATGGCATATAATTCACATTGTGTGTGTACCCTTACATTGATATATAAGGTAAAATATAGTTCTATGTACAAAGAAAATATATATCATAAGGCTCAAGCAATATTTAGCTATTCACTCACACATATCAATAATAACTCAAAACATAGGGATAGATAAATCTACTTCAAGTATATGCATTTTAAACACAGAAAATGTCAATGAAACATACTTTACAATGATAAGGTCATTTCTTTATAAAATAGGGATTTCTTTGGGGGGACTTCATTTTAATTGTGGAAAAATTTCATAATTTTTTTCGGAGCACCCCGCTGTGAGGTTTTACATGCAGAGTGTATGTGGGGAAGGACATAGAATGTGTCCACCATTATAACAGCATGTATTCCTCAAAAGTCCACGTCCACTGAAAATCAATTACCATTTAAAAAATAAAGATCTACTTCTTAAGGGGTTGTAGATTGCCCTGAGGCAATCTTTATCATTTTGGTAGAGAGCTTAAGGCAAAGATAAAGTATCTGCCAAGGACATTTGGATTTTCCACAAATAATTTACATTCAACGGTGGACCGTGCAACAATCAACACAGTGAATTAGTGTTGTAGGAAGTGACCACAACAAATATAAACACTCCAGATGAATTGCAATAAGTTCTTAGTGTTTGATATACTTTTCAGAACCTACCTAGTTTCTTGCTTAGCCTGGCTATTCAGTAGGACATGCCAGATTAATATACAGGAGACTATGTATTGAAATATTTTACTAATGAGCAGAGCAAGTGGAAATAAACGGCTGACACCTGTAGGATATTATGCCATTTTTATGTGTGGAAAATTGCATGGAATTTTGACACTTTTAGTATACTGTTAAAGAGGCACATCACACATTATGCCATTGACTTTCCAATAAACCATTAAATACTTTTTTATTCCTAACATAACTATTTAACTGCTAGACCAACATAACCCTGCCTAAAGCCTCAGTAAATTGTGCAGACATTTTCACCTCAAAGAGGTGGGACCAATAGCCTGGGTGCAAAGATCATTATGCAGCTCAGATTTCAAGCCGGAGGTTAGTGTCTTCTGAATTGAGGGAATAAAATACTTTTTAACACGGTGGTGCACTCTTCCCATTTGCCTAGTTATTGCAAAATAGGTGCAGCAAACTCAAGCTTGACAGTAGCTTAAGAGTTAGAAATAAAAACAAAATCACTATAGTTTCAAAAGAGATGTTATATACTCTGTCTCTCCCTCCAGACTGTTGGGCAGACCAAAGAAAATATTGTATGCAAAAACAGAAAACTCATGATTGCCATTAAAGTGTTTATCTCTTCTCAAAAGTTTAGCCTGCTTTACCAGTCTGATTTAGCCACATACCCCCCCCTTTTTTTTCTCCCAGACCACACTGAAACTAACCCTGGCATACAGTCTTTCATTCTTTGACAGTAGGTAATGATCTTTAGAGGGTCTCATTGATTGAGTGCCTTTAACATGGTAGGCATTGGAGATTCAAAGATGAGTGATTGTTGAATAAATTAATGAGTAGATACATTAATAAATTAATAAAATGTATACTGGTATAGTAGAAAAGGTAGATTTTATTTTATTTTATTTTATTTTTAAGATTTTATTTATTTATTTGAGAGAGAGAGAGATAGTGAGAGCAGGAACACAAGCAGGGGGAGTGGGAGAGGGAGAAGCTGGCTTCCCGTGGAGCAGGGAGCCTGATGCAGGGCTCGATCCCAGGACCCTGCGATCATGACCTGAGCTGAAGGCAGACGATTAATGACTGAGCCACCAAGGTGCTCCAAAAAGGTAGATTTTAAAAATGAAATATTTGTGTTTATATATATATGTGTGTGTGTGTGTGTGTGTGTGTGTGCGTGTGTGTGTGTATTCTTGAAGATGGTCAAGAATATAGAGAATCCTAAGTGAAATAAGTCAAGCAGAGAAAGCCAATTATGATATGGTTTCACTTATTTGTGGAACATAAGGAATAGCATGGAGGACATTAGGAGAAGGAAGGGAAAAATGAAGGGGGGTGGAAATCGGAGGGGGAGATGAACCATGAGATACTATGGACTCCGAGGAACAAACTAAGGGTTTTAGAGGGGAAGGGGGAGGGGGATTGGGTTAGCCTGGTGTTGGGTATTTAAGAGGGCACATATTGCATGGAGCACTGGGTGTTTATTTATTTGACAGAGAGAGACACAGCGAGAGAGAGAACACAAGCAGGGGGAGTGGGAGAGGGAGAAGCAGGCTTCCTGCAGAGCAGGGAGCCCAATGTGGGGCTCGATCCCAGGGCCCTGGGATCATGACCTGAGCTGAAGGCAGACGCTTAATGACTGAGCCACCCAGGCGCCACCTAGCACTGGGTGTTATATGCAAACAATGAATCATGGAACACTACATCAAAAACTAATGATGTACTGTATGGTGACTAAGATAACATAATAAAAAAATATAGAGAGAATCCTATGTTACTCAGACTTTTTTCTTCTATTCAGATCTTCAGTGGATTAGATGAGACCCTTTCACACTAGAAAGGGCTATCTGCTTTACTCAGTCTACCGATTCAAATATTAATTTCATCCAGAAACTCCCTCACAGATATACTCAGAATAATGTTTAATCAATTGATTGGTCCAAATATACATTTGAAAATGAGAAAAAAATATTTGGGCACTCAGTGGCCTAGTCAGGCTGACACATAAATTAACCTTCATAATATCTCTATCTATCTATCTATCTAATCTATCTACTTGTGTTTGTATATTATTTAGTTATTGATGTGCATAGTCCCCATGCAAATGAGTACTTCATTGGAATATTGTAATGATGTTAAGCATCACTTAGAATAGAGAGGAATAAAAATGATCCTTAGCCACCACATTTTAAAAAAATAATCATGATATAAATGTCATCAAAACAAAATACTTTCTTTCTTTTCCTATGTAGTGTGGCACTAAATTAAAACGTATTTAATTATTCGGTCAAACTAGATAGTTAGTAAATGTCAGGTACTGGACTAGCTTCTAGAAATAAAATAGGCTAATGCCTAGATATTTATTTTCTTTTGAACCTTAAACACTTTAGTTGAAAGAACAGACAAGACACTAGCATAATGTACCTTTTGTTGCCTTGGTAGAGTTTGATCTTCTAGAAGGAAGGAAAAAAAAGGAAAGGAAAGGAAAGGAAAGGAAAGGAAAGGAAAGGAAAGGAAAGGAAAGGGCAAGGAAGCAAGAAAGGACAAGAAAGCAAGAAAGGAAAGAGAGAGGGAGGGAGGGAAGGAAGGAAGGAAGGAAAGAAGGAAGAAAGAAAGAAAGAAAGAAAGAAAGAAAGAAAGAAAGAAAGAAAGAAACAGAAACAAAGGAAAGGAGTTGAGATGAATGAATAAGAAAGGAACATGCATATAAAGAATATTTTCTTTATGTCCAGCACTGGGTCTTAATATCCCTCAAGGCAAACTCTTAGCTTCAATCAGACCAACTTCTTTAAGGCTCAGATTTCCAGAGATAAATTGTCTTTTGTATTAAAACCTTTTTGATGTATACTAGAAACCCTTTATCATGAGTTAAGAAATAGATTGCCAACACAAATAACAGTATTATGCTTATCATGGATGGACATTAACTGTCAGTGTAAATGAGATATCCTGATTCATACCATTATTTGGCAATGGAAAGTGAAAGAATCAGAGCAATGATATCATCAAAAACCCAGTTCTTTCAGTCTCTTTTGTATTCTGCAGTGTCACATTATCCTAAGGCTGGATCTTTGCCCAAATTTTTAACAGGTACAGGGTCTCCTAGAGCTACTGCTTCCTCATTCATATCCAGTGGAGAAGATTAAAAGCAATTGGTCTGGCTTAGATCTAATACTAGTTCCTAACCTTAGCATGGTGAACAGCTCAATAGGAAGACTGGCTGGCTTTAGCTAACATCATTCACACCACCTTAAAAGGCAAGGGTGGTGCCAACTTTCCTACAATCACATCACTTCCAAATTGAACATCTGAGGCTGTTAGGAAGTGGACAGCTGGTGGAGAAGCAGTGGATAACATTCTATCAGTGATGTCATTGACAGAATTTTTTTTTTAAGATTATTTATTCATTTATTTGGCAGAGAGACAGAGAGAGCATAAGCAGGGGGAGTGGCAGAGGGAGAGGGAGAAGCAGGCTCCCCACTGAGCAAGGAGCCTGATGCAGGGCTGGTTCCCAGGACCCTGAGATCATGATCTGAGCTGAAGGCAGATGCTTAACAGACTGAGCCACCCAGGCACCTGGACAGAAACATTTTTTAAATGGGGAAAATATGACCCCCAAATTAAATTCCTTAGGAAGAAGTTCTAAAACACCTGTGATCTGCAATTGAGTTCTTTCAATTCTTATGACCAGGGATTTGGCATTTAAAATTAACATCATTGATGAGTTCAAAAACTATAGGTATCCCATATTGTTTATTAGCAGAAATCCCTGGGGTTAGATAAACTACATTTTATAGAAAAATATACAGGAAATTCTCCTAACAAATCCAGCTTGAAGTAGATTTGGGACAAGCTTTATGTAACATTAGAAAATTGTGTAAGAAAATAAAATTATGCTAGTGATAGCCATAATTCATATATTGTCAATAGTTCTGTAAGTTCTAATCATAATCTGCCTTAAACTATACTTATTTCATAGTTCCCAAACATGAAGCCAGTGTATCAAAAAAAAAAAAAAAAAAATGTTAAGAGAAATTTTAACTGCATCCTTAAAATCTAGGCTCCAGTACTGGTTAATCAAGTTAAGACAGTCAATCCTATTCTTCAGTTAAGTATCACCTTTCACTTTCTCTTATTCTCTATAAAAATAGTTCCATAAGTCTCTTGGAGTTGGCTTCTTGACTACTTTCATTTAGACATTCCCTGCAGTAGCTTGTTATCAGGATTCAGGTCAAAGTCTATTCTGTCTTCAGCACTTAGGTTTCATGATCTTGAAGAGCCCTTATAAGACTCACATTCCATATGTTTATAGAAGTTGAATACCAAAAATGGAGTATATCACCATCAGCAGAAGGATCTCTAAATCAAAGACAATTGCAAAAGAGACAAAAAAAAAAAAAAAAAGTAAGTTTCTTCCTTAAAATACTGCAAATATATAATGAAAATTGCATGTAAATTCACTCAGTTTTCATTAGGATGGGTCCCATTCACCTTATGGTGAAGGGTATTTATTGTTTCTGGCTACACCAGGCAATTTATTTCATTAGGCTAAGTTTATTTCCATTTGAAAATTCTCCCTTCCCTTCCCTTCCCTCACGTCTATCTTTCCTTCCTTTCTTTGACTTTCCTTCCTTCCTTCCTTCCTTCCTTCCTTCCTTCCTTCCTTCCTTCCTTCCTTCCTTCCTTCCATCTATCGGCATAGGCTTAACTAAATTATAGTGTATCTAAATTATATTCTGGTGACCTGAAATGTTACCCAGAGGGGTACAACCCTATTTCCTTCCATGATTCCCTACCAGACCTGTTATATGGCTTTATACTCTATGTGATCACATTCTGGGGTAGAAGCTAAACTGCTCTTAATGACTGCTATATGTGATGAGACCTCAGGGCTTTCAGAGTCTGAAACATATTGCTTTAGCCTCATTAAGATGTCACTTTGTTCAAATATGAATATATGTCTGCATTATCTCAATTCTTGGCATATTGTTTTAAAATAACATTGTTTCAAGTTTTTCAGATGACATGGCACTGTTCACAACATGTCCACAACATCCAGACAAGTTTGGAAATTCTTCCAGACAAATTGATCCACATTTATTTTTTACCACTGGTGACTCATAAGTGAGGGCAGAGTCCCTGGCTTGTTATAGTTTCTACCCTACACTCAAGTTCATCCAGCATGTCAGTTCAACAATGTGTGATGTGTCAACTTCAAAAATTAAACAAAGCAGACAATGCAGTACTTGCACTACAAAGAACTGCCCCCCCAACCTTCCATTGCTAGCAAAACTGCTTTGAATTTTGTTCCCCATAAATCCCACTTTTGACTCAAGTCCAACTTCTGTTTTCTGTTTATTCATAAGAAACTGGTTTTATCAGCTGAGCAATATACTTACAGATTCTCTCATTTAAGGATCTTGTCTCTTTATGTAAATGTTTCATTTTTGATCCAGGGGTTATTGAAAATTTAAGGTGTTCTTTTTCTTTTCCTTTTAGAAAAATTCTTGTCGTATATAAAAGGAGACAATTGTTCTTCATTAAATTGAATTATTACTCGTTACTCACTTCTAAATACAAGAACCTTATTTCCACATGATGCTCTTTGGTGTAAAAGTGAATGCCCAAAGGTAGAACTATAATTTAAAGGCATACATGATATGTCATGCACATCTATATGTGTATACACAAGAAAATGTGACAAACTTGAAAGAATGTATTTAATTTGGGGTATTTACACTTCCATTCCCTCTCTCTAAGGAAGAAAGATTCAGGCAAGTTTGGTTAGTTTCTTGACTCTCCTTTGAGGCACAGAATTCCAGTAATGAAACAACAGAAAAATTGAAAGGAAACAGAGAAGCTTCTGCTCCATTAACAAACTGCCAAGCTAAATAGGGAAAATGAGAAATATGAACAATCTGGCTTGGTCTGGATTTGGGAAACAGTTATAAGGAACATCAACTTGGGTGAGAGAGATGTGGAATCATCAGCTGAATGTAGAGTGAGCCTGAAGAAAAAAATAAAAAATATTTAAGACATTTTGATTCACTTTATAAATAGTACTTGCTATTTTCATGAAAGACTTAAAAAAAGATGTTATTTTTTAATTTTTATTGCATGGTAAGTTGATAAATGTTTACTACAACCTTCTCATGTCAAGACAGGGCAATAAGCAATAAGATATAAGGCAGGTTACATAAACTGATATGTACATTTATAAACTTTTAATAGTGGTTACTTCCTATGAAAGACTGAGGAGAGATAAAGGCAGATCTATATATTTAATCTCTACATAGCCATATAATGAATATTTTAGGTAAGCATACATTACTTTTTTTAGTTTGAAAATAAATAAATTTTCTATATTTTATTGCCTTCACAACACTGACATTTTGTTAATCTAACTGGTAATTATCATTCCATAAAGAGACAATTATCACTTTGGGGATAATCACTTAGAAGACAAAAATAGCAGTAGCAAAAAATACACTTTAACCAATTCCATTGCAGAAAATTCTTAGGAATTCTTACATTAACTCCGATCCACATGAACATCTATCTCAGGTCCCTCCCCCGCCCCCCAGAAAAAAGGCATTTTATAAAAATAGTCTTGTTTTATTTCTTAATTCTTAATTGAAGTATAGTTGACATCTAATATTGTATTAGTTTTAGGGGTACGATATAGTGATTGAATTATATAAATTATGAAACTCTCACCATGGTTAGTGTGGTTACCATCTGTCACCATAAAATGTTATAACAATATTATTGACTATATTCCCTTGCTGTACGTTTCATCCCGTGAATGATTTATTTTATAACTGGAAGTTTGTACCTTTTAATCCCCTTCCCCTATTTTGCCTACCACCTCCCTCCCCAACTCATCTACATTCTGGCAACCACTACTTGGTTCTCTATATTTATGAATCTGTTTCTATTTTTGTTGGGGCTTTTTATTGTTACTTTTGTTGTTGTTTGTTCATTTTGTTTTGGTTTTTAGAGAACAATTATAAATGAAATCATATGGTATTTGTCTTTTTTTGTCTGACTTATTTCACTTAGCATAATGCCCTCTAGGTCCATCCATGCTGTCTCAAATAACAAGATTTTGATTCAGTTATTTCTAATTGTTGTTGGTTTCCATTATGACCATAATTTGTCACATAATTAATCATAATTCATCAGAGTTTTATACCATATCTTTGAATGTTGCCCAAAATTCTCAAGCTGCAATCAGTCTTTAGAAGCTCTCAATCATCTTTGATTTCAAGATACATTTTATTTCTTATGTACACCCTATTGACAAGTTACCAAGAAGAGTCACAGATGGAAATTACTGAGATGTGTTACTGAAAATATATTTTTAAAAATCTCTTTTTAGGTATCTTGGGTGCTCCTTTTTCTTTATGTTGAGGAATTTTCAAGTAACAATACTGCCAGATAACAATGAAAGCTCTCATATAAATAGAGTACATCTCAAATACTACATCAATGTCTGCTACATTGATTATAATAAAGCTGTAGAGAAGTATCACATCCCTCACCACAGAGAAATCAACACAAATTAGCTCTTCTTTTTTAAGATTTTTTAAATTTATTTATTTGACAGAGAGAGACAGAGCGAGAGAGAGAACACAAGCAGGGGGAGTGGGAGAGAGAGAAGCAGGTTTCCCGCAGAGCAAGGAGCCAATGCGGGGCTCGATCCCAGGACCCTGAGATCATGACCTGAGCCAAAGGCAGACGCTTAACAACTGAGCGACCCAGGTGCCCCAAATTAGCTTTTTTTTTTTTTTTTTTTTTTTTTTTTAGCTACTGCTCCTTAAAAAATAAGCCAGTCACTTTTGCAGAGGTATATGCTATGTGACTTAATAAAAATTTACATCTTATCTCCATAGTAGCTCCCACAGGTACTTGAAAAAGAGAAGTCAAAGATGACTTTTTCTTCCCTGGGAGATTGATCCAGTAGAAAGTACTTCTCTGTGTGTCTCTTTTTATATGATTTAGACTCAAAGTGACAATGAAATTAGAAATATTGGTATCAGATGAGTATCAAGAATAGAATGGAATTCCCAACTCATGCTATCATAGGTAATCATATGGATATTTTAAGAAACTAGGACTATAACCTTATACCCAATAACATAGAGAATTAATTTTGTGACATATGGCAAAGTCTCTTAAACATAGTAAGTATCAACACAATTTTTTTTAATTTATGGAAAGAGTTTATGCCCATTTCAAAAAAATCATCATATGAAGTGAGAATCCTTGATGCCAATGAATAGAATATAATCAGCAGAATACCAGCCAGAATAGAATATAAAGGACATCTTCTAAAGAGAGCTCTCCTTCAACCCAACCCCTCTAATACTCCAGTTCTCCCAACACAAAGAAACAAACAAAAATCCGGCATATCAATACCAGTACTCCCTTGGTTATTTCAAGGCTAAAATTAAACAATGAATGAGAATATGCTTTGAAACTAAAAAATACAGTATGTAAGCATGAAACATCATTACAGAGACATTGAACAATAGTGAGGATCGATATGACTGTTTTCTCAAACATCAAATTTAGATGTACTTCTAAACTTTACAGACAGCTAAAATTATACATCTCTGCATTTGCATATCCTTTTGTTCAAATATATCATCACCCATGTTTTGAACATGTCCTAAACATTTTTGGGGGGGTAGTAATTTTCAAGATATGAAATTTTCTATAGAAAAATGATCTTCATTTTATTTGTCTATAATTCATCTTTTTGTGAGCTTTAATTTCTAGTGGAGCAGGTGTTATGGGCTGAATTGTATATCTCTAAAATTCACAGGTTGAAGTCCTATACCCCAGTAGTTCAGAGCGTGACTATATTTGGAGATAGGGCCTTTAAAGAGGTGATTAAATTAAAATGAAGCCCTAATCTAGTCTGACTGGTGTCCTTGTAAGAAAAGGAAATTTGGGCACACACAGAGACACAGAGGTGCACTCACACAGAGCCACCTGGGTGGCTCAGTTAGTTAAGCACCCGATTCTTGATTTTGGCTCAGGTCGTGATCTCAGTGTTGTGAGATAGAGCCCTGTGATCTCCGTGCTAGGCGTGGATCCTGCTTAAGATTCTCTCTCTCCCTCCCCCTCGGTTTATAGATTCATTATAGATATTCGATATGGACATACTACAACACTGTGGAGATGGGGAGAAAGCAGTCCCATCTACAAACCAAGGACAGAACTTCAGAAGAAACCAACCATAATGACATCTTGATCTCAGGCTTCTAACTTCCAGAACTATGAAAAGATAATTTTTTTTGCTTCAGCCATTCAGTTCCTGGTAATTTATTATGGCAAATCTAGCAAACTAACACACCAGGATTTGAGGGAAAGGTTATATATATTGTAGTATATCCGTATCAAATATCTATAATGGATCTATAAAGCATAATTGTTTATGCTTGTCTCTCAAAACAGCAGAATATTCACATTTCAGCAGATTTTTCTATATAAAATTTAAAAGTCACAATTAAAATTGGGTTTTAGCTCCAGTCTTTCTGTGTATTCCATCAAGAAGACACAAGTTACTAATGAAAAAGTCCTAAAGGCCCTCTGCTGCTTCAGCCTCAGATACAAGCCAGTGGGCACAGCCAGGGGGCTAAGGAGCCCTTTTCAATCACAGGTTCGAAGTCAGTTCCTCTCTTCCACCCCAGCCCATGACTCTCCTCTATAACAATACATCAAATGAGGTCATTCCAAAGGGTTCAGAGACAAATTACTCCACGGGTAAGTGCTTTGGTAAAGCTTTCTATTTATGGGAATCACTCCTCACTTCCCATCATTATTATACCTGTGACTTTAAGAGTCTATGAGTTTTGGCTCAAGGAAGAAAAAAAAAATGGCTTTTTTTTACAGACAGAGTTTCTAAAGATATCTTTAACGAGTTGATGGGACCTTCTTGATATTTTATTTCATGGCCCCATCTCACATAAACAGTGCAAACACCCACATCCTTCGTCCATATGTATATATAGGATCCATTCTGCTATTTATCTTTCTCTTCATCCAAGGCTGTATTTGTTGTGGGTGATAAAATGCAAGTAGAAGTTTTTAAAAGCTTCCACCTCAAACTTAATTAAAATGTCTGTTTACCACCAAACATAACAAGCCATAAATTATATGGCTGTCTCAGTTTATTTGGCTCTGCAAATATGTCACTTTGATCGATATAAATTTGACTTCACTCATGTACTGCAACAGTTTTGAAAGTGACAGCTCAATGATATTTTCTCCCCCAAAAGAATTAAAAAAAAAAAAATAGATGGCGGGTTGTCTCAATAGGAAGTTTAGAAGCAGAGGACAGACAGTCCCCAAAGCAGGTAAGGGAAACTTGTAAAAAGTGTAAAATAGGCTAAAAGATTATGAGAAACATAGGGTAGCCACAGAGTTTTGCCATGGCATTGCTACTGCATATAAAGAAAAAATAATAGGGAAGTGATAAAAAGATAGTAGGTTTTTACCTAAAGGGAGAAATCCCTCAGAAAGTGGGTTTGAATATTCACCAAAGAAAAATCAAAGAAGGATCTCTGGCCATTTCTGAGAGATAGACAAAGAAATATTATGGAAAGATGATTAAGATAGTGTTAACAGAAGGAGATGGAAGAAATAGAAACCCAGACTCATATTGAAATTTGCCAATAAATAAACTCTCCTACACCTAACCGTAAAGCTTATGTTAGTTTTCATTGGACAATAAGCAAAATGTTGTGTGGTTTTTTTTTAATAACTTAATCTCCTATTGAAAACTCCCAAATAGAATTGAACGAGCAATCGAGGCTTTTGCTGAAGAAAGGGTGATAAGATTCAATAAACTTTCCTTCCTAGAATTCTCAAATGCAAGGTGGTCAGTATAGATTTCTGAATACCTAAGAAACATGACAACCGCCTTTCCCCATTAAAGCATAAAAACACAGCTTTAGTTTGTCTGGACTTCATGAAGTCTGGCCTGCAGGTATAGAGTTGGTATGTGCTAGGGGCCACAGTTTGTTTGAACTCAGCAGTCTTTATGGTTCATTTTAATTAATTTTCTTTGTCACATTCTATATATTTCCTTTACTGCATTCAAGGGACTATGTAGAAGCGCCCCAGGGTGGCTAATTTAACATCTGAAATTTCCATTATTATTTTTTTTTAATGTCTCAGACTGACCAATGGGCAATGATGTGCATGAGAGTGGCATAGAAAAATACCCATAGCAGGCATTCTGTTTCAGATAAGTTTGCAGTAAAAGCTCTTAATAACGATAGCTTATTTCCTTTGAAGTTCCTGAGCAGGACCTCTTGTAATTCCCTGTGTTGCTTTAATTTAGCCAGAATATATAGCCGCCCCGATGTTTGTTCTCAGTTCAAATCTCATTAACTTGGTGTTTGCATTCTCTACTTATGTAATGATGAAGGATTTTTGATTTGAATAAGGCCACTGGGAATATATACATGTGAGTGTGTACATGATTTGATTAGAAATTCTCCATGTAGTTATGATGGAGAGGTGGAAAAATGAAGACATGATAGTAAATCCCAATCACGAGTCCAGGGTGATGCTACCTGGGGAAAATCACACAATAGAGCATCAATCCCCTCAGCTCTAAATGAGAAGAACAATAGTGCTTTCATCACAGAATTACTACATGGATTCAATTACAGAATAGGTAGAAAAGTACCTAGAAAACTGGAAAGCAATGTAACATATCAGCTGTTTTACTGTGAGGAAACCGGCAAAGGATGAGGCATTGGAGTCAGACAGAACTGGGTTTAAAGCTCATTTCCACCAATTACTAGCTGCTGACTTCTTTTGCCTGGGTGGTACTCATCTGTAAAATGGGATAATAGAGCCACTTCCCTTGGGTTATTGCGAGGCAAGAAAGAAATTCACATCAAGCATTATACAATGTCATAAGTGAACTAGTATTCAGTTAATGATAGTTATACTCTATTATTCTTTGAGAACAAAGTCTTCACACCTCTGATGGACACTCTATAAAGAAGGAGAAGCTTCTCTCCATTTAATCATTCACGACTTCAAACGTTAGGAAAGGGTCTCTCTCATATTTCTAACTGCCTCTTTAACAAAATCTGACAATGCAAGGAATTCTTTTCCTGACTGGTGGCATTCGTTACATCAATGCCTATGCATTGATAGATCAGAACTGAGTGGGAGGGACTAGATAAACCACTACTTAGTTTCTGAAAATAAGGGTGGGAAAAAAACGTAGCCAAATACATACTTAGTCTAATGAGATCCAGAATTTGTCAGATTAGCTGAACAGGCAGAACAGGATCCAGAACATATTAATGAACAAAGAAATGAAAGAATGAATGAATGAGAAAAAATTAGATACACTAATTATGCAAGTGAGCTATAGGGAAAAAATGATTTAAGCACATAGGAAGCATTAAGAGTAACTGCTATAAGCAATTGCCAGATGCAGTAGAAGGAGGGACACCCAGAAAGAGAAGTGGGCGAGGATGGAAAGGATCAGACCAAATTAAAGTGCAACCATTCTTCCTTGCAGGACCTCAAGAACTAGCATCTTCATTTCTGTGCACATCTACTTACCTCCCATCATTGCCTTCACCACCTCTCACACTTTGCCTCAAAATTGGGCTATCATACCAGTCTTCTAAAGTGATGATTCTTAAAATTTGAGTAGACTGCTGAACACTTTCAGATCTATTGGAAGTGCCTTTTTAATTTTTTAATTTTTTTTAAAGATTTTATTTATTTATTTGACAGAGAGCAGGGAGAGTAAGAGAGGGAGAAACAGGCTTCCCGCTGAGCAGGGAGCCCGATGCGGGGCTCGATCCCAGGACCCTGGGATCAGGACCTGAGCCGAAGGCAGACATTTAACAACTGAGCCACACAGGCACCCCTAATTTTTAAATTTTTTTTAAAGATTTATTTATTTTAGAGAGAGAACAATCACAAGTGGGAGGGGCAAAGCAAGAGAGATACTCAAGCAGACTCTGCACTGTGTATGGAGCCCAACAGGGGACTGACCTCAGGACCCTGAAATCTTGACCTGAGCCAAAATCAAGAGTCAGATGCTCAACTGACTGAGCCATTCAGGTACCCCTAGAGGTGTCTTTTTATTTTTATTTATTTATTTATTTTTTAAGATTTTGTTTATTCACTTGAGAGCAAGACAGAGACAGAGAGAGCACAAGCAACGGGAGAGGCAGAGGGAGAGGGAGAAGCAGACTCCCTGCTGAGCGGGAGCCTGACATGGGACTCAATCCCAGGACCTGGAGATCATGACCCAAGCTGCAGGTGGATGCTAACCATCTGAGCCACCCAGGCACCCCTAGAGGTGTCTTTTTAAAAAGAATGATCAATTAACATTTATTGAGAATATGCCATGTGTTTTGTGGGATAGAAATAAACTCTGAAGATGAAAATCTTACCTACCAAAATGAAGCTATAATCCAAATGAGGAAACACATATTAGTGTTGTCTTTTTTTTTTTTAAGTGTAAGAAAAGAAGATTGGAATATCATCATCAAACAATTAATGGGGAATAACAAACTTTCTCTTCTAGTTTAGTGAACACCTACTATGTCCCTACTATGCATCAGGAACTATGATATATGATCAACTTACAGTTACTGAAACAGGAAATTGGAGGGGGTCCCCTTTCAAAAACCAAAGGAGCTATACACAGATCCACAGCTCTGCATAAATTTCCCGTGCTGATTTGTGTAGGCTTTGTTCCTTTGTCCTAGAGATAGAGAGATACAGTCATTTCTCACTGTTCTCTCTCTCATTTCCCATTACTCCACATTTAATCTTTCACTTCACCAAGCATAAGACTTTCCCTCTTATTCGACCTGTCTTCCCTAGTTCAGCAGGAAAGTTGTGGGAAAACACAGTCCACCATATCATGGAAATAAAAATAAAATCACTCAATTTTGTTAGAAAAATGATTCACTACCGAGCCAAGGAAATCAATCATTAGGTTTAGTTGTCAATCAATTTGCTTACTTTCCAGACAAGATCTGAACCAATCTCCAATACTAGATTATGAGACCTTATTTTCTGTGACTTTTGCATTTATCACAATGTACATTGGGAATAATCCTCCCACCCTCTCATTTTATTATTTTATTGCTTGTTCTCTGTCCGTGTGTGTGTTTATTTTTACTTTAACAGTTTGTCATATGTTTTTCATACGAATTAAGTCAATTATGGGTAATTATTTATTTGTCTTTGTCCTATAGGTGAGTAATTTGAAATTGAGTGCCAGTGTGAATTTTTAGGGTCACAAAACCAATGTATTTGGTTGGTTCAGCAAAATGTTCTTAGAAACAACTCCCAAATTTCAGAGCCTTAACACAGTAGAAGCTCATTTCTCACTCATGTAACACATCAGTGCAGGTGTTTGATGGTGACTTGAGGACCCTGGCTCTTTCCATCTGTGACTCCATCATTCCCTAAGGCCTTATTATTCTGTCCTAGATCTCTGCATCCAGCTGGAAATGGGAGGAAAAGAGAATGTGGAGAATCATGCAAGAGCATTTATGGGCCAGGCCTGGAGGTGGAGAATATCACTCCCATTCCCACTCCATTAGCCAAGACTCAGTCAATCTGCCATATATAACAGAAGGCAGGAAGGGACATGCAGGCTACCTTGAGCCCTGTGGGAAAGTAAAATATGCTTGATGAACAATTAGCCAACTTCTTTCTGCCATGGTCTGTACCTTAGGAAATAAAATATCCATTTTATTGTCCCACACCAGAAAATACATACATCTTCTCCCCCAAGGATCCAACTTAAAGACCTGTCTAATTATTATACCCAGCTAGAAGTCCAAGATCTACAGGAACTATATAGTCCTCAGGAGCTCTTCATTGTGTAATGATATATGAGCTAAAATGATACATTATCTACCACTTGCCAACACCCAGTATACAATATTCAAATAGGGGCGGGATAATTCAGTGAGCTTCTTCATTTAGAAAAAGGAAGATTGGAGAAAATAGCAGACATTGGTCCATGTCTTCCTGAAATCCTGCTGAATTAACATTAGGAAAGACCTCTAACCAGGAGGTGTGGAAAATTCATTAATTAGACTAGATTCTGCTCTCTGAAAGACCCTCCATTGTCTCTTGTCTTCAGTAGTCTCTGGCTCTTCCCTCTGGAATGTTCTTCATTTTCCATTATTCTTCATGCACACCAGCTAAATCACTACCACATATTTTAGGTTGTTGTTACAGGGTATCTCAATTGGAAGTACTCATTTCTGTATTAGTCAGCATAGGCTAACCGCTGTAACAAACAACTTCAAATTTGTTATGACTTGACATGATAAGTTATGTCATTCCCATTTAAAGAAGAGTTCATTGTGGCTCTTCATTGGGCATCCTTAAATATGATAACTCCAAGACACTGACTCTTTTTTGGGATTCTGCTGACCTTGGATCATTAGGACTCTCTGCAACTAGCCTACAGATGGAAGAAAATGGAGAATCACGTGGACACTTTTATCATCCAGATCTAAAAGTTGTGTGTGCCACATTCACTCACATTCAGTTGGTAAGAACTCATTCACATGATCTCAACTAACTGGAAAGATAGTGAATAAAGTAGTATAACTCTGAACTTAGGAAAAGAAATAGTTTGGTGAACAACCAGCCAGTCATTGTTAGTAACGTTGGTCCTTAATGATTAACTTTACAGTTTTTCCATGTTTCCTCCCAATTTTGTCCAAAACTCAACATCTCCACCAAGTCTTTCTTCACTAAAAATATTAGCTGTGGTCAAACAGCACATCCCAGAAAGGTACAATTTCAATTATTTTCATACTTACTTCTATTTAACTTAAAAAAAATATTGGTACCAAAAACTATATGGCCCTGCACCACATTTAAAGGAGCTGTCAGTCCTTTAGGTATTATGTCTAGCTGAAAATGCTCTTGACTCTCTTACCTGTAAAATAGAAGTAGGTGGAGTTGATGTCAAATTAATATACATTATTAAATATCCATGGGGCTTTACAAAATACAAAACTATTCAGAATTGTGTTTGTTTAATTTTAAAACAAATTGTTCAAAGGTACTTGAGAGACCTTCTTAAATATTACAACATCAATGTTAAGTTAATCCAGATTATTTTTAGGGAAGTTTAACAACAAATTTACAAGTTGACATATTAACCACCACCTTATTTCTGCATTGTTTCATTAAACTGTGGGTTTATTTTGATTAGACATCTCCCCGAAAATATTCACTGGGGTAGAATAATAAACTAATTTAAAACAATAAACTTTTTTAAAAGATTTATTTATTTATTTGGGGGGGCGGCTCAGAGGGAGAGGGAGAGAGAGAATCTCAAGCAGACTTCCCACAGAGTGCAGAGGCCAACATGGGACTCGATCTCACCACGCTGAGACCATGAATGACCTGACCCAAAATCAAGAGTTGGACACTTAAGGATGCCTGGGTGGCTTAGTAGGTTAAGTGTCTGCCTTTGGCTCAGGTCATGATCCCAGGTATCAAGTCCAGTATTAAGCTCCTTGTTCAGCAGGGAGCCTGCCTGACTCCCTCTGCCCTGCTGCTCCCCTGGATTGTGTGCTTCTCTGTCTCTCTCTGACAAATAAATAAAATCATAATTAAAAAAAAAGAGAGATGCTTAACCGATTGAGCCATCCAGGTGCCCCTAAACTTTTTTAAACTTAGGTAAGTAGTATATATTTATTAGTAAACATTATAAAATATAGAAAAACTTAAGAAAATGAAAATCACCCTTAACACAATTTTATCTTCTATATAACTCTTGAAAAAAGATTAGAAATAAACATATTCATGTTTTAAGTATTTTAAATATAATGCTTATATATTATTTTACTTGTTATATTATTATTTCCTTTGACATTCAATGTTCTTAGAAGTGAAAATATTTAATAACAACAGTATTTTGACAAGTGGATGCAGGATTCCACTATTGCCTTAAGTTTGGATATATAGATTATTTTCCTTTTTTCTTTTCTTTTTAAAGATTTATTTTTTTATTTGAGAGAGAGAGAGAGAGAGAGAGCAGGGGCAGGGACAGAGGGAGAGGGAAAGAGATAATCTTAAGCAGACCCCTGCTGAGTGTGGAATGGAGATTGATCTCAGGACCCTGAAATCATGACCTGAGCCAAAACCAAGAGTTGGACGTTCAACTGACTGAGCCACCCAGGAACTCCAAGATTGTTTTTATTTTTTCTATTCTTACAAATGACGTCATAGCAAATAAACATGCTTTTACAGATATCTCTATAAATCTGAATATATCCACATATAAATATTTAGGACTTTAATATGCTTATTTTTCAACTATTATTTATTTTAGCCAATAAGGGTCCAGGGCTACCAGTCAACCCCTTTTTACCTTAAATTAGTGTTGTGCTACCCCATCTAACTTAGTCCCACTGAGTTCTACAAATAAGCATACTTCTAATCAGATAAATCTTGTATGTATTGTCTTAATGACTGGACACTTTTTAAAACACACTTTTAACCTACCTTAATGTGATCTGTGAGTTTTCTATAGTATTCCACTGACAGTGAGTTTTTGATGTTTTGGTAATTAAGGCTACCAATTAAATATACAACCACAACTACTGGGAATTGCATGATATATAGTGAATACATATATAGTGAATTTTGATATGAAAATATGAATATTATAAAATATGAGTTTCCATGTATACATACTTCAGATGCTTTTAAAACATTTACAAAATTTGTGTGTATATATATATCTCCTTATCTATATAGAAGCTATTTTATAAATATAGATATATCTCTATTTAAACTGTCAATGTATATCTGTAATATATATGCATGCATTATAACATAATAACATAACACATTTATGTCTTTATTTTTCTTTAAAACCCTATAGGTATATACATACATATTATTCCTTAATTCAGACTAATATATATGACCTAGAAAAAGTAATAATTTGAACTTAGAATAAACTTAAAAATAAATATTTGTCAATCATTTAAGGCAATTAATAAAATTATTGCCAATGTATTTCTTTGCCTACATGATTGAAG
The DNA here is from genome assembly GCF_004348235.1 of Phoca vitulina. Taxonomy (NCBI): domain Eukaryota; kingdom Metazoa; phylum Chordata; class Mammalia; order Carnivora; family Phocidae; genus Phoca; species Phoca vitulina. The sequence continues at coordinate 53,558,649 of NW_022589710.1, forward strand.
CTCCAAACTCTGTGTCTCACATATGGTTTAAGTTTAATTAATAGTAGCATCATTCCTCCTACAGCACAATTTTCAGACTTCCATTTCTGTCCTTGGTTCTTACAGCTTTATTGGCCAAATATCTTCACTATTATGGGCTTAAGTTTTCTACGAATCTGTAAGTTTTGCAGTGAAAAAGTGTATGTTTTATTTCTACTCCAAAATCTTATTGTATTCATTATATATGTTTAAGTTAATCATTTTATAAAATTTGTTTTTAACTATTTATGCAACCATTCTTTATTGTATTACTTTGGTTAAATTACTTTTCCCCTTTTTAAGTACATTTAAGGAGTAGCTTCAGAACTAGGTTTAAAGAACTGAGTACTTTAACACAACTTCCACAAGTGCTTAATTTTTCTTTGCAGATCTAACTTTTTAAATTATGTCTCCTCAAACATGGCTCGTCACTTTTCTATTGCCTCTCTTCTTTTTAAACTATACAGTTACATAGATAGATGTACTCCAATTCCTTAATCTACAAAATTCTTGTTTATCCAGGAAAAGCCAACTCGAAAACTTTCATCAGCAGATATCACTGCAACAATTATTCCAGCCCATAAACAAACAAACAAACAAACAAACAAAACCTGGTTTTAAGGTCCTAGTCTCTGAAATGGGAATTACCACAAATTTCTCCCCAGGGAACTTTCTGGGCATCCTCAATCATGTGTCCATCAACAAATGCTTCCTTTTCAGGCAGTGTCATGGCTCCATACTCACGTGCTTATTGATCTTTATTGATAAGTCATCATTTGCCTTATATTGTATTGCAGTTTGGTTTGTGACATGCTTTCGTTCCCGGGGGAATGTAAGTTTCTCAAGGGCAGACAACGTGTCACCATCACCTTTTATTCCTGTGTATTTCCTAAGAAAGACCTTTGACTTTAGCATTCTCAACAAATGCTAAATAAATGAAAAAAAAAAATACATGATTGAATGAACCAGTAACAGTTATCAACATTTGATCAGAAAGAGACTTTCAAAGACTCTGTCCATATACTGATCCTATAATCTAATTCCAACAAAATTTCATTTTGCTTCTGCAGTTTTTCATACTCTCTTGCTTAGAATAGCAGATGGTTGATTACAGGATCAAGTGAAATAGCTTGCCAATCTCCATCAATGTTGCAAAATAAGGAAAAAAATTGTGTAACTTTTGAGTGCATTTAACTGTAGGTAAAGAATGTTTAGACTTGGTGATGTCGGGGGGACAACTGTTAGAAGAAATTATATAATGGCATTTCGTCAAAATACATAGAGAATTTTCATTAATATCTAGAGGAACTTCAGCTTTTGGGGTCATCTAATTAGGAGTGCTCCATATTACATCAATGCTAATCATTCTGAAATGTTCCCTAATTCAAATGTTTTATCTAAAAGCAACACGGTAGATGTTATCCAGAGAATAACTAAACAACCTGAAAAGTTTCAGAGTAGAATTCACGTAAATATTATAGTCTTAATAGGGCTATCATAAATATTTAGCTTGATTCTCTCGGTCAAGAGAGCAAAATATGATGATTTGAAAATGCTTCTTTGAAATAAATCGAGGTTAACACCAAAACTTCAGCTTGCAGCCAAAATTTCAACCCTATCTAAATGGATATATGCAGAAAAAAATTAGCATGAACAAGTTAACTTGCCTTGGTTTCCCAGGAGAGAGCTTGCATTTATAGGGTCATATACTTACAGTTCACATTCACCTGAGACTTACAACGCAGCAAGAAACAAAGAGTCATTAAGAGGATGTTAAATAACACTGAATTTAATAGTTTCCAAGAATATTGTTTAAAAGCTCAACTTCCCTAGGAAGTCTTCTTTGATTATTGTTCTAATCCTATCATCCAGACACAGTTTTGTGCATATTTTCATATAAGTGTGTGGAACAGAATCATAGAAAACACAAAGTCATTGCTTTGCCAATCTAATGAAGCATGTTTTAAAACCCAGCCTACCAGGGCACTTGGGTTGTGCAGTAGGTTAAGCATCTGATTCTTGGTTTGGGCTCAGGTCATGATCTCGGGGTCTTGAGATCAGGCCCTTCATCAGGCTCTATGCTCAGTGTAGATTCTGCTTAAGATTCTCTCTGCCCCTCCAGCTAGTGTTCTCTCTGTTTCTCTCTCTCTCTTAAATAAACCAAATAAATCATTTTAAAAAAAGCAACTTACCACAATTATAGCTATATTCTAAATTCTCAGTAATTTAAATATCAACAGCAATCAAATTATAATAATTAAAAGCATGGGAAAATAATTAAAATATGGGAGAATTTTTCTTGTACCAGGTATAATAGGAGCTTTACAGGTATTTTCAAACTCACACCCTGGAAGACATTTTTTTTTTTTTTCCTATTTTGTTAAAAGGAGACAATTCTGCTCCAGGAAATAAAGGGATCTATCTGAGATCGTGTGTCTCATCATTTTCAAAGGTGGACTACTTTCCGTATTCAGTTTTTCACAATGGCTGTGTTTACCCTGCTCCATTTATGTTTTTGTCTCATCTATAGCTTAACTTCTTTCTTAATAAACTTTGTAATCTAATCTAGGAGAAAGCCTGAACGCCACCCAAATTTCTGTTACTTTCCTAGTATTAACTATAGCAGGATGCATAGTGCTGATATTTTATAAGAATAATGACAATGGAATTATTAAGATGTGATTCCGGCAGAGCAAAAAATTATTTGAATCTTGGGCATGCACAGTTAATTGAATCAAAATGTTCTGAACCGCCTGGGCGTAAGAAAAAAAAAAAAAAAAAACACACATTTATAGTGGCATTTAGTCCCATAATTCATTCTTATGAATCATGCTGGTGCTTCTGTGTATAAGACAGGGATGAAAGTGTATTGTTAAAATTTGTTGATATATCATGCCTGTTACGTGGAAATGGAAAATGTAATATTGGAAAGACTGATCTTCCAATTGCCAAAGATCATGAGTTTTAGGTAGAACTGAAATCAAGTATTCTGTCTCTTAGGATCTATGGCCTCTAATTTGACAGTTAAATCCAGACTTCAATTTTTATTAGAAGTTTTCAAATGCCTCTTGCAGATGACTTTTAAAAATTAAGCCTAATTAAAGGAAATGACAAGGACCCTGAGCTCTAGTAAAGCCAGGCAGTTCCAAACAGAAACAAACACTCTGCAACAACAACACCATCATTATTTGGGGAATATTCACATACACGTACATGAACGCGGTATTTAATGACAAACAGCTTACAGTTTAGTTGGAGATATTATATCTATGTGTAGAGAATAACTTTTTAAAAATTTAAGGGAATAAGGCAATACATTTTCAGAAAAAAAAAATAGGATAGATCAGTATGTATTGGAGTGATTGCATGGAGATGGATGATTTCATGGAGAACGTGGAATTTAGTCAGGCTTGAAAGCTGAGTAGAGTTTGGATGGGTACAATAGTGATTAATTCCAGACAAGGAGGGACACAATTACAGAAAAGCAAACATATGAAATATATTAAGAAATAGCAAATAAACCTATCTTTTTAGATGTATAAAGTGCTTTGTTGCATACAAATAAGTGAAACGGTTGCCATCACTTACGTAATGTGGCATGAAATAATTATACTTTTTTTTTCCAATTACATAGAGTGTTGGGAGAGAAAGAGATCAGAAGGAATGAAATTTGAAAGGCTGCATTGGGAAAAAGTGAGACCCAGAGTGGATGGTTTATAGCCATGTACTATATATTAATGAGATTTTAGTATGTAGTCACCAGAGAGTTTAGTGAACAGAGAGATAAATTGTCCTGCATAATTTAGTGCCATGACAGTTTCAATAAAAGCTCTATGAGAGAAAAAAAAGGGTGAGCATCATGGCGGGAAGTTTGTGATTGAAGAGAAAGGTGGCCACCGGAGATTCACAATGTTCTTGAAGAATTGTTTAAAACAGGGACGCTGTTCTATAGTTTCCATGGTGGGAAATGGCTCTAACTCTCCCATAATTTGGTCAAGTCTGTGACTCACAGAAATTGTTTGTGTGATGGTGTTTTGAAGAAAACCAAGGGGAGACACTAATTCTCACATACAGATCTGTTTAGACCAGAGGAAAGAAATGTAAGATACACTATTAAAAGTTCAAATATATTGGGGACTATTTACGCTCCATTTGGATACTATCGTGGGATCACATCACAGAGAACATAAGTCATTCAGGTGCCTGCTATCTTAGGAATTACTATCTCAAGTTTAAGGTCTTATGAGAAGGATACAATCCATTTAAAGTAATGCTCCAAGAGTAACCGTGTCTTAGATTTTCAAAAGTTACCTTGAAGATATTTGCTGAAACTCTTCATAAATCCTTGGCACAACCTCACTAAGAAGTTGTACTAATTCCAATTGAACTTACCACTCCTCCAGGAAGTGTATCGCTTTCATTTAATTCTGAATATTCAAGATAACTTGCTTCCTACCATTTACATCTCTGTTCTCTGGAACAGCATAACATAAACCTAAATCTTCTTTTTTGCCCAAAGAAACAGCAGTTGTTCAAACATGAGGAAATAGCTATTATGTGTTCCCTTCTTTTCTTTTGCAGAATAGAAAGTGTTTCTGTTTTCCTCATTTCTTATTTAAAGAATGTTTTGATTATCATCCTCACCATCCAGATCCTTCCTTTACTGGATCAGCTAGTTTTTCAGTCTTCCACACCATGCTAATTGTGTGATCTCAGAATTGACTACAATATTACTGTGCAATCTGATCAAGGTAGAGATGGAAGATGTTGCATTTTAAAACATGGCCATAGGAATAAATAACCCAAAAGGATGAGATTTGAAGATCAAACTATAATGAAAAATAAAGGTTGAGGAGAATTTTTATGAAAAGCAAGTAAAAAAAAATTAGGTCTACAATCTTACACTTGGCACATAAAATTCTTGGACCTACCTACTATAATATCCTAAGAATAATGATACAACTATCTATTTAATAAGTTTACATCTTGTAATGACAACGTCTTACGCTCAAGATATACAAAAATAAAATCTATTCCACAAAAACTAAATCAATGTTTTCTTAATTGCTATGAATAATCCATTCTCCAGATGTAAATCATTTGCAAAGTTTGAGTAATAAAACACAAACAACTATTAACCATTCAGGATAAAGCAATTTGTTTCAAAATATTTGAAAACTAGGTTGTCACCAAAATGTTGACCACAGATGTTTAAGTTCATGATTAGGTGCTTTTCCCCAGCCTTTCTTTTTATTTAGACTAGGAAGGAGTCAGTTTGTATTTTTCATGGGAAAATATGCACATCAAAAAATGCAACCGGACAGGAATTGTACCTAATATTACAAAGGAAAAACTGTGGGAATTTTCTAATACCAAGTGAGTATGAGTTAGGGAAAAAAAAAATGTTTACTTAAAAATGAAGAATGACTACATTTTGTTGCCATTCCAGCTTTCACACACACTTTATTAACAAAAATCAATTATTAACACTTGAAAATGTGTGCATCAACTACATGTCAAGTACTGATTTAAGCACTTTACAACTTTAACTCAGATAATGCTTCCAACAACTCTATAAAGTACATGATATTTAGTATCTGATATTTATAAGAAAATAAGCTATTTCTGTTTTCTTAAATTCGTAAGTACTACACTAAAACCTTATTGTAACACGTTTTACCGAAAAAAATAATATATTGGATATTCCTGTAATATCAACATTCCATCACATAATCCCAGTTTGGGGATTTAACATTATATTGGAAACACTTGGACCAATGAAATGGATGAATTTTGATATATACAGCAGAGCTTGTCAAGAAGAGATAGTGTTTAAAACAAAGGCAATGGTCATAGAGGAAGAATGAAATCCAATATATATATATAGCTAGAAATGTCAAGGAAGAAGTGTAGTTAAGTGATATTCAATACTCCAGAGATTTAAAATATGAAGGGGAGAGAGGTCATTGGAACTCGCAAAAAGAAAGCCATTTGAGGGCTCTCAAGTTTGTGTTTCAGAAGAATGATGTGCCTGGGGTTCAAAAGAGGCATGGATGGATAGGAGGTAGAGGCAGTGAGTATAGATTATCACACACACAGACACACACACATACACACACACACATGCACAAATGGAAGTGGAATGAAGGAGAGAAATTACATGACATTAAATAGACAACAGGGTCAAGAAAGACTTTCTTGTATCATTTTGTAATATTGGTGAAACCCCTGAATATTTAAATGTATTTAGAGAGGAAGAGCTTAGAAGGAAAGAAAAGAGAAGAGATAGATAGGTGGGGACCCAAAGAGAATTAAGGGATCAGTCCCATCTAGTAGTGGTCATGACTGGAAAGAATCAAGTGTTTGGATAGCAGACAATGCTGAAGTTGCTACATCTAACAAAAGACCAATGCATAAACTGCCTCCAAATGTGGGCTTAGGAAACTCTAGATCACCACTTAAGGCCAGGTGGCTAATGCAATGGATCTTGACCCTAATCCTGAGTTTCACTTCCTCTTAAAATTCTTTGGAAATTCCTCTATGATTCACCATATTACCAATATGCCTAACTTTCTACAGGGGTTATGTGCTTTTCTTTAGTACCCTAGCCACTGAGCGACTCATAATTCCTCTCATTGTCAAGTTTTCACTCTTTTCATTCAAAAGAAATAAACACAAAACATTCCCAAGGGTCCTTTCTCACAGCACCCTGCCCAGCACAAAATGTAGTCACCAAAGGGAGAGATTCTAATCACCAAATTATAACCTGCAACATGAAAAGCTTGTGCTCTTCCACCAACTACTAGGCTTGCCTCCTGCAGGTGCTGGCCCTGCCCCCATCCCAGCCTCCCCTCACAGCTCTCCAGTAGGAGGGAACAGTTGGTTCTTCCTCTGAGACACCATGCTTTAAAGTGTTTATCTTCTGTCTTCCATTATTTTTCCCTTCCCCCGTTTCTTTGTGTACCCTTCAAAAAGATTTAGAAACCACATACTTTTTAGAAACTTTTTTGACTGTTCCAATCAGAGTTACATATGCTCTCTTCTGTACCACATCAGTACAACAAACATACTTCCATTGCTGTAATATTTGTCCATATTATAATAAAGATAATGACTTTTTGACATATATTTATTTCCTCTGGGAAACAAAAGCACCTATATTCAAGGACTGCCAGTTTTTACATCAGCATTGCATCTCCTAGTAGGTTACTTAAGAAAAATACAAAATCAATAAAAATAAATTTAAAAATAAGAAAGAAAAAATGAAATAAAATAATGATAATAATTTAATATCTATCTAAACTTGCAAGGGATTTATCTATCTACATATAGCAGATGCCATATTTTCTGTCATACTAAGGACATCTGCAGACATTGACTGCTTCTTGGGAAAACAAAAAAGATCATATTGTACCCTCTCTAATCCACCTATTAATGTCCATTAATTTCAAATTCTAATGGTGTGATGTTCCTCTTTTTCTGAGATCATCAGCAGATCATAAAGATGGACACCAGAAATAACTTAGATGTTCCTCAAGTTGCCCACTGAGGATTAATTTTACAGCCATTTCTGGGGAGAAGTGGCTCACCTCTATAATGTTAAAGTCAGAAAGATGAGGAATCTAATGATAAAATAACCACAAATTTCCACTCACCTGTCAGTAACTGCAAATTTCCAACAGCAACACCAAAATGCATACCCATTCATGTGTGGTGGGTCTGAGTATGACAGGAGCATATATCCTGAAATCAGGTGTGCTTAATTCTAAGAAAACAAGAAATGTACACAAATACAAGTTTTGAAAAGATTCATTACAAAAAAAATCACCAAGATTAATATTAAAGAAAAATAGTACAAGTAGAAACAAGCTCAACATATGTGTAGCATAATACAGTAGTATATTACATGATTAAAAACAGTCAGCACAACTGTCCTTTACCAAGGGCTTTACACGTGAGTTTTCCTCTAAGGAGTTTGCATACATTGTATTTTTTAATCATCATAGCTATGTCATGAGCTGGAATTTTTCATCTTTCTTTCACAGTTCAGGAAACTGAGCTTAAGGAGGTTAAGGATGCTTGTTCAAACAGATGAAGTTAGGATCAAATGCAAATCCATCTGAATCAAAGCCTGGCTGCTTAATGAATGTTCTACAGGCCAGTGCATGAGCTTTTCTTAGGACATCAAAAATGTTATTCAATGTAGAAATATTTAAACTGTTCACTTATCAGAAATCTGATTCATGAAATGATTCTAGGGCAGTCTTGCTGTAATGCTTGCTCTGGAACCAGATTTCATTCTAGCTGTATTGATACATTAGGGAACAATGTGAGTGTAACTAAAATTCCACCTTTGCTTCTGTACAGTTTCATCCATGAGAATCACTCTGTGAACACAATAAACTGCACCCAGGTAAACCCAGCACAAGGGAGCCCACAGACTGCACACCCCTCCCACATCTGTGCATTACCTCAGTTCACTTGCCTGCACCTTGAGTCACACCCATCTGCATCTGACTTTCCATCTGATTTCAGATAACCTTCCTTTTACCATTTTGCAGCAACTCATGAACTGCAACCCTTTCCACATGTACCCCCACAAGCAAGTTTCAGGTCTTTTTCAAAGTAAGGGGCCATATTTATTATCCTAACCATCTATTCCTTAACCATTTAGCACGTGTTAGCTTTCATTTTTGTTAAGTTCCTGCCTTTTCTTTAATATGTCCCTGATGACATATTTGATTGCTGTGCCCCAAGGCCATTTTTCTCCTAAGCCTCATGGATTTTATTGTGTGATTTTACACAGCATGGTGATTTAGGAATACACATGAAGCCTTATAGCAGAACTGGCCATATACTACTTCTCATTAAATGATGATATCCCATGGCGTTGGGACTTTTTTCCCAAAAGAGTTGACTATTGTTAAAAAAAAAAAAAAAAAATGGAGGGTGCCTGGGTGGCTCAGTTGGTTAGGCATCAGGCTCTTGACTTTGACTCAGGTCATGATCTTGGGGTCCTGAGATGGAACCTCAGTCTCCGTGCTCAGTGGGGAGTCTGCTTGAGGCTTTCTCTCCCTCTCCCTGTGTCCCTCCCCCCACTTGCTCACTCTCTCTCTCTAAAATAAGAATCATGGAACACTACATCAAAAACTAATGATGTAATGTATGGTGATTAACATAACATAATACAAAAGTGAAAAAAAATAAATAAATACATCTTTAAAGAAGAAATTTAACCAAGTGAATTTGAAGATCTAATTGGCTTTGTTAAAGGATGCAATAAGCAGGCAGCACACCATCTAACAATGTGGAGGCGTTCCAAGGAGTTGCACAAAATGGAAGATTTTTATAGACAGAGGATGGGGGGCAAGAAAGTTATTAGTAAAAGGAAAGGATTATTCCAAATGAGGCTGTTTTCTAGGGGAAAAAACAAAATGTCTTATCACATAGGATGGAGAAAACCTGGGTGACACACTCATTGATGCTGACAGAAAAAAAAAAAAAAATTCCTGACTGACAGTGAAGACTACATTTATGGGGTAGGTTAAAACTGCAATTAGTTGTGTATTAAGCCCTCGTTTGGGAACTCAGTCTAAGTGACACCATATTGGGCCTGAAATTTTCTTTTTTTAACGCTGTCATTAGTCAACAGAATAGCGTCATTGTGGGAGTAGGAATGAAAAGTATCAGTAGTCATAATACTTTCTATTTTGTTGGTAAACAGTAAGTAATCAGCACACGAAACCAATTGTTACTGTTGTCTATGAAAATTAGAGGCTTACTGGAATTGGTGAAAGATGCTGTTTCTAAAACTCCACAGTATTTCTCTCCTGGTTTGTCAAACTTTTAATGTAATTGTTTATTTTAAAATGCCAACACTGACATTTTTATTGAAAATCTGTTTGTTTAAAATATAACACAGCTGTTGGTCATATGGGAAGTGTTTCACAAGGCAGAATGAGGAAAACGTGCTAAGATTAAGTTCAACCTGATCAAGATGACTATTCCTCCAGGTTAGGAAAAAATTTTATTATTTCTTTTTTGGTGTGCAAATGTCTGATATGATTTGTCTACGTCTATTTTATAGAAGGTCAAATTCTGAGAATACTCACAATTCATTTGCCTATCAAGAGATGTGAATGAGATTTTGTATTTAGAGCAAGAAAAATGTACTCAGAACAAGAAAACAATTTGCACAATTTCAGCCTCTGTCAGAGGATCCTTGTGTCTTTTATCTTAATACACCCATAATATGGCATGAAGGTAGGGGTGATGTTTGAAATATTTAATAACAGATATGGCAGAGGCACTGACCAATTAGAATGGACATCAACCATATAAAACAATAGTGCCATCCTGGTATATACTGGCTAGATGTTATCCTCACTGGAAGAACGGGAAGGCAAACATATTTTTGGCCTATTAGGTACCAGACTTCAAACAAATACATGAGAACAAACACAGTACATTTAAATTATTTATTTCTTTACTACATTCTAAGTTGGGGTTTGTGTGTGTGTGTGTGTGTGTGTGTGTTTGTGCGTGTGTTTGGCTTTTTCAGGGATAATTTTTTTATTCTTCTTAGTATATAAAGCAGGACCAGACCTAAATAATAATGTTTAGAAATGAAAAAATAGCCAAATCAGCAAATACCATTGGTTGGTATTTGCTCACGCCTCAATCAGAACTGGGTTAGATGCTTCAGGTGCATGATCTCTAATCCCTCCAAAACTAAGAAACTAATTATGATTATTCCCATTTCATAGATAATAAAACTGAGGCTACAAAAGGTTCATTGACTTGACTTGGGCCACAGTGTCAGACAAAGATTTAAACCAATGTAAGTCTGTTCCCAGATCTTTCTATTTCATATGCCCAGTATAATGCAAATGCATTTCATTTTGGTTGGATTGAATTAAATCTCTTCATCTTAAACTGACCTTCACAAAATCTACATTAGGCCTATTTCTTCGATCAAGGGAAATTATTCCAAGGTTGCCATCTAACACACATAGAGAATGGAAACATTAAGAGACAAAAATATCTTTGTTTCCAAATTGATTTACATATCAAAGCTTTTTGGAGAAAGCTGGAATAAACATTCAGTTTCTGGAAACTTATTTAAATCAACTTTCACATTCCTTGGAGAAGTTAACCACAACATTTTAAGGGGAATGTATAAGCATCTCAAGTTGGCACAAGATCCATTCACTTTACTGTGGCTAAACATGGCACCCATTTTTTCCTCTTACCTCACCAGAATCATGGCGACTCACACTGCACAACTTCCTCACTTTAAGTCTGTCATTCATCCTAGCAAATTTTTTTCTTGCCTGGAGACTTTAAACGTTTAAACCTATTGAATTTATTCTGTGGAAAATGTGCCAGATACAGATGTTTCGCATATGATCCTTTTGAAGTCACATTTCTTAAACTAAGCCATTAACCTTGAATAACATATAAAAGAGAAAAAAGTGAATAAGCACTTTTCAAAATAAAGTCTACAAGGAGGTGGCTTTGTGTGATAGTGTAAAAAGCAGTCTTTTAACCCAGAATCCTAGAGAATGGTCCCATGGCCATTGCTTCCTCTATTGGCAAAATCCCAATTCTGAATGAATTCGTTATCTACTTTTTCCACACCAGAACCAGAACCACCATATCTGGCATGAAATAAATAAACACACAACCAAACAGACTTCTTAAACATAATTTCTTGGACATAAACCTCAAATCTGTGTAACGTAATGCCCAGGAGCCCCATTGTGTCTCTCTAGTGGGCTCATTTTGTCCTGCCTTCAAGGAGCAATTTCATATCTGCTCAAGCCCTCAAGACCTTGGCAGATAATCTTGCTTTATATTGTAAATCATATTCATCTGATTGGAACTCCTCTCTTATCTGGCTATTTACACTGGAGTCCAACTTCCCCTTTTTCCTTTCTCTTATAATGCATCAAGTGTCCTTCCTATTGTAAAATCCATTTGCTTGTAGTATAGATGTCATACCTTCCACTTTCCAAGTAACTCTCCTACTCACTTTCATACATCATTGATCCCTTACTTTCTACTGGTTATTCCCATTGCCTTTAAGACCTTTTCTGGAAAGTCTCCTAAATACCCTACTTTGATCCCCAAATCTTTCCCCAGGTATTTTATCTTTTGACAGAATTACTTTGTAGTCAAATTGTCAGAGCTATTCAAATTCACTGACTTATTCTCTCTTTGGTGCAAATCAATGAGGTGTCCATCATCTGAGATTCAATAAAAACTGCTCCTGAATTCCATTATTTCTTTCTTAAAAGGACTTATCATATTTTAGTTGTATCTATTAAGTCATGTATAATTATTTTTATTTCATTATATTTAGTCTATAGAAGTTCCATTAGGATGTGTTGCCTAAATCTTCCCTGTTTACTATATTATATCCCAGAACCAAGAGCTGTGCCTGTACATAAATATTTGTTTAATAAATAAATAAAATAGCTACATTGGAGAATGCCATTCAAATATTCCATTTTAATATAAGATGATGTTTAGGATGCATTTATTTCAAAGAGGAAAAAATATAAATCCATGATTTTTAAAAATTATTTTCACTGTCATAAAGTATGCCACCTAAATGCTATTTCGTGAAGTTTGGGGAGATTTTAATCTATTTCATTTTTTAATTTAATTATGAAGCTAAGATCAATACAATGAAATTCTATACCATCTAAAATGTATTATCAATGTTTGTGATATCAAGAAATTATTTCAGGTCTGTATAGGTTCTCTAATAAAAAATATAAAGACCAATAATTCACCTTCCCTTATTTTATACACACTCTTAGGCTCCATGCTGTCTTTTTCTGGACTTAAAACCTGAATTTTAAATTTATTTCAACATGATTTCATTTGTAGATATATAGCAGTTCTATCAGTTCTATCCAGCACAAATAGAACCACATAGGTAATTTTAAATTCTCTAGTAGCCACATTAAAGTTTGTAAAAAAGTGAAATAAAATATTTTATTTTATTTTATTTTATTTTTTTTTAAGATTTTATTTACTTATTTGACAGATAGAGACACAGTGAGATAGGGAACACAAGCAGGGGGAGTGGGAGAGGGAGAAGCAGGTTTCCCGCCAAGCGGGGAGCCCGATGCGGGGCTCGATCCCAGGACCCTGGGACCATGACCTGAGCCGAAGGCAGACGCTTAACGACTGAGCCACCCAGGCGCCCCTGAAATAAAATATTTTAATGAAATATTCATTTTAATGAAATATTTTAACCCAATTTGTCCAAAATATTATTTCAGATTATAAAAATATAAATTTACCAATAAGATATTTTACATCTTATTTTTCATACCAAGTCTTAAAAACCCAATAAATATTTTGTATTCGCAGCACTTTCCTCAATCTGGATGCTGAATTTTCATCTGAAATATCCATTTGAATTTATTTTTCACAAAATTTACAGCTGAAAAAGTAGATGCATGTATCCAAGTCATTCCAAACATGATTAAAAGTTTTCCATTAACTGAATTAAGTATTGTCTTAAAATTTAAATTAATTATATTAAATTAAAAATTAAAATCATCAGTCACACTAAACATATTTGAAATGTTCAAAAGTCATATGTGTCTAGGGGCTGTCACTTTAAATAGCACAGATACAGGGGAATAATGGAGCATAATTTGATTTCTTTCCATTGAAGCTTATATCCCAATGAGTTATTTTAGATATTAAAATATCCATTAACTCTTTTAAGTGTATATGCATGTGCATAAACAAACACAGGTAAAAATGCTCTAAGTATCTGACATATAGCAACACTCAAGTGGTAGCTTTTACTCCTCTCTTTTAAATAATTTTTATTGAGCCTGATAGTAATCCTATTTAGTAGTAATGGCAAGTCTTAACCTAGTTTTACACAGTTATTATCCAAAATCCAGAGAATAAAGTTACCTCAAATTGTCCATGCACATTTCTTTGCAAAGTCATCCAATTGAGTAAGAAGGAAAGCTAGAACTCAAGTCCATGTATTCTGCATTCTCACTTATTCTTATATCTAGAGATCCCAAATTCCATATCCACATGCGTGTTCATCAAGGATTTGATTTGCTTGGTTCCACTATGTGATTATTGCAGTAGTGGACATTAAAGAAAAACATTTTAAAATTTTATTGAGGAAACTTACATATACGACTTGGACCATTGCAAAAAGTACTTTTTTATTAATTTCATTTTTCCCTTGATTTATTGAGGGAAAAATCATTGGAAAAGTTAGGCTTAAAAATACTCTCTTATTAATGAAAGACATTTTAAAACAACTTCTTGTGGGGAAAAATCCAGTCTAGGAAAAGAACACTTTTTTATATACCTGAATTGGCAAAAATTATTTAATAGTCTTTAAAATTTCAGGAATTTATTGGCTTATAGGTCTAGGGCTGTAAAATGGCATAAATTTGTGTATTATTGTTTTTTTGGAATAAAAAAGAGGAGTGTGCTAACTACCATGGAAAATTAATACACAGAAATACTCAGGATGGGGATGTTTTAAGAAACATGTAAGAAATACACAGATGACAAATGCTTTCAATCAAGTTTTATTAAATTCCTACCAAATATTTTGACTTTTCCCCCAAACATTTGATTATAAATTTCAGCTATTTATACAAAAAGTCTGAACATATCAATAAGAAATACCTGTATATGAAAGCACTAGCTAAACTTAGTAATAGAGGGCGCCTGGGTGGCTCAGTTGGTTGGGCGACTGCCTTCGGCTCAGGTCATGATCCTGGAGTCCTGGGATCGAGTCCCACATCGGGCTCCCCGCTCAGCAGGGAGTCTGCTTCTCCCTCTGACCCTCCTCCCTCTCATGCTCTCTGTCTCTCATTCTCTCTCTCTCAAATAAATAAATAAAATCTTAAAAAAAAAAAAAGTAATATAAACTTAGTAATAGAAATATATTTTCAGCTATTGGGAGACTCCCATTTCTCATTTGCTATGTATGCGAAGAAGGAGAAGGGGTTCAAAACAGTCTATCTCTGGGTAGGAAATGGGGCATAACTCCTCAAGATCGGAGTAGAGTGGAATTTGTCAGGAATGGGTGGCAGGAAGGGTGACTGGTCAATGAAATACTCACTGAGTAATTGAAAGATAATTAAAGGTGAAAGATAATTTAAAACAATTTTTCAATGATGTTGCTCTGGGTTCTGACTTACATCTCCTTTAAAGTTTTTGAGAGTTGTAACTGAACACAGGAAGCCTTTTTAAAGACGAATCTTTTGGATTGTACTGCTTTGACTATTTCAGACTGAGCCAAAACTATGTGGGAGCCATGATTTATATTTGCTCCGTTTACATTTTGGAGGATATGGTTCATGGTCTCAAACATAAGGTGTCCAGATACAAATTAAAAATCTTCACTGTAGAAGATTTAGAAATCTTCTAAATTACATTTAGAAGATGTAGAAAATGGCAACGACGTGGATGGAACTGGAGGGTATTATGCTGAGCGAAATAAGTCAATCAGAGAAAGACATGTATCATATGATCTCACTGATATGAGGAATTCTTAATCTCAGGAAACAAACTGAGGGTTGCTGGAGTGGTGGGGGTGGGAGGGATGGAGTGGCTGGGTGATAGACATTGGGGAGGGTATGTGCAATGGTGAGCACTGTGAATTGTGTGAGACTGATGAATCACAGACCTGTACCTCTGAAACAAATAATACATTATATGTTAAAAAAAAAAAAAAAGAAGATAGCAGGAGGGGAAAAATGAAGGGGGGGGAAGTCGGAGGGGGAACGAACCATGAGAGACTATGGACTCTGAGAAACAAACTGAGGGTTCTAGAGGGGAGGGGGGTGGGGGGATGGGTTAGCCTGGTGATGGGTATTAAAGAGGGCACGTATTGAATGGAGCACTGGGTGTTATACGCAAACAATGAATCATGGAACACTACATCAAAAACTAATGATGTAATGTATGGTGATTAACATAACATAATAAAATTTTAAAAAAAGGAAAAAAAATCTTCACTGTACACCTGAGCCAAGTAGGTGTTCACTCCAACTGCAGGACTGTTGAGCTACTCAGGTAACAGCACGGGAATCAGACAGGAGCCGCTAGAGTTCTTAGGAAGAGATGTCAATGTCACAGAGACGATGTGCAGATGACATTAAAATAGAAAGAGGGATTTTTGTAGAGAAAAAAGGAGGCTTATGTGGTATTATGTGGGTTTACCACACTGATGAAATCTTAAAACCCTCTTACGAAACTATATTGTAAATGAGGCAACCTCTTACTTATGTGCTTTCTTAAAGAATTATAGGCTCTTTGGATGGAAAGAAATGGTCAATGGCTGACTTGTTAGGATTGTTTAAATCTTCTTCCAGACATCACCAGCAAAAAGCAGACGTTCTTCACCACTGGTTCTTGGAGAACTTGGGATTCAGTAAGGTTTTTGCAAGCTGTGATATAGGGTGTAATCCCTAATAGAAACTAAAGAAATCCAGTGGATCAAGTGTCATTGTTGAAACCGTGCCCTGTAGGGTTAATGAGGTTGAAACTAGCAGAAAGTTCAAAGCTTGATTTTCAGAGACCTGTTTCTTCCTAATCAGCTATTGTCTTTTCAGACCCCACTAAAAAATTCACTAGCTCTTCTGCAGAAGCCTGGACTCAAGGTCAACTGATAGGGTCCCAGCCTATGAACAAGCAAGGCCCTGGCATTCCTTACCAGAGATAAGGAAGCCCAAGACCCTATGCAATTTACACTGTCTCTTGGAGCAAGCCCACAGCCCCTTCTCCTTGTCCTAAAATAACCTCTTGATGTGCGGGGCTAAATTTTGCCTCTTTCCCATGTTCAGTATCCACCCCAAAATGAACATGAGATGTGTGTTACATATGTTTGCTCAATTCTCCTGCTCCATCTTTCCTTATAAATTGTCGCTAGGTTCCTGTCCCTTTTCATCAATATGTATGTAATCTCAACCCCTCTGAGAACAAAAACTTGTTCTCTGACCTTTCAGGGAGGCAGAGTTGAGGTTCATCCTCCCCTCTTCTCATTTGTCTGCCTCTCAAATAAACTCTTTCCTTGCTGCAAACCTAACGTCTCAGTGATTGGCTTTAGTGCATCAGGCAGATAGACTTAGGTTTAGTTACAATGTGATCACGTCGTAAGGAGTCAGCAAGGGAGTGCTGATTATTAGTATTTAATATTAGCACTCCTGGTGGGGGCATTTTCAATGTTTACCTATGATGCATTGGGGAGATAACCCTAGGGAAGGGAACATATAATTGTTATCCTCAGCACCAACTGCCTTAAAGTTACACCACGCTTGTGTTTTTAAAACTTTTTAGCTTTACAATTTTCAAATACAATTGTATGATAAAATCTAATATATAAAATAGATCAAAGCAAACCTGTTCTCTGATTAAAGTGGGAATGGGAAACTTTGCCTACTCAACCCCCACTCTGCCTCTTTCTCTATTGCAGCATGAGCCCTGAGGCACCTCCAAAAACTGCTTTAGGACCCAGCTAAGTGCATTTGGAAAATCACAGCTTTAAACGGTTCCCTTTTAATTTCCTGGATCCCAGCCAGTTGGTGCCAAATTATTAGGCAGAGCCTTAACTTCTCATTTAAAAGGCTTACCTTCTGGGAAAGAATATATTTTTCATTTGATTATTTTGCTACTTTTAATAATTAAATGTCTTCAATAATCATAAAAGCACACAATTACTGAGTTAATACTATAAGCTTGCCATAATCTTCTAAACTGACATTATCTCATTTAATCTTCACTACAACCCTATAAAGTAGGTATTATTAATTATTATTATTATTATTATTAATTTTCCAGTTTTCCCAAGGAAACTGAGGATGAGAGAGATTAAGGAATTTATGCAAGGGGGCACCTGGATGGCTCAATCTGTTAAGCATCTGACTTTGGCTCAGGTTGTGATCTCGGGGTCCTGGTACCAAGCCCCATGTTGGGCTCCACACTCAGTGGGGAGTCTGCTTCTCCCTCTCCCTTTGTCCCTTTCCCCACCATGCGCGCGTGCACTCTCTCTCTCTCTCAAATAAATAAGTAAAATTTTGGGGGGTGCCTGGGTAGCTCAGTCAGTTAAACCTCAGCCTTCGGCTCAGGTAATGATCCCAGGGTCCTGGGATCAAGCCCGCATTAGGCTCCCTGTTCCGCGGGAAGCCTGCTTCTCCCTCTCCCACTCCCCCTGCTTGTCTTCCCTCTCTCACTGTATCTCTCTCTGTCAAATAAATAAATAAAATCTTTAAAAAAAAGGAATTTATGCAAATATATGCAACTAATGAGGTCATAACTCGGTCTGTTTCGAATCAAGGTCTTTGGAATTCCAGCATCCTCTTGTACAACCATTAGCTACTGCTGCTACCTTTGCCATAGCTTGATACTTGGGGTAGTCATTTCTAATTTCAAAATTAGGATTAGTATTCATTCACCCTACGCTGCTATTTTTCCACCATTTTTATCTGAATATGTTAATGTTTACTCTTGAAAACTCAATTAGTAACATACTCTAGACAATGTCCTTGAAGTTTGTTAAAGACCACTTGTGTCTGAATGCTACCTGAATGCTTGCTGATTTTTGTGAATGACTGCCATGTATCATCATTCACATACAGCATCCATGATCTTTACCAGCTTCCATGGTGAAAATTATATCCATTTACTGAATTTCTGCAGCCCTAGCAAAGCTTGCTAATCAGGTGCAGGCTGGACTCCCTTTCTGCCAAAATGGAAGCAGCGTTTGTGAGCTCTCTGCATTCCTCAGACTCACTGGAGGGTGCACCTGGTCTTAGTTAATTGGGTGAAGGAGTTTTGCCTGTAAGGTGAAAGGAATTAGTGACAGGTTTCCTATTCTCTTGACCCCCTGAGGTGGGATAAAAAGCTTGACTGGCTCCCCCATTTTACAAGACCAATTGGGAAAATACATAATTAAGGGAAATTCGGTGTGGCATGAAGCTTTTCCCTTGTTTAGGGATGATAAAGGTCAAGAAACACAATTTTAGATAAACATTGGGTTAGCTGGCTTTATTTTTAATATTTAGTTAGCAAGCAGTAGAGACAATCAACTAGATCATTTAGCCATTGGGTTATAAATTTGCCATTATGTGGTTTAGCTGAGTGATGTTGGATAGGTCTTATAAAGTTTATTGGAGTTCAAGAAAGGAAACCATCACACCTGGCTAGCTCTGACATAAGGGAAAGTGCCTTGTGGGAGTTGGTTAGACCTTCTAATATGATCAATGGCCTGATGTTACCTAGCAAAAAGAAATAAAAGACTTGACTTGGAAAGTGTGTTAATTCTTTCGGGCTATTTAGTATAATTTAATGCACTGTATAGTGCCCCAGCGTATTGAAAGAGTTAAACTCCCCAGACAAAATGAAGAATTACTCCCTTTTTCCTGGAAATATCAGGCCCATATGTATAGAGAGAACTTTATTAGCAAGGGTATTAAAATTGGTTTCACTGTAAGCGATTTTCCGAGGTTCCATTTCTGTGCCATCTGTCCTTTTTTTCCTTACCAATAAAAGCAATAAAATGTACATGTTCACTAAAAAGAAAGGAATAGGGTTTTATGGCATTCAAGGGACATTAAAATTCCTTTCTCTTGTAGAATATATCTTGATCTCTCAGAATATTGTTTTAACAACTGATTTCTAATACATCTATAGCAAATTATTCATATTTTATATTAATGGTCACATAGACAAACTGGGTAAAAACCATGAACAAAACAAACCCCAAGCAATGTAAGCAAAAATTGCCATGGAGAATACAAATAGTCGCTGTAGTTTTGATGCAGAAAGGAGAATCACAACAAATGAGACATGAAATAAGGCTATCCTTGACTTCATGTTTGCCTTATGTTTTTTATAAGAGGCATTTAAATTAATAGGTATTGGTTCTTTCAGAGAAATGTTCCTAACTTCTTGGCCTTGGGATCTGATCACAATAGACTATCTTTGGTAAGAAAGAAT